>NC_134949.1:190875853-191188633 GCF_965638725.1 Aptenodytes patagonicus | reverse complement strand
TTTATTAGTGGATTTGCTGATATAATTCTATTAATTTTGTATGGGCAATGCAAGGTACTGTTACAGCTTTACAGGAGATTGGGGATCCAATTCTGCTAAATCCTGGAGACCCAGAAGAGGTAAAGCTTAGAAGAGAGGGAGAAGGTTATATTTTAAATGATATTTCATAATATAGTACGTACTAAATACAAAATAAGCATCATCACTCTCTAACATCAAGAAATCTTGTGTGTTTTCTCAATCTTTCTTTAAAACAAAGTTCTAGAAGTTCTCCTCTGTAGTTTATTTTTTTTAAGACAACTGGATTTGGGGTTTGAACTTAGTAAGTGAACCACAAAGTCTCTACATTGCCTGAAACAGCTTTGTAAAATTCTACTTGTTAATTGCTCTAGGCATCTATTTTATATACATTTATTTATTTATTTATTTATTTAGTATTTTGCAGGGAGGAGATATAGTTAGTATTTCATTTCTCCAGAATCATGGTAGCTGTAATGACATAGAACTAGAAAAGTTTCTGATTGGGAAGTTGATTTAAGATATACTATTTGCCTTTCTAACAGTCTAAAAAAATATTATGCCCATGCTGAAAGTAAATAAGTAAAACATTATTTGGTTTATTTCTAAAAAGAAGAAAAATAAAATCTCACTCTCCTCATAAGTACGTGTTATTTAATGTACAGTAGAGGAACATGAACTTTGGCAGCAGAAGATCTAATCTACTATTAATACAAACCAGTAAAACTTCCCCAAACGTCAATCAGGTTTATGCAGTTACTAACTCAGTTTTAAGATGTTTGCATTCTTTTGTAAATGTTTTTACTTCTTTCAGTTCATGAGGGCCTCTGCTGCAATCACGAGGTTGCAATGGCTGTACGGTGGGACAGCCTCTCAACCTTTTTAGACCGCAGCTGGATCCATCCTGAGAATTGGTCATGTTGTATCCATGAAAGTTTGTGTGTATGAGAAGAAAAGATAAAAAAACATGAGCAAAGAGCTAAAACTTTGTATAAAATGCACTGAAGTTGCAGAAAGATGTAGCTGTGAGTCAGGCTGTCTCAAACCTCACAACAGACCTGAAATAAATCCGTCGTCTGTGAGGAGAGTTATTTTGTCCATCAGGACTACCATGAGACAAAAGTCCTATCTATAATGATATTGTTTATTCTTCTTTATATAGTACTCATATCACCCTTATCATCATAAGGTTAGCAAAAGTGGATGGGAATCTCATTTAAGGCGTTTTCATTTGAGATAGCAATCCTAGTCACTCTTTTGGAGATTAATAGGTGCTTTAAGGACATAATTCACTTCCTCAAATAGATATCTAAAGTAGGTCAGATGAATCATACACTCTGTGTGCCTATTTCCCTTTGTTGTCTGTAAATCCTCAGATGATTAGTGTAGTTAAAAAGGAAATGTATCCCATTCAGCATATCCATATTGACATAATAAATGCTTGTCTAGGTAATACCTGAACTATGTAGGGAGCTGCCAGGGGAACTCTTCCTAAACCAAGGCAGCAAAGACCCTACCTCAGAAGGGAAACATGTTGAACAGTTATTCTATGCTCACACTGTTATAGTACCTTTCTGCTCTGAACTGACAAGGATCTCCCTACATGAGCTTCAGTCCTGAAGAAACTGAGTTGTCTGTTATAGAGTCACAGAAAAGGGTTGTGAAAGAACTTGTGAGATGGCATCTTAGTTCACTTCTTCTAGCCTAATGAAGGCTTTACATGCCTAAAATATTCCTAACAGATATTTATTTAATGTGCTTTAAAAATTATCCTGTTGTGGCTATTCATGAGAGAACTTCACAGTCGTCCAAAGAAGCCTGTTGTCCCTGTGCTCTACTATCCTTATCAATAGAAATATGTTTGTCTTGCTACACTTTAAGCACTGTGCTTTTGGTTCTAATCTTAAAGGATAGGACCTGGACAACAGTTTATCCTCTTCCTCTCTGCAACTACTTTCATACATGTTTGAAGACTCCTCTCAGTATTTTTTCTCAAGATTCGTCCCAGTACTTTTAAGCTTTTCTTGTAGGTGATGTTGGTGAAAATGGCCTCAAGTTGCGCCAGGGGAGGTTTGGATTGGACGTGAGGAAAAATTTCTTTACTGAAAGAGTGGTGAAACATTGGAACAGGCTGCCCAGGGAAGTGGTGGAGTCCCCATCCCTGGAGGTATTTAAAAGACGAGTAGGTGAGGCACTTAGGGACATAGTTCAGTGGGTGGTGGTGTTGGGTCGATGGTTGGACTTGATGATCTTAGAGGTCTTTTCCAACCTCAATAATTCTATGATTCTATGATTCTATGATTCTATGTTTCTTAAACCTCTAATCAACAAGAAATTTCAAGAAGGCTTGTACCTGGTGAGGAAAGAAATTTCTCCTAAAGTCATACTGAACAGTGCAGTTCTGAACTCTCCTTTACCTGGGATGACAGATATACAAAGGATCTGTATCTCAGGAAAAAAAAACAGGTGAAATTTCTCCTCTCTTCTTGATGTAGTTTCTTCTAAGATAGAAGGGGAAAAAGAAGTTACTTAAAAGCTCCAAGTACATCTTCTGCTAGTCATGGGTAAATTTAAACACAGCTTATATAAAAATTGTGCTGCTCCTACAAAAAAATCAAAGATCATCTTGAAGAAACCTTTGACTTATTGTAATTTTCAGCCATTACTGGGAATCACTGTTTATAAGCACAATTGACAGAAAAAAAATTACAAACTCTTGATTTTACTTAGATGCTGTCAGTGTTTAAAAGTAAGGATTTCAATAGATAGACGGTAAGTTCCTCTTTTCGTTGTTGTTGTTGTGTTTGTTTGTTTGTTTGTTTATTTCTTTTTTCAGTGATGTATAGTCCCCAGCATACCAGGATATGGTCACAGAATCATAACTCCTAAGTTCTACTGTAATGTCAGCACTTAAAAAACAGCTATCATGACCATTAAACTGAATGTCCCTGCCCATGGCAGGGGATTGGACTAGATGATCCTTGAAGGTCCCTTCCAACCCAAGCCATTCTATGAAAATGTTCTTCCCCTGTGCATCACATACAGAAGTTTAATCAATCTACTCTGAAAGGTCCAAGATGTCCATTGACAGATACTCCTCAGGATACCTCCTAGTGCTTCTCTATCTTTACCATTTAAAATGTTTTCTCAATGCTTTTCTTGCTCATTAAAGTCTGGTACTTTTTTTTTAATTATCTACCCTGGACCTGTAAAACAGATCATTCAATTTCTCTTTGTAACAGTCTTTTATGGACTTGAAGTCTGTTACCATGTTCCTCTCTTAAAAATAACAGTAGTTATGATAAGGATGGCACATAAGCTTTTTGGCAGTTCTGAATAAGTCTCCTGTAGCTGAGATTTGGGCATTTGGTAGTCTTGGGCATTTCAAAGTGCAACTGATCAGTGAACCCCTGCAATGGAAGAAGGCACAGGGGAAATGGGCAAAGGTGATGTATTCATGGAGCTCAGGGAATAACACATGGAGTGACCACAGCTATTGTAAGGAAAGCTGAGCTCATCTCAACACAAAGAGGACCAAAGGGTGGCCTATGTTTTACCTAAACGGTTGTATCACCTGTGTGGATCAACTGGTTGTGTAAATGGCCTTCCCTGAATTAATCTAAAAGTGTTAATATCTTCCTAAGCTAGCCTGACTAGCCAACATAGGGGAAGTATATACGTGGCTCAGCCCAATAAAAGTATAAAAACTGAGCAACCAACAAAATGATCTTTGAAGATGGCAACAGGACTGAACTGGCTTCAATCCATGTATTCCTTCCAGGCAATTGAGGACATCCAGTGTGGTGATGGGAAGTATACAGACTGGAAATGGGAATTAAATTTATATTGTGATCCAGCTGTATACTGTGATTGCTATATCATTCTTGCGTTGTGATTTCAGTACATTGCTGTATCACTCTGTTAAATCAAAATCCCATGTAATATCAAATATCTTCAAATAAGTGAATTTGGTATTAAAATATTAAACTCTTCTCATGTGGAATATCTATGTGATGGGTTGACCGTGGCTGGCTGCCAGGTGCTCACCAAGCTGCTCTCACACTTCCCCTCCCCAGCAGGACAGGGGGAGAAAATAAGATGAAAAACTTGTGGGTCAAGATAAAGACAGTTTAATGAAAAAAAGCAAAGGTCGCATGCAGAAGCAAAGAAAAAAAAAAATATTTATTCTCTACTTCCTATCAGCAAGTGATGTCCGCTGCTTCCTGAGAAGCAGGGTCTCAAGTTGCATAATAGTTGCTTTGGAAGATAAATGCCTTTATAATTAATGCCTTCCTGCCACACACCCTTTTCTCTCAGTTTTTATTGCTCAGCATGACATCGCCTGAAATGGAACATCCCTTTGGTCTGTTTGGATGAGCTGTCCTGGCTGTGTCCCATCCCAACCTCTTCCCTCTCGCCCATCATCAGCTTACTGACCTTTGGGAGGGTGTGGGGGGGACATGTTGTGGCTTGGATAGACAGCCTTGATGCTGTGTGAGCACTGCTCAGCAGTAGCCAAAACACTGGTATGTTACAAACAATGTTCTAACTACAAATACAAAGCACAGCACTATATGGGCTGCTATGAGGAAAGTTAACTCCATCCCAGCCAGACCTAATACAATCTAAAAGAACCTGGTCAGAGACTATTGGACCGTGACACATACAAACTGGAGAATTAAAAGATATTTTGTATTGTCACATTACTAATGACATTTAATTATGTCTAATGGACAGAATTTAAGTATGATGTTATTTAACATCAAATGTCTCTAAATCCACAGCAGTAGATTCTCACTAAACCAGCCATTGATTGGATTTAAGGATTAGTTCTGAGTCATTATCTTCTAATTTATCTTTCTTTGTTCTAATTATCAGATTATGATAGAACACAAGTTTGAAGTTATATGTGGAGAAGGCTTCTGAGTTTATGTTAGGAGTGATATAGAATCATAGAATCATAGAATAGTTTGGGTTGGAAGGGACCACTAGAGGTCATCTAGTCCAACACCCCTGCCGTGGACAGGGACATCTTCAACTAGATCAGGTTGCTCAGAGCCCCATCCAACCTGACCTTGAAGGTTTCCAGGGATGGGGAATCCACCACCTCTCTGGGAAACCTGTGCCAGTGCTTCACCACCCCCAGCGTAAAAAATTTCTTCCTTATACCTAGTCTAAATCTACCCCCCTATAGTTTAAAGCCATTCCCCCTTGTCCTGTCGCAACAGGCCCTGATAAAAAGTTTGCCACCAACTTTTTTATAAGCCCCCTTTAAGTACTGATAGGCTGCAAGAAGGTCTCCCCAAAGCCTTCTCTTCTCCAGGCTGAACAACCCCAACTCTCTCAGCCTTTCTTCGGAGGAGAGGTGTTCCATTCCCCTGATCATTTTTGTGACCCTCCTCTGGACCTGCTCCAATAGGTCCGTGTCTTTCCTTGAATATAGGTATTCAGAAAAATAATACTCTTATGAGTCAGAAGATGCCAGGCAGAATTTATTGAAAATGAGTCCTGGATCAGATAAGATAGTTAGCCAAAATGAGAAATACAAGATTTGCAGCAGAAAAGGGTAATAAAAGATCTGTGAACATTAGAAACGTAATTGATAATATGTTGTTCATTACAAGGTTTGCAAGAAGTGTTCTGTTTACATCAGAATCACTTGCCAGCTTTTTGCAAGAGGCAACTTGGCTGATAAATAAGAAGAAAATGTTATGAGGAAAAGCATTGACAGGCAAAGAGAGGAGCTGAATACGAGTGCTAACTGAAAATATTAAAGAATAAGCTAGGAAAATAAAAGAAAATGCAAAAGACTGATGATGACTAAATGCAATGAGACAATTAAAAAATTGGACAGAGAAAAAGAAAATAAAATTAACAAGTGGAAAAAAGAGGAGATTAAAATATAATTAAAAGATCCAAAGACCTAAGATAAAAAGAACAAGAAAAAAAAAAAAAAAAAAAGAAAGGAGTAACTAGAGAAAGAAAGGGAACACTAAAAGCAATTATGAATGTAAAAGAAACTAACAGCAAGGTGATGATGCTGAATCATGACTGAGAGATCTTGAGAGATGCTTATATTTTATGATGCAACTGACTCAAAAGAAATGTAATTTAAAGGATTTTTTTTGTTTTTTCTTAATATTTGTGTTGATTCTCCCAAGCTAATGAGGAAAAGCCTGGGCACTAGAATGCTGAATCAGAGGACACATTTAACTCAGAACATGTAAAGAAGAAAATATAGTGCATTATTTCTCTCATAGGTCCAGAGTGCTGCTGGGTGGAAGGAAAGCAATGAGGCCAAAAAAGGCCTTGGTCAGTTTTCCTGACAGTAATGTAGTTTCCGTCCTCTTCTTTTATACTACAGACCTAATCTGATGCTTAAAAAAAAAAAAAAAATCATCAAAAATATAATCATAGAATCATAGAATCATAGAATTATTGAGGTTGGAAAAGACCTCTAAGATCATCGAGTCCAACCGTCAACCCAACACCACCATGCCCACTAAACCATGTCCCTAAGCACCTCATCTACACGTCTTTTAAATACCTCCAGGGATGGGGACTCCACCACTTCCCTGGGCAGCCTGTTCCAATGTTTCACCACTCTTGCAGTAAAGAAATTTTTCCTCATGTCCAATCTAAACCTCCCCTGGCACAACTTGAGGCCATTTCCTCTCGTCCTATCACTTGTTACTTCGGAGAAAAGACCAACACCCACCTCGCTACAACCTCCTTTCAGGTAGTTGTAGAGAGCGATGAGGTCTCCCCTCAGCCTCCTTTTCTCCAAGCTAAACAGTCCCACTTCCCTCAGCCGCTCCTCATAAGACTTGTTCTCCAGACCCCTCACCAGCCTCGTTGCCCTTCTCTGGACACGCTCCAGCACCTCCAAGTCCTTCTTGTAGTGAGGGGCCCAAAACTGAACACAGTAGTCGAGGTGCGGCCTCACCAGTGCCGAGTACAGGGGCACGATCACTTCCCTACTCCTGCTGGCCACACTAGTTCTGATACAGGCCAGGATGCCATTGGCCTTCTTGGCCACCTGGGCACACTGCCGGCTCACGTTCAGCCGGCTGTCAACCAGCACCCCCAGGTCCTTTTCTGCCGGGCAGCTTTCCAGCCACTCTTCCCCAAGCCTGTAGCGCTGCATGGGGTTGTTGTGGCCCAAGTGCAGGACCCGGCACTTGGCCTTGTTGAACCTCATCCAGTTGGCCTGGGCCCATCGATCCAGCCTGTCCAGGTCCCTCTGCAGAGCCTTCCTACCCTCGAGCAGATCAACACTCCCGCCCAACTTGGTGTCATCTGCAAACTTACTGAGGGTGCACTCGATCCCCTCATCCAGATCATCAATAAAGATCTTGAACAAGACCGGCCCCAATACTGAGCCCTGGGGAACACCGCTCATGACCGGCCAGCAACTGGATGTAACTCCATTCACCAATGGATAATCATAAATGTTATCCTGTATTATTCAAGTTGTTACTTGTTATTCCACATTCTTGTTGCAGCTGCTGAACATTTGTGAAAATGTTCTCAATTCCAAAAGTTTCACAGATATTAGCATGAGTGAATATTTGTTTTAAAAATCTTACCAGAGTGCATAAATTATTTACTATTCATCATTCACTATTCAACATTTGTTATTCATTATTCATTCATATACTACAGCGATGAGCTGCTCCATTATAAGAATATAAATGGATAGATGCTATAGCTTAAATAGTTTCAGTCTGTCAATTAAGTAGAAGAAGTAATATCATGATGATGTAGATGACTAATCACACATCATGAATATTGAACAGTGAATAGTCTAAACTAACATTTTGGAAACAGCTTCTGTAAACCAGAAGTTGTTTGTCCAAACTATTTGTCCAATACTTCCAAATAACTAGACATCAGGATTGTCTTCTGAATGATTCATGAACAGAAAACAAGGCTAAAGGTCTATTTCAAAGCCCTTTAAAATCAATGGAGAGATCCCCACTGGCTTCAAATAACTTTTGGATAAGTTCTCCAAAAGTGCAATTGATATTATTTACAGTAAGTATTCCAGCCACACAGTGCCTCATCATCCATAGCTAATAAGAATTTTGTGCTTTAGGGGAAAAGATAAAAAATATAGTCATATTTCGTCCCAAAGATATCATTTAGCAAAACTCTGGCACTGCATCTTTTTCCTTATACCTTTCCTGTCCACTTATGCTAAAAAAAAAAAAAGGAAAAAAAAAAGGAAAAAAAAAAGAAAGCTGTGCTACCATGGAGGAAAAAAAAATACTCTGCCTTTTTAAAATCAAAGAGAAGACAAACCATTTTTGCCTATGTAACACTGGAAATAAAAACGTGACATTTTAAAAAAGCATCTAACACCTGTGCATTCATCTTGATTCATGGGATTGACTATGGCTAGTTTAGTCTGGATGCAATTTACATAGTCAAACAGTGAAAGTAGTTCACTGGTTTTGATCTTTCCATACTCTGAGACAAACATGTCAATTACAGTTTGTTTTCTTGAAGCCAAAACTGTGGTGCTTTGCATTGTTTAGTACAGTAAACACTGAAAGAATCTGATGTTTGTTCTGAAGAGCTTATGATCTAATTGATCTTCACATGAGGAAAATGAAAAGGTCTTGCACTGAAGCTTATGGAACTCCTACACTGATTAGAGTCCAATTCAAGAACTATGATGAAAGCTTTCCTTTTGATCTGTACACCAAAAAGATTATTCAGAAGCAGAGTGATATCTAAGAGACTAAGTGTTTTTGCTAAACTGTGTCAACAACTTTTCTTTAAAGCTTAGAGAAAATGTAATAGTGGATAGGATTCATCCTCAAGCACCAGTAACAGCTCTGGATGTTCTGTATATTGTCTATTTAAAGCACAGAGCAGCAGAAAAGCACAAGTTAATAACAACTGCCAAAAGATTTAAAACAAAACTTGAGAACTTAGGTACCTGACAATCTTTTGATGACCTCCCAGTTTTTTAATAAATACCATGTAGTACTTCATACAGTTAACATAAATCGTAGTATTATCAATAAACAGTATTTTTTTTTCCACTCTTGCTTCCATCTTTTTCAAAACTTGGTGATTCATGAAGCAGTTCTTGAATTTCATTAAGATGATCATGCATTGCTTAGGAGATGCCCTCATTAAATAAAAATGACCTATTTTCATAGAAATGAACTTAATTTATCAAGCTCATGATTTTCTTCTGAAATCAAAAGAAGTTACTATTGGAAAACAAAGTCCTGCAGTGAACTTCAAAGCTGTTGTTCAGATTTCCTTTTTAAGCTGATCACAGCATTAGGGCTCATCAGAACTGGTTTCCAAGTTACTCTTTATATACAATTTTCCATCATGTGGGAATCAGGAACAATCATCAATGGAAATACAATGCAAATCTATATTTTTTTCTAATACTTGGTGAAACGTCAGAGCACAGCTTTGCAAATATTTTGGATTGATCTGAAACTAAAAAACCAGTCAGGGTCATTCAACCAAAAGACAGGCAGGTAGCAGGTCAGTGGAAGAAAAATACTGTTTTGATGAGTTCACAAGACAGTTTTGATACTTCTTAACTATCTCAAATACCCACTGATTTTTAAATAGCAGTTTGCTGAGAAAGCAGAACCAATGGTATGAAATAAAATTAGTATACAGCCAAGTTCCTTTAGCAGTATGCTTATTTTAGATCGACATTTAATTCATAAGGCTAGAGCAGACACTGTATTCTGGTGTAAAACTGATCCTCAGGGAAAATAGATGTTTGCCTGAGAGTGAAAAGGTGAGAGGATGCGTTAGAAATAACAGTGGGAGTCATAGACTACAGGATATACTGTTTTGAAGAGTAAGGGTCTATTAACAAGCTCGAATATGGCAGGCTTGTGTTGCAGTCTATGTCAGACTTCAAAGGAAGCAAAAGCTGCTTACATGGGAATAGGAAAACAATGTATTTAATTTCAAGACAAACCCTCACAAAAGAATGAAATACTCTAGTTGCCTCACTTGTCCACTTTTAATCATTAACGTAAAAAAAAATGTTTGAAGTAATGCGTAAAACTAGTGATATCAGAATATTTCAGTAAATTTACCTATGCTTTTTCATACATAAACAACTTCAAGTTCTCCCTCAAGTTATAAAGAATGATAAAACTGCAGCCAAATATGCATTTTATCAGATGAGGAAAAAATAACCCTAATTTGGAAACTTCAGGGTGAAAAAGCTATTGTTTTTGAAACTGGAATGTCCTTTGAGATATTTTTCTTGTGTAACTGATAGGTATTTAAAAGCATCAAATCACGGTTTTATTAATTTTATTGATTTGCTTGTTGACTTAAGAATATAAGAGTTTAATTTATGACCTTCCTACATGGGGGACAGGAACTGAGACAGTAGGAAGAACCTTACAAAACAGCAAGATACCTGGAATTCTTCCTGAAATATTAATTATACATCTGGCAGTACAAAAAGCCTGATTCATAGCCCATTGAAATAAATTATGTATCTGGCAGACTCCAAAATCCACTGAAACCAAAGGAAGTCTTAGGAGTCTTTGACTCCATTGGGCTCTGGATCAAACTGCAGGAGGACGAGCAGAATTAGGCAGAGAGGAGCAAATCACCAGCCCTGCTGGGAGCAGAGCAAACAGATCCAGGAGATAAAACCAGCAGGTGGCAGTGTGTAAACACCCTCAGGCCCTCAGAAATGTCTCTCTAACACAGGATGGAAGGGGAGGGGGTCTACCTCCCACTGAATTTGTAAGTGACCTATGTATTTTCATTCTCTGTAAATCTCAGTGAGAGATAGTTAAGTATTTTGAAACAAATAGCTTCCCAGTGAAAGTATAAAGGTATGAAACCTCACCTTAGTTGCTGGGCTACGATCACACCTAGGTTTCAGCGGGAGTTTCCCCAGCCACGTACCCTCCAAAACTCTCATCAGGGCTTTCCCTAGGGCTCCTGGGCAATAAGCAGACAATCTAGCCTAATTCAAATGATGACGGCTAAAAGCTAAGTGTCTTTCCTGTTACAGGAAGGCATGGTCAGACTATTGAGAAGCTCATACCAGACTGGAGAAGGCCTTTTTGTGGAGACCTCTTGGTTTCTTCGAGCCACCCTAGTTGTAACCTGTTTGGCTGTTGTTAAAACACATTTTGAAGACTAAAATTTAAATCTGCTGGACATTCCTGGGGGATGAAGTGCAGGCTAGAATTAGAAATGTCTTGAGACAGAAGAAAACAACAGGAGAATTAAGATGAACACAAACACAACCAAGCTTTTTCTGTGCTTTCCTGCTTGTGCACTGCTTGCACATAATTCTCCTTCTTTACCAAATAATGAGCAAAGAAGCTCCTTTGCTCTGTGCCTCTGAAAGCCAAACAGACATTTTCCTTTTTTAATATTGTTTTAACTGAAGTGAAGCACAGTATAATGTCTTTTCAGTATTCAACCTCCGAGACGTTTGCAGAACAAGGAAAGTACTGAAAACTTGAGTAGTGTTTCATTCAATGGCTCCCACCACAATGTATAAAGACTGTTGTCTGTTTTTCTTTTTTTTTGTGTGTGTGTGTGTGTGTGTGTCTATATATAGACAAGAGAGACAGACATATGTACATATAAACATTTTTTGTGTTTATACATTGATACACTCTCAGAAGGGACAGTTAAAAACTCCTAAAATATACATGTGGAAATATAGCAGAACAAAACAAAATTAACAACCAAAACAGAATATAAATATCCCTGATCTCACAGTGCACTGGTTTTGGCTGGGAAAGAGTTAATTTTCTTCATGGTAGCTTGTATGGAGCTATCTTTTAGATTTGTGATGACATCATAGAATCATAGAATCATTAAGGTTGGAAAAGACCTCTAAGATCATCGAGTCCAACCGTCAACCCAACACCACCATGCCCACTAAGCCGTGTCCCTAAGCACCTCATCTACACGTCTTTTAAATACTTCCAGGGATGGGGACTCAACCATTTCCCTGGGCAGCCTCTTCCAATGTTTCACCACTCTTGCAGTAAAGAAATTTTTCCTTACATCCAATCTAAACCTCCCCTGCCGCAACTTGAGGCCATTTCCTCTTGTCCTATCGCTTGTTACTTGGGAGAAGAGACCGACACCCACCTCGCTACAACGTCCTTTCAGGGAGTTGTAGAGAGTGATGAGGTCTCCCCTCAGCCTCCTTTTCTCCAGGCTAAACAACCCCAGTTCCCTCAGCCACTCCTCATAAGACTTGTTCTCCAGACCCCTCACCAGCCTCGTTGCCCTTCTCTGGACACGCTCCAGCACCTCGATGTCTTTCCTGTAGTGAGGGGCCCAAAACTGAACACAGTATTTGAGGTGCAGCCTCACCAGTGCCGAGTACAGGGGCACGATAACTTCCCTACTCCTGCTGGCCACACTATTTCTGATACAGGCCAGGATGCTACTCGCCGCCTTGGCTGCCTGGGCACACTGCCGGCTTATGTTCATGCTCAGCATATAAAGCTGGGGGAAGAAGAAGGAAGGGAGGGACATTCGGAGCAATGGCATTTGTCTTCCCAAGTTACCCTTACACGTGATGGAGCCCTGCTTTCCTGGAGATGGCTGAACAGCTGCCTGCCGATGGGAAGTAGTGAATGAATTCCTTGTTTTGCTTTGCTTGCGCATGCAGCTTTTGCTTTACCTATTAAACTGGTTTTATCTCAACCCACAAGTTTTCTCACTTTCACCCTTCCAACTCCCCTCCATCCCAATGGGGGGGAGTGAACAAGCAGCTGCATGGTGCTGAGCTGCCTACGGGGGTTAAACCACAATGCACAGCTAGTGCAAAAAGTAGAACTAAATTAAATTGATATAGTATAATTCGATATGTTCCTGTGCTTCCCATAGCTGTGGAAGAAGAGTGGGTCATAACTTTACTCAAGACAAACGTGATCCTGGCAACCCCCTCGCCTTTTTACAAAACAGCAGCAGCAGCAACAAAGGGAAAGCAACGATTCTCTGAAATGGCAGTTACCGACTTCAGCAGCAAAATCTTACAAGATGTCCATTTAATTTCATGGTAGAGAGAAGATATTTCTTACAATGTTATACACACAGCACTGTGAAATAAAGAAAAAAAATTAAGAAAGGAAAAAAAATAATTGTCAGGTTCATACCAATGACTATGAAAAATAGGAAGCTTCCAGAAGATTTGTAACAGTGAAACAGAGTAAAAAAAATTGATGGAGATCAACCATGACCTTAACAAGACTGGGAGATTACTAACAGGGAAAGCCTAGAGTAATTACAGAATCAAGAATTATAGAATAGTTTGGGTTGGAAGGGACCACTAAAGGTCATCTAGTCCAAATCCCCTGCCATGGGCAGGGACATCGTCAACTAGATCAGGTTGCTCAGAGCCCCGTCCAACCTGACCTGGAAGGTTTCCAGGGATGAGGCATCCACCACCTCTCTGGGAAACCTGTGCCAGTGTTTCACCACCCTCAGCATAAAAAATTTCTTCCTTCTATCTAGTCTATATCTACCCCCCTTTAGTTTAAAGCCATTCCCCCTTGTCCTGTCACAACAGGCCCTGCTAAAAAGTTTGCCGCCACCTTTTTTATAAACCCCCTTTCAGTACTGATAGGCTGCAAGAAGGTCTCCCTGAAGCCTTCTCTTCTCTAGGCTGAACAACCCCAACTCTCTCAGCCTTCCTTCACAGGAGAGGTGTTCCATTCCCCTGATCATTTTGTGGCCCTCCTCTAGACCTGCTCCAACAGGTCTGTGTCTTTCTTCTGCTGAGGGCTCCAGAGCCGGACACAGGACTCCAGGTGGGGTCTCACCAGAGCAGAGGAGAGGGGCAGAATCACCTCCCTCGACCTGCTGGCCACGCTTCTTTGGATGCAGCCCAGGATATGATTGGCCTTCTGGGCTGTGAGCGCACATTGCTGGCTCATGTCCAGCTTGTCATCCACCAGCACCCCCAAGTCCTTCTCGGCAGGGCTGCTCTCAATCCTTTCATCCCCCAGACTGTATTGAGACCGGGGCTTGCCCTGATCCAGGTGCAGGACCCTGCACTTGGCCTTGTTAAACCTCATGAGGTTCACACAGGCCCACTTCTCCAGCTTGTCCAGGTCCCTCTGGATGGCATCCCGTCCCTCTGGCATGTTGACCACACCACTCGGCTTGGTGTCACCTGCAAACTTGCTGAGGGTGCACTCAATCCCACTGTCTATGTCATTGATGAAGATATTAAACAGTACTAGTCCCAATACGGACCCCTGTGGGATGCCACTCGGCACCAATCTCCGTCTGGGCATTGCACCATTGACTACTACCCTCTGAATGCGACCATCCAACCAATTCCTCACCCTTTACCTGACAGTCCACCCATCACATCCATACCTCTCCAGTTTAGAGAGAAGGATGTTGTGGGGGACCATGTCAAAGGCCCCACAGAGGTCCACATAGACGACATCTGTAGCCCTTCCCGTGTTCACTGATGTAGTCACTCCATCATAGAAGGCCGCTAGGTTAGTCAGGCAGGACTTGCCCTTGGTGAAGCCATGCTGGCTGTCTCAAATCACCTCCCTGTCCTCCATGTGCCTTAGCATAGCTTCCAGGAGGATCTGTTCCATGATCTTCCCAGGCACAGACGTGAGACTGACTGGCCTGCAGTTCCCCAGGTCTTCCTTTTTTCCCTTTTTAAAAATGGGGGTTATGTTTCCCCTTTTCCAGGCAGTGGGAACATCACCGGACTGTCATGACTTCTCAAATACGATGGATAGTGGCTTAGCAACTTCATCCGCCAGTTCCTTCAGGACCCGTGGATGAGTCTCCTTTGGTCCCATGGACTTGTGCACCTTCAGGTGCCTTAGACGGTCTCAAACCTGATGTTTTCCAGCAGTGGGCAGCTCTTCATTCTCCCAGTCCCTGCCTTTGCCTTCTGTGCCTTGGGCACTGAGGCTCAAGCACTTGCTGGTGAAGACTGAGGCAAGAAAGTCATTGAGTACCTCTGCCTTCTTCATGTCCCAGGTGTCCTGTTTCATTCCGGAGAGGGCCCACATTTTCCGTAGTCTTCCTTTTATCCCTGACGTACCTATAACAGCTTTTCTTGTTGCCCTTGATGTCCCTGGCCAGATTTAATTCTCTCCGGGCTTTAGCTTTCCTAACCTGATCCCTGGCTGCTCGGACAATTTCTCTGTATTCCTCCCAGGCTACCTGTCCTTGCTTCCACCCTCTGTAGGCTTCCTTTTTGTGTTGGAGTTTGTCCAGGAGCTCCTTGTTCAGCCATGCAGGCCTCCTGGTGTTTTTGCCTGACTTCCTCTTTGTTGGGATGCATTGCTCCTGAGCTTGGAGGAGGTGGTCCTTGAATATTACCCAGCTTTCCTGGGCCCCTCTTCCCTCCAGGGCTTTGTCCCATGGTACTCTGCCAAGCAGATCCCCGAAGAGGCCAAAGTCTGCTCTCCTGAAGTCCCGGGTAGTGAGCTTGCTGTGCGCCCTCCTCGGTGCCCTAAGGATCTTGAACTCCACCATTTCGTGGTCACTGCAGCCCAGGCTGCCCTTGAGCTTCACATTCCCCACCAGCCCCTCCTTGTTGGTGACAACAAGGTCCAGCATAGCATCTCTCCTCGTTGGCTCCTCTACCACTTGGAGGAGGAAGTTATCATTGATGCATTCCAGGAACCTCCTGGATTACTCATGCCCTGCCGTGTTGTCCCTCCAACAGATGTCGGAGCGGTTGAAGTCCCCCATGAGGACCAGGGCTTGTGAGTGTGAGGCTGCTCCTATCTGTCTATAGAGGACCTCATCCACTCAGTCTTCCCGGTCAGGTGGCCTGTAGCAGACCCCCCATAAGCTCTTGGTCGGCTCCTCATCTATCCCCAGGCAGAGCTCCATGCACTCCAGCTGGTCATTGACATAGAGGGCAACACCCCCTCCTCGTCTCCCCTGCCTGTCCTTCCTAAAGACCCTGTATCCCTCCATCCCAACACTCCAGTCATAGGAGCCATCCCACCACATCTCCGTGATGCCAATAAGGTCGTAGCCCTGCAGGCATGCGCATGTCTCTAACTCCTTTTGTTTATTCCCCATGCTACGTGCGTTTGCATAGAGGCATTTAAGCTGGGCCCCCGATTAAGCTGTCTTACTGGCTGGAGTTCCTTTGTGCTGCTCTTCAGGCGCTCTCCTGCTGACCTGTGATCCTTCTCCAGGCTCTGGGCATCTATTGCTGGTCCTGGCATCAAACTGGTAGGAGTGGGATGGATTGAGGTTCCCCTCCCCCAGCATCTCTAGTTTAAAGCCCTCTTCACCAGCTGGGTAAGCCTATGGCCGAAGATGCTCTTCCCCTCCTCTGACAGATGGACCCCGTCAGCCCCCAGTAGACCAGGTTTCTCAAAGCGAGTCCCATGGTCTAAATAGCCGAACCCCTGGCTGTGGCACCAGTCCCGTCACCATTTGTTGACTCACCAGATTCGACTGGCCGTTTCAAACCCCTTCCCTTTGACCAGCAGGACTGATGAAAAAACTACCTGTGCTCCCGAGTCCCTTACCGCCGCTCCCAGGGCTCTGTAGTCCTTCTTGATAGTCCTCAGACTGCTCCTGTCTGTGTCACTGGTGCCCACGTGAAACAGCAGCAGTGGATAATAGTCAGTGGACTGTACGAGGCTTGGTAGCCTCTCGGTGACTTCCCTGATGCGAGCCCCCGGTAAGCAGCACACCCCTCTAGAGAGTGTGTCCGGTCAGCAGATGGGTGCCTCCGTACCTCTCAGAAGAGAGTCGCCTACTACTATCACCTGTCGCCTTTTCTTAGTGGTGCTGGTTGTTATACGGGGGGGCAGATCAGGCTGCATTACTCAGCTCCAGCGCTTCTCCTGGTGTGACGGGACTTTCCTCTGTGGCCTGCAGAGTGGTGAAGCAGTTCTGCAAGGGCACCTCAGGCTTCAGGGAAAGTTTCTTCCTCCTGCTGGTCCTTGCCTTTGCAACCGTCCATTCTTCTGCATTATTGGCCCCCATGCTCCCTTCTACGTGTGCCGGCAGGGGAGTTTTTGGCTGTTTGGTCGTGAGCTGTGGGTCTGCTGCAGACTGCGCTTGGAACCAGCTATCTAGCTCCTTCTCTGCCTCCCTGATGTTACGCAGTCTTCTCACCACCTGCTGCAGCTCAGCCACCTGCTGCAGGAGGTCCTCCACCTGGGCACACATTTGCAGGCAGGTCTGCTGCCTGTCCCTGCCCCAGGAGAGAGGTCCAGGCACTTCCCACAGCCCAAGGTCTGCACTGCAGCCTCTCCCTTCTGCAGTTGATTAATTAGTATAATAGTTAATTACTAGTTAGGGTATTTGTTCTGTGTTTCTGAAGATGGATAATTTCTGTTTTGTCTTAAGAAAAATAAAAACCTAAATCTGATGTATTATTGATTCTGGTTTGTGGGGTTTTGTTGTTGAGTTGGGGTTGTTTTTAGAGTGGTGGTGCAAATTAATCATCCTATATGATTATATGCTAAATCTCATTATTGGAAGTATTACAAATGTGCAAATGAAAACTTTCTTTGTTGAATAAGGGTTGCATTAGAAACTTATAAAACCAGGAAAAATTCATATTGGGAGAAAATTTTTTGTGGTATTATGGATTTTTTTAAAATAAATAACTTTAATATTTAGAATTTTTTTCCTCTGGAATGTACAGAGATGGTACATACACATTAATTATCATAAGTACTTCAGTTTTATAATGCTACTTTTTAAAAAATAAATACATATGCATTGTTATACTTCTTAGAGTCTTGATTTAAATACTGTAAAACAGATTCAGATTTCTGAAATTTTAAAAAAACATGTTTTGAGCAGTTTTACCTATTGCTTATATAACAGGAGACTATGATAGATCCTTATCTTGATTAATATTATTTATCAGTGACATAACTACATATAAGTAAATGAAACTGAATTACATCAGAATTGAACTAATACAATGATAATGTTGTTTACCTGCACCTAAAGACTACAACTGTTCAATTTCTCTAAGGCTGTAATTAAACATAAATCGAGGAAAGTTTTCAGAAGGTTCTTAGCTGAATGAAGAATATTATAGGCATAAAGATCCTCAAGTTCTGTTTTAGATCTCCCCCCAAAACTAATTCTTGAAATTTTCCATATGAGAACAATGTGTATGTAATGTATGCATAAGGGGCAGTGGACAGTGCACCTTATGAAATGGTTTTCCTTTATAGATCTGTCTCGTTAATTTTTACATTTTCTGAAACTGATCGTGATCTTGCTCTGCTCAGTACTACTTATCTTGCTATAGGATGACTTCTACGTATTTTATATAAAAAGATACAGTTTTTAAATCTGAGTGCAAAACATGGGTTCTGACTCCTCTTGGAAACATAGCAAAGTTTAAAATCCAATGATTTTATGCTAAAATACTATGTTCTAATTATCCATGAATTATATCACCTCATTATTCACTATATTTTATGACCGTTGCTTCATTTTTCATTATATGTGTTATGAATTAACACAGAAAAATAGAAATAGCTGAATACCAAGAGAAATATAAAATCTATTAAAGAACTAACTTAGAAACATGAATCTGTTGAATATTGAAAAGTTATGAGATCTAATTTAGCAAATGCCAAAACCAATATTAAAAGAGTATTGGTTTCCATCACTTCCATGTATTGGTTCACTGTGAGGACTGTAAATATAAATGTAAATGCTGTGCTAATGATTTTAAATAAAGATAAAATCAAAGAAGAAATCACGGGAATAACTTACGTTAACCAAACAAGAAATTATAACAAATAACACCATGTCAATGCTCCAGTGCTGTAATGATTTTAAATTAGAAAAGCAACATTTACAGAACAGGTTGCTCATTTAACATTTTTAAGATCTGTCAATAAGATCACTTTTGCCGTGAAACAGCCTATTTATTTTGATTAAAGGGAAATCTCTCAGTGAAAATAATTTTCAGCAAATACCAGGAGGGGTTCTTGACTTGTTCAGTGCCTAGAGCATTCCTGCATATCACAAGGGTTTGAGAAAGAAGCAAACAGTGCTTGAGGATCTGAATGTCAATGCGGTTTGTAGATAGCCTGTTGAGGTTACTAAAGAATGTTGTTCCAACAAAGGGTGGGAAGTTAGAGATTTGATTAACTCCTTGGCTGCACTGTTTGTAGTTATTTACAATGTGCCACTTGATGAACGGTAAGGGTGCTCTCTCTCTTACTGAAACAAACTTTCTAATAAGTCATTCATGCTAAGTAAAGCAGATATCAAATAATGCTTAACAAAATTAGGTTGTTGCCAGGGTTTTGTTTTGTTTTGTTTTGTTTTGTTTTTTCTGTGAAGAACAGTCATGTCTATGAAGGGCTCTGTGCACAAGTCATTTTCTTCCACTCTGATGCACGCATTGTGTCTTTGGAGACATTTGCAGGCAAGAGAAATATAATTCATATCAGTGATATAATGACTGCAGAAATACAGTCCAATGGGTACTACTCTATAAGTATAAATGTGTTATGCTTGTTATTCTCATTTACTTTGGCTGCTACAAAGTCTCTAAATTTGTCTTGCAAGTAGGTAAGGTGTCATCTGGATGACGAGCCTGTCCCTTCAGGGACAATGAGGGCATAAAGTACTTTGTTTATTTACTTTTATTCTAGAAGGTAAAAAACCATAAAATCTTCTATAAAAAAATAAATTACATCAAGGAAAATACGAACAACCATAGCATCATATTACTTAGTATCACATTAAAAGCAGAATATGGTTGTAAAGGTCACATGCTTTTTTGCAGAAAATCATGAATATACCAATACCAAGGTCTTCTTTCTGAATAAAGAAGGTTTTATTTTGCTTGGGATATTTTTTGGTTTTGTTTTTCAGCTGCAAGCCAAACACTTCAGTTTGGAAACGTGAAAATATCCAAATATTTATTTAATTCAATATAATAGAGATATAATAGATATAATTTGGCCAGTAGAATCATAGAATCATTGAGGTTGGAAAAGACCTCTAAGATCATCGAGTCCAACCGTCAACCCAACACCACCATGCCCACTAAACCATGTCCCTAAGTGCCTCATCTACACGTCTTTTAAATACCTCCAGGGATGGGGACTCAACCACTTCCCTGGGCAGCCTGTTCCAATGTTTCACCACTCTTGCAGTAAAGACATTTTTCCTCATGTCCAATCTAAACCTCCCCTGGTGCAACTTGAGGCCATTTCCTCTCGTCCTATCACTTGTTACTTCGGAGAAAAGACCAACACCCACCTCGCTACAACCTCCTTGCAGGTAGTTGTAGAGAGCGATGAGGTCTCCCCTCAGCCTCCTCTTCTCCAGGCTAAACAGTCCCAGTTCCCTCAGCCGCTCCTCATAAGACTTGTTCTCCAGACCCCTCACCAGCCTCGTTGCCCTTCTCTGGACACGCTCCAGCACCTCCAAGTCCTTCTTGTAGTGAGGGGCCCAAAACTGAACACAGTATTCGAGCTGCGGCCTCACCAGTGCCGAGTACAGGGGCACGATCACTTCCCTACTCCTGCTGGCCACACTAGTTCTGATACAGGCCAGGATGCCATTGGCCTTCTTGGCCGCCTGGGCACACTGCCGGCTCATGTTCAGCCGGCTGTCGACCAACACCCCCAGGTCCTTTTCTGCCGGGCAGCTTTCCAGCCACTCTTCCCCAAGCCTGTAGCGCTGCATGGGGTTGTTGTGGCCGAAGTGCAGGACCCGGCACTTGGCCTTGTTGAATCTCAGACAGTTGGCCTGGGCCCATCGATCCAGCCTGTCCAGGTCCCTCTGCAGAGCCTTCCTACCCTCAAGCAGATCAACACTCCCGCCCAACTTGGTGTCTTCTGCAAACTTACTGAGGGTGCACTCGATCCCCTCATCCAGATCATTGATAAAGACATTGAACAAGACCAGCCCCAAAACTGAGCCCTGGGGAACACTGCTCGTGACCAGCCGCCAACTGGATGTAACTCCATTCACCACAACTCTCTGGGCCCGGCCGTCCAGCCAGTTTTTGACCCAGCGCAGAGTACACCTGTCTTTAGCCGTGAGCCGCCAGCTTCTCTAGGAGAATGCTGTGGGAGACGGTGTCAAAGGCCTTACTGAAGCCCAGGTAGACCACATCCACAGTCTTTCCTTCATCCACTAGGCGGTATGACCTGAAAAGAAAATAGGAATTTAAGGTAACTAGATAATAGACTCAAGTCATAGTAACACCTGAGACAGATCCAATTTTATGCAAGCCCAGAAGGAAGCAGAAAGTCCTCATTATGCAAGTATATGAGCTATAATTTCTTGTCTCTTTAGGACACTTGAAACAGTTGAGTTGAAAGTAACTATTTCTATTCACACTGTTTAAAGGGTAGATTGATTAATAACTCTAACATAGCTTTAAATGCTAGCTTTAAACAACTTGGATTCTTATTTGTTTCAACCATCTTCAATCAATGCTTCCACATTGACTGCCCAGTAAAAAGAACAAGCTAGTCTGCAGATCACGTTGAATATTGTCTCTATTTACACTGAGGTCTTGATAACTCATTTTCTGGATTGTGGGCACACAACCTTCCAATAAAGGTTCATTTGCCATTTTAAAACAATTATTCCTGGTTACACAGAATTTGTTCCAGTCAGCAAGATCTTTTCAACAATTTGCAAAAAAATGCTTGGAAAATAATTCACAGGAGCGAAGAAAAGTTGATGTGCATGCTGGAAGCAGATTATATCAGTATTGTTTTCCTAAGGTTAGGACACAAAGAACAAGGCATATAATATTAGACAGACCATCCCTAGTTAGCTAGATTTTCAAGAGATAGGCCAACATCTACATTTTCTCCACCACAGTGCAAATCATTAAAAGGGCTTGAGAGCTGATGATAGCTACGATCTGACACACTGGATATGGTAGTTGTGCTTTTATTTCCCTGTCACACCAATGTACTTATGGATCAAAATGCAGCCACATTGTATCTCCTGTGGATGAATGTATTTTACTAACACACATTTTTTCAGAAACTTTTTGTTTGTATTTGTAAAAGACTCTGTTCTGAGTCTATTTGATAATCAAGTTCTGGAAATAAAAGAATCTGTTTTATCTGACCAATCACACATGAGACAATTCAAATTGCAATGTTTGCCAATAATTCGAAGTGTAAACAACATCAATATCAACCATGTGTTTAGTAAATCTAAGGAAAATTTAAATCATATCTAAATATAATGACAACATACATTTCAGTGTTATAAATAATATATTTACAGTAGATACATAATGTGAATATACTGACAACATACAGTTCTGAATTTTATTTTCATTGTAAGGATATTATCAGAATAAATTCTTTAAACATTTAAACATTGATTTGCTGTGCATGGATCACTCATATCTATACAATATTACATAATACAAAGTACCTCTGATCATACACTGGCTATAGGTCCCACGTGTCAAAGTTCCTAATACTCACATGCTAAAAACTCCCATATAATTAACGTGTTTCTTGTTTTCCTCTGCAGAAGTCTATGCACTGTCTTACAGTTATCTTTATACTCCTAAATACTTCACCTTTTGATCTTCCTCTGCTACTTCAATTTTCTAGTGCTCTTGCTTTGCTCAGAAATACCTACTTCAGTAGAAGCATACCTATTTTCAGAAGTGCATTTGTATATAACATTCTTCACTACCTAAGCAGATAACTGACTTGTCTAGCCCATCTGCTCTTTCTTATTTCTGCTTCAACATTTGTCTTATTATTCGCACCCCATCTTCTTACCTCACAGCTCACAATTTTTTATAGTCCAAAATAGACCTTATTGTAGTTCTGTCACTTATTGTCAAAGAGATTATGCAAATACATCTCTGGCCCTATATGAAGCTTCACTTTCTTCAAAGCAATATGACAGATGTGCTTATGGCTGGCAGCCATAGCCTTCAGCCAAAGTAGTGATTGTTCCTGCCTGAACTGATTGGCCTTTTACCTGTATTGTGTTTCCACAGGTTTTTAGAAGGGAGTTGGAGCCAGGTATTAAGCAGAGGGCAAATGAGCACCACCAGCAAATGAAGATTAATATTATCTGTGGATTTAAATCTGACAGAAGGCAAGAAATGGAATCAGGGAACAGGTGGCTAGAGAAGTTGATGATAAAATAAAGAAATACAGTAGAAGAAAAATATGTTAATTTACTTTCAATTAAAAAAAATGCATTCATTTTTCCTTCCAATGATTTTTGTCTAATGCTGTATTATTGGTTTTTTTTTTCCTTTTCAGTCATATTTATGTAGTTATATATAATTTTACATGTATAAATGATCAAATACCAATATCAAGTCCCTTAAGGAAATTAAGTTTAACAATATAGCAAATTCACTAAATATATAAAGAGCCAAAAGGTGTTAGTAGTGACACAGCATAATTACTATGTTTAATTTGAGCTAGCTTGGTGTTCTTCCAGCTATCTTTGATTTTCATGAAGGTTCAGTAACCTAGTGGCTACCACTCTGAGGCTGCATGTGTTTATATACTTTGGTCTTTCACCACTACTAATTTAAGACATTTTCTGCTTAGGAACCACTATCAAGGTCTGCACAGAGCTTTACATCTGACATGATAATATCTTGCATCTATGTTATGGTCAGCTAAAATCTGTCTTTCTTACTCTTATTTCCTACCCACCTTCATCAAATGTAAGTCTTCCTCCTTTTTGTTAGTACATGCTCTGTTTTGCATAGCTTGTCTGGCCTTCTGAGGAGCTAGGACTGCACTGCATGTCCACTCTACACATGCAATAAAACTGTAGTGTGAAAGGTCCCATAGTGAGTGAATCTCAGGATTTCTTATTGAAGTGTAGTCTTAGTTTTAATATTTCTATAACTTAAGTAGAAAGAAGGTCTGCTTAAATACACACTGAGCTCAGTTCATGATCTCTTGGTTTTCAACTAAGTTTGCTTATGATTATTCTGTATGAAGTAATTCTGACTATCCAGAATAAAAAATGTCAAACCCCCATAATCCGACAGTGTCAATACTATTGTTTTTCATTTTATTTCAGTGGTGCAGAAAAACCCAGGGCAGATTTATTTGTGTAGGCAATAGAGGAGAGATTTATCTCCTGCATTGAATCTACATGTTGATGCCAAATACATGATGACCCCAAATGAGGCAAAAGACTCAAGCTTTGTAGAAAGATAAGAGAGAGTATTCTCTCCCTTAACAGAGAGTGTCAGGGGACAAGGCTGTTTAAAATAGGCAAGAAGAATTAGAGAAAGGAAGTATTATTTTTTTATAATTAACAGAAATGGAACTGAGACTCGAAATTTTCTGAAAATTTTAACCTAAACAGCTTGCCCTAGATCACATATAGAATTTCTGTCATAGCTAAACCCAGATTTCCGGAGAACTCTCAGTAGGAGAATTCCTCTAATTAAAAAACATCCTGATTTATCTTCTGAAAGTCCAACTGCTAGGAAGCCACTTCTTAACGTCCTTCTGAAAATCCAGCTGAAGACCTTACTTGCTGTGTTTTACATCTACATATTTCACAGATGAGTGCAAAATCCTTTTCCTTAGCCCATGTAATAAGCTGCATTTCTTTCTAGACAGTAGCCTCTGCCAGTGAATATTATCAGTCCTGAGTTCATTACTACAAGCCTACTGGTGTTAACTGTTTAATCACAATTGACCCATTCGTTTCAGACTGGAACAAAGAAGACATCAAACAAATCTGTCTTTTCAGTGCAAATGATTGAAAACAACCCTCTCTTGCTGAATAGCTGAGTTCTTTTCCACTAGTCTTCATATGCAATAGTAATTAAAAAAGAAACCTGTGTTTCCCTGGTTGGTAGACCGTTAAGACTACTGTTGAGTAGAATTTTTTTGTAATGAACAAGATTACAGGAAAAAGTAAGTATATGAATGTAGGTGTTATGAATCTTTGGGTAAAAATTAATAACAGGCTTTTGAAAGAATAAGAAAAAGAAAAACAGAAGAAAATATAATTCTTAATTCTCAGGTTCCAAAAAACAAAGATTAGGCTTCATTGAGAGTGGGAAAAAAACAAAACAACAAAAAAAAACCCCTGTCTCAGCAAGTCTATGAAGAACTTCAAGGAACAGATTCATCCCAGATTCTTCCCAGGTTTCTTTTTCCTTCCTTTCCCTTCCTTTCTCCTTACAGTTGATTTGCAGCTTAACCTGTTGGCTGCTGTTTTTACTGTAGCTTCAGAGCTGACCAAAACATGACAGTTTCCTTTATAATTGTTATAACACATACTGTTTAACAGACAGTTACTATGCCAAGTACATGACACAATAATGTGGATTTTTTTTTTTTTTTAATTCTTATGCATGGTATAATGGAAACTGGTGCAGCAAGGAAAACATTCAGAATATGAGGTAATACCTATTCCATGTAATCTTTTATTTTGTATAGTAATAATAGATTATCTTTAGAGATGGAACCAAATAACTACCTTTATATCATTGGTAGGAAATACCAATATTGCCTACACAGAGTGAGAGATACTGTTTCTGGCAATTTTACTGTCACATGGCCTTACAGGCAGCAAGGTAGGCATAGAAATTAATGGAAGACAGACAGTAGTTTTGGAAATGTATTATATGTGAAGATAAAATAGGTCTTTGTATGAAAATCAAAGATATTTTTCATGCTTGGGGAAAATGCAGTAGAAGAAATCCAAAGACTCACTTGGGCCTTGTTTATATGACTGCATCTTGCCAAAGATGCCCATACAAAGAAATACATTTGTATTTTTCTCTAGTTTTTGATGGTGCGAAGCATAATCTAAGAAGCCACAGTTTCCTCTCTGACCATGCAGCAGAATGATGAATAAGAAGAAAATAACAGAATGTGCTTCAGCATACTCCAGGTCTGCCATGAAAATGAATGGTTGGAAGATAAGTATTGGTTGAGATCAGCTTCTGAAATGTTCAGTTCTTCTGGGTCTGTGAGGCAAGCTGACAGGGAGAATTGCGTGCCTCAGGGAGCACTGACAGAATTCCTGCAAGATGGACAACGCCTGGAGTGGCAAACTGGGGTGAAACTGCATCAATACCTGAATGTAAAAGGAAAAAGCTGGGGGAGATAAGGAAAGCAAAGGTAAGAAAACCTAAAGGTAGCAATTGAAAAAGTTAACACATATGAAATAAAATAAAATCATCCAATAAATGTCAGACTGTGTGGACCAGATGTCAGAAATAAAATATAACTCAATAACCAAAATATATATTTTAACAGAGATGGCTTCATGCTGCAAGAATCAATTCAGGGGTATGCAAGTATGGGGTTTTGGTTTACCTCGTCAGATACAAGTATTGGCTTCGGAGAGGATGGCTTTATTGTGATAATAAATATAAATAACCAATATAATTAAAGAGTAATTCCATTGAAAACAACCAATTTACATCAGTATAGTATAACTACCCATGAGAACAAAATCAAATTTCTGCATGTACATTGAGGTTTGGATTCTGAGTCACACAGAACAACAGCACGCAAGGGCTTAATGACAGCTTTCAGTTGAGGCTTATATGTACTAGTTAGCCTATTTCATACGGTTTCACTGAGTTACACATAAAGAAAAGAAGTTTTTTCAAAACCAGAAACTGTTCAAGACTCTAGTCTTTTAACAATATCTTTGCAGATATATTTCTGTGTGCACACATATCCCTAATGACTACTGGATGATTCTTATGTTTTTTTTGATTAAATATATATGCAGATCTCATTTCAGAACGGAGGTGTTTGTATGCAAAATCATACAGTATTTTAAAATCATTTCTCCACACTATCCTTAGGGGAAAAAAGGCAATAATGATAAGAAAATGGTTGATAACATTGATTTAGAAAAAGTGGTAGACTGCACGCTACAAGAAGTAAAAGTTATCCACATGTATCCCCAGTAGGAAGCTGGCTGAGTATGGAGACTTAACTTTCCTCTTACCTTCTCAGTTGGGAATGTAATACATTGATGAGACAATATAAGGAAGTTGTCAGTTCTTGCTGTTCCCATCCTGTAGTTAAATAGAAAGCCTTATTCACCGCTTTGTGTCTAGTACCCTACATACGTCATGAATTAATAACAAATAAAGAATTTAAGCAACATACTGGCCTAGAATGCGCATCAAGGCAACCACTTCATGAAAGTAAACAGATGTGTCAGAATTGCACCGCCTCCTGTTTCCAACTCCCTCCCCCAGTGTACAGACATAGCACGCTCTGTTTTGCAAAAATAAAAAGCTTATTTTTGGAACTGACAGAATGCTTTCCCTTCACAAGGTATGGAATCACATACAACAATGATTTGGGTTAGAAGGTTCATTTGGTCAAGACTACTGCAGTCCAAGTTTGATTTCACGACCCTTAAAATATTGCTTATGAATGGGTATCAAACCCTAAACCTGAGTATCTTTACTAAGACCAATTCCACTTCACCCCCTGCAACTCAGTCTTTTCCCTATTAGCATAGTTATTAAGTTTTTCCTAATATTTAATCCAAAATTCTCTTCTGCAACTGGAGCCCATTACTCCTCATTCTGTTCTTACTGGCTAAGGGGAATAATTGGTCCCTGCCTTTCTTAAAATACAGCTTTTTGGATTCAAGGACAATTATATGCCTTTTCAGTCTTCTTTGGCTGTAGAATGAACGTGCCCAGTTCACTTAGCTTTTTCTCAAATGTCTTCTTTTTCAAACCTTTTATTATTTCTTTGTCTCTCCTCTGAACTCTCTCCAATTCTTTTTTTTTTTTTTTTTTTTAAATCTGCTGCTCAAAACTGTGTGTAGAATTCCAGCTCAGTCCAGAGTAGCGTGGAGTACAACATAAACTTTTCTTCTCCTTTATTTTTATATGATACTTCTTTTTAAAAAGACTTGAAAAGAATGGGGGGAAAGTGATGCTAATTCCCTAACCTCTACCTTCTAGAGAGATAAGGAAAAGAGAATACTCGCGTGTACTGTGTTGATGTGCCCGTGTGTTGGTAGTGGGGGGCTGCAGGGGTGGCCTCTCTGAGAAGAGGTCAGGGCTGCCCTGTGCCGGACACAGCTGGTCCCAGGAGGAGGAGGTGCTCCAGGAGGAGGAGGTGCTCAGATGTTCCCTGCAGCCCGTTGAAGAGACCACAGTGGAGGAATAGAAAGGGGTATGAGGAGGGAGGAGCAGCAGAAAGAAACCTCTGTGTACTGACTGTAACCCCCCACCACCTTATCCCCCTACACCACTTGGGGTGGGAAGAGGAGTCTGAAGTGAAGGAGTGAAGTTGAGCCTGGGAAAGAAGAAAGAGAAAGGTATTGTTTTATTGTTTGACTTTTTGTTTCTCACTACACCAATCAGTAATTAAATATTTATTTTACTTGGCAATAAATTAATTTTCCTCAAGCCAAGTTTATTTTGCCCACAATGGTAATTGGCAAGATATCTCCCTGTCTTGATCTTGACCCATGACCTTCCTTGCTCCTGTTCTTCCTGTTTTTCCTCCCCATCCCCCTAGGGGAGTGGAGGAGCAAATGAGCAGCTGGGTAGGCATTTAGCTGTTTTCCAAGCCTAACACAGCACATCATGGTAGATTTTTTTAGGTTAAATTATGTGTATTTTTCTGTGTTTCTCATGTTTGGATTCTTTCAAATGAGAAATAATTATATCTAAACCCAGCAAAAAGTTCATAGCGCACACACAAAAAAAGATGGCTTGAGTGACAGCTCATGAAAGTATCTTATTTATTAAAAAATAAAAGAAAAACAAAGAAAACCATTGAATAGGCTTCATCACTTTATATAGTGAGAAAAAAAATTGTGAATATAACTCATATTTTGACAGCTACTTGAATCTGTCACTATAATCAAAGAAGAAATTGCCTGTTGTACATCTACATCAGTATTTTACTTTGGATGAGAGGAATACTTTTGCAGTAAATCTCCTGGTCATATCCACTTCCTGTACTTAGGTTCTCATTCTGGAGAATGCACATTTAATCCATTCAGATAAAAATAAACTCAAAACTGTTTCAGGAGCTCAATGTGCTCCCACTCCAGGATGGTATTCAGTCCAGGGGACCAGACAAGAGCTAATTTAAAGTAAAACATCCAAACTGTATATAGTGCAGATATTGGATCCTCAGCATCGTTTGCTTTGCCCAAGACATCTGCTCCTGTTATGCTTCACTACTTGCTGATATACCTATAACTCTTACTAAGAGAATATTTTGGTTCTCCCCTTCCTTTAACAGTTCAGTCTGAAAAGAGGCAAAGGGCTTTATTCATAAAACATACTGATGATTTTTCAGAGTAAATGTCCAGAATGGAGAACAAAATGACATCCTCAGAATGGGAAATGAATAAATGCTGGCTGCGGATTTCTGATTATTAGATACCCTCTGTATAGTTGACTCTGTAAATGCAGTTCCATCTAATAGGGAGGAATGTATGGTGGTTTTGATAAAACACTGTTATTTTGTTTTGTTTTGTTTTGTCAGGAAATGTTACCTGCTAGACTGCTTGGAGTTGATCTGCCAAGATCTATGACACCAAAGAAGGTTCCCATGTAGACTGCCATCTAGGGACTTCAGCATCTACACTTGAAGTCTGCATGATGTGTGGACTGCCTGAAAGTCAGGGATCACTGAGGCTATCTGCCAATACAGATGCATAAAACAATTAACAAAACATTCAGCAAAGACTGAGAATTTCAGAGACTGGAATCATGTTGTTCCCTCTGTCAGCTTCTAACCATCATTTGGGTCAAAACTATTGGTGGATAAAAAAATTCCGTGTATCTCTGAGGTTTATGGAGACTTCCTTATTGTGGTCTAGTTGTGTGCCTTTCCAAATCTGAAGGACTATTAGGTGCTGACTAATATTTGCCGATTCCTGCAGATGTGATCTGGGGCAACCACTTCTGATCCCTCTTTCCATCATTACCTAGTTGTCCTATTCTGTTATGCATATATGTAAAACTGATTACATAATAGCCTGTAGAACTTACTTATAATGTGCAACAGGAAGCTTCATTTGCACAATTTTACTTTAGTGAATTAAATATGTGGTGCCATACTTATTTTACTTACCCCTTTACTTATTTTACTTAATTCAGTTGTTAAGATCCTTATAGGTATTGTCATGCATGTTATATTGTTGCTCAAATTCCACTTGAATTTTCTCATGTATCACATATATTGACTACCAGTCCCTGAATTGCTGCTTAACATCAGAGATGAGAAAATAAAAAGGTGATTAGGTCATATGGCAGATTTAGTTTTGATGAGGTAACAAAGTTTGCTTCTATTTTATTCTGATCAGGATTTCTGAGAGAGTCAGCAAGGGTTGAGAGGGCTGCCCCAGGAGTAGGATATGTCATAGTTTTTCTTTTGGCCTGTGTAATATTCCCACTTAGGGGAATATTAACATGTTAGATCCTTTGTACAACATTTCTCTTTGCCAGCTTCTTGCTTTGAGATTTCTGTCCTTATCCTCCAAAAATGACACTTGGCATATGACTACAGTGGCTTGGGGATTGGATGGATTCATCTTCTGTTTGTCATTCAGTAACAGATTCACACTGAATCCTCCACATGTCTAAAGATAATACGGAAGTGGAAAAATTATTTTTCACATTGTAGGTCCTTTGTAAAATTTGGTATCTGATACTCACTGGTCCATGTTTTTCCAATTTTGATATTCAACATTTAACTGTTATTTTAATTCCACGTGAACACCAGTCCTAAATATATAGGGTTCTTGAGCAGGTACTATTTTATTTCTTCACAGATTTGTATAACTTGAAAAGAACCAAGGAAAACCCATACAAAATAATATTGCCATAATTAAATAGATTTTAATGACAAATTATTACAGAAATATTAATAACACACACATATATATGTGTATATACAGATACAGATACAGATTGTCTTTTAATAAACCATTTCTATACTGTATATCATGTGTGATAAAAATTTGATGAGATTGCCAGGAACCCACATATGAGAAGACATCACTGGGGACCATCTGCTGAAGGATTTCCAATATAACATCGAAAGATGCTATCAGTAGCCTTGAAAATGAAAGCAAAAATGGGCTATCAACACAGATGGCCACTTTTTGATGAGTTTGAATGCAACCTTGAGAGGAACTAATGGCATAGTTTTGCATAGGGGTCACATACTTTTATCATGCACAGAACTGTGTATCAACTGATGAAAACTGCCCATAACTGACTATGTAGTTTTCATTAGATTGCATATGTAAGTCCAAACCCAAACCAAATAGTTCTACTAACTCTGTACTTCAGAATGTGGAATGGGGAAATGAACATGCTGATATCTTCTCCTGTACTGTTTTTTATGTAAGTCTTATTATCAGTAATACTAAGTTCTGTGAAAAAAACAACTACAATAACAAAAATATCTCCTGATCTTAAAGCACCTTCTATTCCAGACGATCAAAGCTTTGTGCAAAACCTAAGGACTATAACCTCTGCAATGCAAGGAATACACAGAGATTAATCCCTTTACAAAAAACAATACAAGGGTTAGGGAAGTGGCTTGTATTTAGAAGATAAGTATTGTTATGAGTCATACATAGTTTGGAAAAAAGGTAGAAAGCAAGAGAATCTGAAGCTTCTTTTTCTCCAGAATAGATACTTTTCAATGTGGGTGCACCATGGGGAATAATGGTACACAGTTTTTTTAATCCAATTTTTAAAAAGCTGTTGGTTCAAGGGGACTTCTCGCTGGAAGATTAACTAGTGTTACACGTTAGCATTCATCTCCAGTGGAAATGAAGACTGTAAAAATTGACCTAATTTTTTCATTCTATTTGTGGTCATATTATTAGCTTTAGGTAATTGTTAATGTACCTAGAATTTTGGAACTTCATCTGGCTCCTGTTTCCAGTATGTTTCCAGGGCATAACTTCATCGTATGGAGACTGAATGATACATGATCTGGAGAACAAGTCTTATGAGGAGCGGCTGAGGGAACTGGGACTGTTTAGCCTGGAGAAAAGGAGGCTCAGGGGAGACCTCATCGCTCCCTACAAGTACCTGAAAGGAGGTTGTAGCGAGCTGGGTGTCGGTCTCTTCTCCCAAGTAACTAGCAATAGGACGGGAGGAAATGGCCTCAAGTTGCACCAGGGGAGGTTTAGATTGGACATGAGGAAAAAAACATTGGAACAGGCTGCCCAGGGAAGTGGTTGAGTCCCCATCCCTGCAGGTATTTAAAAGGTGTGTAGATGAGGCGCTTAGGGACATGGTTTAGTGGGCATGGTGGTGTTGGGTTGACGGTTGGACTTGATGATCTTAGAGGTCTTTTCCAACCTTAATGATTCTATGATTCTATGATTCTATGATAGATGTCACTGGATAACAACCTCTGTCCCCTCTACCAAGGAGAACTTTTGATGTGTTGTATGCAACCAGCTGAAGATCTCCAAATCTGTCCATATCTACACGAAGATCAGGTTAGTCAAGCAGGACCTGCCTTTCATAAACCCATGCTGACTGCGCCTGATCAACTGGTTGTCCTGTACGTGCCGTGTGATGGCACCCAAGACAATTTGCTCCATATCCTTCCCCGGTACCAAGGTCAGACTGACAGGCCTGTACTTCCCCGGATCCTCCTTCCGGCCCTTCCTGTAGGTGGGCGTCACATTTGCTAACTTCCAGTCAACTGCACCTCCCCAGTTAGCCAGGACTGATGATAAGTGATGGAAAGTGGCTCGGTTAGCACTGCTGCCAGCTCCCTCAGCACTCTTGGGTGGATCCCATCTGGGCCCATAGACTTGTGTGTGTCTAAATGGTGTAGCAGGTCACTAACCATTTCCCCTTGGATTATGAGGACTTCATTCTGCTCCCCATCCCTGTCTTCCAGCTCAGGGGCCTGGGTACTTGGAGAACAAATGGTCTTACTATTAAAGACCAAGGCAAAGAAGGCATTAAGTACCTCAGCTTTTTCCTCAGCCTTTGTCACTATATTTCCCCCCGCATCCAATAAAGTATAAATAACGATAAATGAGGATTCTCCTTAGCCCTCCTTTTGCTGCTAGTGTATTTATAGAAACATTTTTTATTGTCTTTTACAGCAGTATCCACATTAAGTTCTAATTGGGCTTTGGCCCTTCTAATTTTCTCCCTGCATAACCTCATGACATCCTTGCAGTCCTCTTGAATTGCCTGACCCTTCTTCCAAAGGACATAAACTCTCCTTTTTTTCCTGAGTTCCAGCCAAATCTCCCTGTTCAGCCAGGCTGGTCTTCTTCCCTGCCGGCTCGCCTTTCGGCACATGTAGGTGGCCTGATCCTGCACCTTTAAGATTTCATTCCTGAAGAATGTCCAGCCTTCCTGGACTCCTTTGCCCTTCAGGACTGCCTCCCAAGGGACTCTGTCAACCAATCTCCTAAACAGGCCAAAGTCTGCCCTCCGGAAGTCCAAGGTAGCAGTTCTGCTGGACCCCTGCTTACTTCTCCAAGAATCAAAAACTATCGTTTTGTCATGACTAGAATCATAGAATCATAGAATCATTAAGGTTGGAAGAGACCTCTAAGATCGTCGAGTCCAACCGTCAACCCAACACCACCAGGCCCACTAAACCATAGGTCCCTAAGCACCTCATCTACACGTCTTTTAAATACCTCCAGGGATGGGGACTCAACCACTTCCCTGGGCAGCCTGGTCCAATGTTTCACCACTCTTTCAGTAAAGACATTTTTCCTCATGTCCAATCTAAACCTCCCCTGGCACAACTTGAGGCCATTTCCTCTTGTCCTATCGCTTGTTACCTGGGAGAAGAGACCAACACCCACCTCGCTACAACCTCCTTTCAGGGAGTTGTAGAGAGCGATGAGGTCTCCCCTCAGCCTCCTCTTCTCCGGGCTAAACAGTCCCAGTTCCCTCAGCCGCTCCTCATAACACTTGTTCTCCAGACCCCTCGCCAGCCTTGTTGCCCTTCTCTGGACACGCTCCAGCACCTCAACGTCCTTCTTGTAGTGAGGGGCCCAAAACTGAACACAGTAGTCGAGGTGTGGCCTCACCAGGGCCGAGTACAGGGGCACGATCACTTCCCTACTCCTGCTGGCCACACTAGTTCTGATACAGGCCAGGATGCCATTGGCCATCTTGGCCACCTGGGCACACTGCCGGCTCATGTTCAGCCGGATGTCAACCAACACCCCCAGGTCCTTTTCTGCTGGGCAGCTTTCCAGCCACTCTTCCCCAAGCCTGTAGCGCTGCATGGGGTTGTTGTGGCCGAAGTGCAGGACCCGGCACTTGACCTTGTTGAACCTCATACAGTTGGCCTGGGCCCATCGATCCAGCCTGTCCAGGTCCCTCTGCAGAGCCTTCCTACCCTCGAGCAGATCAACACTCCCGCCCAACTTGGTGTCGTCTGCAAACTTACTGAGGGTGCACTCGATCCCCTCATCCAGATCATCGATAAAGATCTTGAACAAGAACGGCCCCAAAACTGCGCCCTGGGGAACACCGCTCGTGACCGGCCGCCAACTGGATGTAACTCCATTCACCACAACTCTCTGGGCCCAGCCGTCCAGACAGTTTTTGACCCAGCGCAGAGTACACCTGTCTAAGCCGTGAGCCGCCAGCTTCTCGAGGAGAATGCTGTGGGAGACGGTGTCAAAGGCCTTGCTGAAGTCCAGGTAGACCACATCCACAGCCTTTCCCTCATCCACTAGGCGGGTCACCTGCTCATAGAAGGAGATCAGGTTGGTCAAGCAGGACCTGCCTCTCATGAACCCGTGCTGGCTGGGCCTGATCCCCTGGTTGTCCCGCACATGCCTTGTGAGCGCCCTCAAGATGAACCGCTCCATAATCTTCCCCGGCACCGAGGTCAGGCTGACAGGCCTGTAGTTCCCCGGATCCTCCTTCCGGCCCTTCTTGTAGATGGGCATCACATTGGCAAGCCTCCAGTCGCCCGGGACCTCCCCCGTTATCCAGGACTGCTGATAAATGATGATGGAGAGTGGCTTGGCGAGCACCTCTGCCAGCTCCCTCAGCACTCTCGGGTGGATCCCATCCGGCACCATAGACTTGTGAGCATCCAGGTGGTGTAGCAGGTCATTGACTGCTTTCTCTTGGATTATGGGGGGTTCATCCTGCTCGCCGTCCCTGTCTTCCAGCTCAGGGGGCCGAGTACCCTGAGGATAACTGGTCTGCCTGTTAAAGACTGAGGGAAAGAAGGCATTAAGTACCTCAGCCTTCTCCTCATCCTCAGTGACAATGTTCCCCCCTGCATCCAATAAGGGATGGAGATTCTCCTTGGCTCTCTTCTTGTCATTAATATATTTGTAAAAGCTTTTTTTATTGTCTTTAACGACAGTGGCCAGATTGCATTCTAGCTGGGCTTTTGCCTTTCTCATTTCCTCTCTGCACATCCTAACGAGATCCCTGTACTCTTCTTGAGTCGCCTGCCCCTTCTTCCACAAGTGGTAAACTCTCCTTTTTTTCCTGAGTCCCAGCAAGAGCTCCCCGTTCAGCCAGGCCGGTCGTCTTCCCTGCCCATTCTTCTTATGGCGTACAGGGACAGCCTGCTCCTGCGCCTTTAAGACTTCCTTCTTGAAGAACGTCCAGCCTTCCTGGACCCTTTGCCCTTCAGGACTGTCTCCCAAGGAACTCTCTCAACCAGCGTCCTGAACAGGCCAAAGTCTGCCCTCCGGAAGTCCATGGTTGCGGTTTTGCTGGCCCCCCTCCTTACTTCACCAAGAAGCGAGAATTCTACCATTTCATGGTCGCTAAGCCCAAGACGACCTCCAACCACCACATCTCCCACCAGTCCTTCTCTGTTTGTAAACAGCAGGTCGAGCGAGGCACCTCCCCTGGTAGGCTCACTTACCAGCTGTGTCAGGAAGTTGTCTTCCACACACTCCAGGAACCTCCTAGACTGCTTCCTCTCTGCCGTCTTGTATTTCCAGCAGATGTCCAGGAAGTTGAAGTCCCCCATGAGAACAAGGGCTAGCGATTGAGAGACTTCTGCCAGCTGCTTGTAGAACGCTTCATACGCCTGTTCATCCTGGTTGGGTGGTCTATAACAGACTCCCAGCAGGATATCTGCCTCGTTGGCCTTCCCCCTCAGTCTTACCCATAAACACTCAACCGTACCATCATCACAATCGTTGAGCTCTAGACAATCAAAACACTCCCGAACATACAGGGCCACCGCACTGCCTCTCCTTCCTTGCCTGTCCCTTCTGAAGAGTCTATAGCCATCCATTGCAACACTCCAATCATGAGAGTCACCCCACCATATTTCTGTGATGGTGACTAAGTCATATCTCTCCCGCTGTACAATGGCTTCCAGCTCCTCCTGTTTGCCGCCCATACTGCGTGCATTGGTGTAGATGCACTTGAGCTGGGCTATCGATTTTGCCCCCAGCATTGTCATGCCACCCCTAGGCTCATCTCTAGTGAGCCTGGTTTTATCCCCTTCCCCCTTCAAACCTAGTTTAAAGCCCTCTCGATGAGCCCTGCCAATTCATGAGCCATGATCCTTTTCCCCCTGTGAGGTAGGTGGAGTGCTGGGTTCAGTGCTGTGGTCTACAGCACAAAAGAGACATGGACATACTGGACCAAGTCCAGCAAAGGGCCACAGAGATAAATAAGGGATTTGTCATTTAAGGAGAGGCTGAGAGAGCTGGGACTGTTCAGCATGAAGAGGAGAAGGGTCAGGGGGATCTTATCAACAAGGATAAATACCTGTGGGGAGGCTCTAAAGAAGATGTTCTTCTCATTCACATCCAGTGATAGGATGAGAGGCAATGGGCACAAATTGAAATACAGAAAAAGTCACTCTTAAAAAGAAAAAAAAATACTGTGAGGGCCCAAAACTGGAATAGCCAGAGAGCTTGTGGAGTCTTGATCCCTGGAAATACTCAAAATCTGACTGGAGATGGTCGTGAGGAACCTACTCTGGCTGGACCTGCTTTAAGCAGGGAGCTTGGAGTAGACAATTTCCAGAGGTGTTTTCCAACTTCAACCATCCTGTGTATCATTGCTGTCCAATATTCCTATCCCCTGGTCTGAATTTTATATAAGTTATGTTGAAAAAACCTTAAATGTCTTGCATTCTTAATCACAAAAATTCTGTTGTGTATATCTGATTTGTCCATGCTGAAAGAGGTTTAGAGGTTATGGATAGGTACCAACTTAAGTATGAGTCAACAGTTTGTTTTCAGTGTAAATAAGAGAAGCTGCATACTTGGCTACTTTAACAGGAATGTAGAAAGAGGAAGAAGAGAAATTATTATTCTCTTCTACATGGTGCTATGGAGACCACATTTAGAGTACTGCATGCTTTTGGGTTAATCCAGTTGAAGATGCATGTGGAGAAGATCCAAGGAATACTATCAAAATGGGGAAGGCACACTACATGCCCTGTGAAGAGAGATTAAAGGAGGTAAACTTGTTTAGTCTAGTGAGGAGAAGAGTAAAGGGCAATCTAAACTATTTTATTGGCAGCTTACAAAGGTGATGGAGCCAGCTCTTCTTGGTAGTACCAGATGATGCAAAAAGGGACAGAGGACGCAAATTTGCCAGCAACTTTACAAGGCTTATCACCATGGTTGAAACATATGGACTGCATTCAATATTTCCTTTGAGAAGAAAATGGGAGATTAACAGATTTGTTTGTTGTTCCCTAATCCTTCCAAGGGCTGGGAAGAAATGGTTTACTGAATGAAGAATAACTGGATGAAATTCAGCCTGAGAAATATAGAGATGAAGAGAAGAGAAGAGCTTTGGAAACTTCACACTGATAGTGAAACCTTGTTTGTTTCAGGCACAAAATCACAATTAGCCAGTTCAGTGCATTCTTTTCAGAATACACCTGTATTCCTTGGTGATCATAATGTCCTACATATTCCATCATTTCTACGTGGCTACAAGTCTCCATCCTAGTCAGCAATATACTTCTAACCCATCCAGCTTCAACCAGTCCAGTATACCTTCCTGAAAACTCAAACAACTACAAATATATTTGTTTTTCCTATTCTCTGCTTTCCACACAATTTTAAGTCAAGTTATAAAGGTTCTTACTGCCAGGGTGTTCTCTGTTCTGGGACAAAGATAGGTAAAAACAGAATCACAGAAACACAGAATTGATCAGGATGGAAGGAACCTCTGGAGAGTCTTCTGGTCCAACCCCCTTGCTCAGTCAGGGCTACCTACAACCAGTTGCCCAGGACCATGTCCAGACAGCTTGTCAATGTCTCCAAGAATGGACACTCCACAATGTCCACAGGCAACCTGTCACCCTCACAGTGACACTGTGTGTCACCCTCACAGTGAAAAAGTGTTTCCTGATGTTCAGGCAGAACCTCCTGTATTTCACTCTGTGCCTATTGCCCCTGGTCCTGTCACTGCGCACCACTGAAAAGAGTCTGGCTCCGTCTTCTTTAGATCCTCCCTTCAGGTATTTATAGACATTGATGAGATCCCTCCTGAGCCTTCTCTTCTCCAGGCTAAACAGTCCCAGCTGTCTCAGCCTTTTCTCATAGCAGAAGCTCCAGTCCCTTCATCATCTCTGTATCCCTTGGTTGGACTCTAGGTGTGACCTCACCAGTTGACATAAAAGCAAACTTCTTTGCCACAGCTGTGGTCAGTCACATCCTGCATTATTCCCTGAGCTTCATGGGCTCATGGCCCTTGCTCATCTCCTCTGAGCATTCTTCTATTTTAGGAGTTTATTCTGTGAGTCACATTCTACCTCTAGGGGTTTAAATCTGTCACAGGGGGGTCCCTCTGGATTGCAGCATGACCCTCTGGCATATCAGCCACTCCTTCCAGTTATGTGTCATCAGCAAACTTGCTGAGGGTACATTGTGCCCCATCATCCAGATCATTAATGAAGAAGTTAAACAGAACTGGAGCCAGTATTGACGGCTGGGGTACACTGCTTGTCACTGGCCACCAGCTAGACTTTGCACTACTGATCACTACCCTCTGGGCCCAGCCATTCAGCCAGTTTTCAATGCACCTCACTGTCTGATCACCCAGGCTGTACATCAACAGTTTCTCTATGAGGATCATATGAGAGACAGCGTCGAAAACCTTACTGAAGTCTAGGTAGACAGTATCCACTGCTGTCCCCTCATCTATCAAGCCTGTCATTTCATCATAGAAGGCTATCAAGTTGGTCAAGCATGACTTCCCCTTTGTGAATCTGTGCTGGTTATAGACTAGTAGTGCTGGTCACAGACCTATGGAATCATGGAAAAATTAAGGTTGGAAGATATCTCTGGAGGTTATCCGGTCTGACATCTAGTTCAAAGCCAGATTACCTTCAAAGTTGTATCAGGAAGAGTTGGCTGATGGCCTTGCTCATCTGTGTTTAGAAAATATTCAAGGATGGAGCTATTACAAGCCTTCATAAAAGAGCACTCTAGTGCTTAACTGTTCTTATTGTGAAAAACTGGAATTTCCTTTATTACAATTTCTGACTATATTCTTGTGTCATCTTCTGTGCACCTCTGTGGCAAGTCTAGCCCTTTCTGTACTATAACCATCTAGGTGGTAGAAGGCCATAATTAGATCTTCCTTGAGCCTTCTTATATCCAGTCTAACCCAGTTCGGTCAATGTCTCCTCATATGAAATGTGTTTCAGCTCCCTAACCATCTTATGCATTGGGGGGCCCACAACTGGAGATACTGCTCTAAGTGAGGCATCACAAGTATCAAAGAAAGAGAAATAATCCCTTCCCTTGGTCTACGATGTATACTCTTGGTAATATAGCTCTGTAAGTGTTTGGTTTTCACCACCAAAAGGATGCACTGGTGACCTATGTCTGACTCAGAGCCCACCAGGACATCCATGTTCTTTTTTGCAGAGACCGATCATTGAGTCCAGCCCTCAGTATATACAGTTGTAAGTTATTCTGTCTTACCTGCAGGACTTGGAATTTTTCTTTGCTTGTTCAAGAAAAATGGAGGAAAACAAAAAATCTGAAGCCATGGGAAAGTATATTGAAAAATAAGGAAAAGTTCAAAACAAGTAACAGGGCAAATGAAGAGATAAGCTACTGAATATATGAGCTAATGAGAACAGAGAATAAAAATTAAAATCACCAAGGATGATTTCAGGAAAGGAAAATAAATACTTGGCTGTATTCTGTCTAGACTCTAGACTGTCTAGACGTATTTCTTACTCCTTTCAGGAACAGGAAAAAAATGAGAAAAGACAAAAAAATGCTGAAAAAGAGAAGTCTTATTGTTCTTCTACTTGAAAGAAAGTGGTAGAAGATGGGAGAAGTAACAAACCATGGAGAAGTCATACTGCAAGAAAGGAAATGGCTGAAGTGAAAGAATGGACAAATGTAACTAGGAGGAAAAAGAAAGGAAAAACTTTAGGAAAAGGTGGATTTGACATTCAGATTACTGACATAAGATAGGTTTGACTTTTAAATTACTGAATTTACGTTTGCATTATCTCTGCATTGTACTTAGCTCTAAGGGAAATTTTACATTTTAAAACACTTTGATCAATCCATCAAGTTAAACTATTTATGAATCCTAAGGAAAACAACCACCTTTGATAAAAATATATTTTTCTGAATTTGTACACTGTAACCACCAACAAGGAGCTAACATGGTGCTGGAGTTAGTCATAGATGTTTTTGAGGAAGTACTTTTTGAGATATCTCAGAACAGCAGTTTAGACTTCAGTCAATACGGTCCTTATTAAATTACATTGAACACATGCTGAATCACATTTAGTTAGTCCCAATGTTGTGAACAATACCAAGGCAGATGATATTTAGATTTGATATGCAGTGATGATATATATGATTTTTTGTTTGCTTGTTTTTGCAAATGCAACGATTAAGAATGCAGCCAGGTAAATTTCTTCTTTATGCTTTTTCTTCTCTAACACAGAACAAAAAAAAAAAAAAAAAAACAAACCTAGAAAATCCTTGGACATTTGGAGAAAAATAACTATGTTAAGAGTACATTATGGTTAAACAGTCTGGCATTTGCAGCAAGCAAACTTATGAACCTGCCAGCCTTTAAGTTACAACCCAGCTTGAATTTACCTTACCTTGAAGAATTTCTCAGACAATACAGTATTAGTTCCATACTTTGGGGGGTGGGTTATAATAAAGAATATACCCATGTAACATTATGTAATATTGTGTTTCATTCTGTCTAGTAGGGTCAAAAGTTACTTATTTGAAAGAACATTGCAACCATATTTAAATAACAGTCTAGTTTCAAAGATTGAACAGTTCTGAGAACTTGCTGGAAAAACCAAAGGTTGTCCAAGGTTACAACTAAATTAGTTTAGACTCAGTACCTGAACTGAAGCTTTGAAAGTTCACACTGCATATACATCACTAGGTAATTTCTTTTCTACTGTTATATAAGTTAGTAATCAGACTAATATAAGAATTACTCAATTTAATTTGTCTATCTTGGTTTCTTCAATTTAGATCCCAAGTCTTTCATTTTGTGCTCAGGGGAAAAAAAAAAAAAAAGAAAAAAAAATAAGCTGAGCAAATAAACAACCATGTTCTTGGTAGTCCCTGCTTTCTTTCTTTTCTTTTTATCATTGCTGTGGGTTGACCTTGGCTGGCTGCCAGATGCCCACCCAGTTGCTCTCTCACTCCCCATCCTAAACAAGACAGTGGGAGAAAGTAAGATGAAAAAGCTCGTGGGTTTAGATAAAGAGAGGGAGCTTGCCTACCACATGGGCAAAACAGACTTAACTTGGGGAAAATTAATTTCATTTATTGCCAATTAAAAGTGTAGGATATGAGAAATAAAGATAAAAGTAAACCAACACCTTCCCCCCACCCCTTTTCCAGGCTCAACCTCACTCCTTCATTCCCACTGCTCTACCTCCTCCCCCATGGGCAGTGCAGGGGGATGGGAAATGGGGGTTTGGGGTCAGTCCATAACAGTTCCTCTGTGCCGCTCCTTCCTCCTCACGCGTTTCCCCTGCTCTAACATGGGTCCTTCCCACAGGCTCCAGTCCTTCAGGAAACATCCACCTGCTCCAGCATGGGGTGTTCCACGGGCTGCAGTGTGGATATCTGCTCTATTGTGGTCCTCTCCAGGGACTGCAGAGGAATCTCTGCTCCGGCACCTGGAGCACCTCCTCCCCCTCTTTATTCTCTGACCTTGGTGTCCACAGGTCTCTTTCTTATGCTATTTCCCCCCTCCTTACTGCCATGAAGTGTTTTGCCCTTTCTCAAATGTGTTTTTGCTGGACGTGCCACCATCATGGCTGCGGGGCTCAGCCGTGCCCTGCGGTGGCTCGGTTGGAGCCGGCTGGAACCAGCTGTGTCCAGCACAGGGGAGCCCCAGCCTCTTCTCACAGAGGCCGCCCCTGCAGACCCCCGCTACCAACACCTGGGCACCTGCACCCAATACAATCAACATACTAAAATGAAAAAAAAATATTATTAAAATCAAAGACTAGACAAACAAATAAGATAGGATATTGGTACTATGATGGCAAAGCAGGACAAAATTTGGATTACAGTCAAACTGGATCCCATTGACCTCCACAGGTGAGTTTCTTCTCTGCTTTTTGCAATTCTGTTAAAATAGATCTAATGCAATGATAGCCCCAGTAAAAGTACCCAGTTAGAGGCTAATTAATCAAAAAGGGGAAAGGATGAGATTCGTTGCCTTTATCAATAGCTATTTAAAAGTTAAAACCTTAAAAAAACCCCTAATCATACAGACTCCTTACATAGTTTATGGAAAAAAGAAGACAGAAAAAAAAGCAATTCAGAGAGATGGGATGACTCACCCCTTAAAGCTGACCGCTCTCACTAGTTGTTAGATGCCTAACTAGCCTAAATATCTATTCTGGTGGCTGCTATTAATTGAGATTAATCCCAACTCAAAGGTTCAATTTCAACATCAGTGAATCTGAGTATTCATATTCTGATATACTTTATGCTTATTACCATGCCAAGATATGCTGTTCATCTTGTTCTTTCCTTTTTTTTCTTTTTTTTTTTTTCCTTTTCTTGTCTCTTTTTAGTTGTTTCATTCATTTTTGTACAACTGGAAAATATTTGATAAGGACTATCTTCCTCATAATTAATTACACTGTTCTTACAACAAGGACATGTTAGTCCCTGATCAAGCATGTGTAGTCTCCCCAAGATACAAATAATACATTTTACTAAACCTCCATACACAGTCTCTGACAAATACAAGAGGCAGGTATTCCTTTCAGGTTTCTCATCAGCAAGAAACCAGCTTTTTCAGGTACTGCCCTGTACTTTTGTTTAGACTGAATGCTAATGTTGTAATTAATATTTATTTATTTATTTATTATTATTCACTATCATGACAAAAACACTACATTGTGGGTACAGTACAACATAATTAATGAAAACTTTTTTCTTCCGTCCAGCACAAAAGCGTGATTGTAGGAAGTCAAATTCCAGTCTTTCAAGAGCTTTAAAGTTTTTATTTAGTGAAGAACCCAACATTAGCATATCTGACTTGCTTGTGACTTTAAATCTTGTGATTTTAGACCTTGTGAATTTAGATCCCTTCCTATAGTGATATAACTGCTTACAAGAATTGTTCTGGGGAACTCACTTGTAACTGAAAGAGATTCATACATCATTTCCTTTCATAACTTATCTTTTCACCAAAATGTTTGTTGGTTGATCTTTTTTAGGTTTTATTTTTGTTCTATGTTTTCTTCCAAGGTACTGTTAGGCACAATCTAAGCTTGAGATCATGTAGAATGATATGTAATATGTTTCTGGTAAGAAGTCAATCTACAAATTTGATTGATAGGATGTTTTCTTGAGTGCTGAACACTTCTTCTTTTCTATTACTTTGTGTACTGCAAAATGAATTTAATATCTGATGCATTGAACAGTACACAGATTCAGCACAGTTCCTTCAGTTGAAAGCTTTGGCAGAACCTGCTTTAAAACGCATCCAATAACAAGCTTATATTATCTAACTTTATGCAACATAGATTTAATGTGTATGTGTTTCTAACATGATTCAGTCCATTGCTTTTTTCCTTAATTCTGTTTTGAAGGTGTTGAATGTTTTGCATGGCAAATAACATAAATAAATACTGTGCTGTTTTAGTTATCCTTTGCCTGTATAAGTGAGAAAAGTAAGGCAATTTGATATAATCTGCCTGGAGATCTTTCAGTGATTAAAGCAAAAAACATTTATAAAGAAACTAAATGAGATTTTTTAAGTGAACAAAACTAGTTTTTCATAATAGCATAAGAATTAAGATTTCACAGCATGATCCTGCTACACAGATGCCAAGAACTCATATAGATTATTAAAACACAAATGAACTTTTAAGAAGCTATAATGATCTATACACTACAAAAATGTTTAAATGAAAATAGAAAATTAAATTTAAAAGCATTGCTTCATGAACATCAGAGCTAAGGATGCAGCCAATATAAAAGATTTTGAGAGTTTATTACATCTGAAATAACCTACCAAGTAATTTCATTCTCAAAATCTGTAATGTGGGGAACTGCTTTTTGCAGAGGGTGAATAAGGACTCTAGATGTTCTTTTCCACCCCACTTGGAGATGTATTGTAAGCCCCAGTTGTTAACAAGGATAGAGAGCTTGTCCCTAGTAGTTTCCTTTTTCATACAGGCAGTTAGGAAGTAGACGAGGTGAGGAATGAGTCATCCCCTACTACAAAAGGGGTAGTAACTTGTTATTACTAAAGGTCAGCAGAAAATTACACTTACTGTTAATCCCAGGGTTGCTCTATTTTATACTGTATAGATGCTTAAATGACCTCATCACTCAGAATCTAAAAATAAGACTCAGCACCTAAAAGCTTTTAAATGAGGATTTTGACATGCAAGGTATGTCTACAATGCATTAAGAACTAAGGATGATCTTGAGTGAGATCAGTTGCCCACACATTAGATGTCTAATGCCATTCAAGTTGTCATAGAGCTGGTGACCTGGCCACAGGAGTGGCAGATATGACAGAAGATCTACAGGACGCCCACCTGGTATGACAGACAGAAGTCTAGAGCATCTGAAATAGCACTAGACTCCAATTTCAGGCACCTAAATACTAATTGTAGTCAATAGAGCCAGTGGTGTCTGTCCAGTTCCTCCTAATATCGACATTTATATTTGGCAGGTCTTTGAGTGTCGTTGTCTGTAAGGTTGATTCTGCTGCAATTTGAAACTTGAGATCAATATGAAATCAATTTGAGATCAGAGGTGTCATGCTCCATGTGGATGCCTCAGGTACTTTAGGGGTCTCAGATACACCACCTTTTAGTCCAGTGAATCTAAAACAAAAATCCCGTGATATTTCCCCCCTGGAAGAATTTAAAAGCACCTCCACCTGCACTCTGGTAACACTACATAAAAGACTAGACATCTGGCGCCAGTATGGGCCCACTCATGTAACACCAGCACGAGTGGGCAGAGTAAGTTCCAGTGCCTCAGTCAATATGAATTCTTACCTCTTCACAACAAGTGACAAGAGAAAGGGAAAAGAGAAAAAAAAAAAGTGGTAATGAATGGAAAATATACCAACCCTTACAGACAAACAAACAAACAAACAAGCAAAAACAAATTAAGTAGAAGAAAGGAATGATGAAAAGGCACATGAATCACTGCCTCCTCTCTTCCAAGTTCATATATCTTCTAATAGTACCAGTTTCATCGAAGCCATATCCAAATTATTGAAAACCGTTAGAAATGTCACTGTTGCTTATGTTTCTCTGATAAAATCTCCAGGTTTTTTATTTCTGTGAATGAGAATTTGTAGATGACTTGTTCTGGCACAGAATGAAGTCAAATGAAGATAGTATAAGCACTGAGCGTGAAATACTGGTCTGGAAATTATTTTAACTTAGTAGGAGCTATCAGGAGTGCAGCGATCCCCCAAATTGACAAAGGTCTGGATAACCATAAGGAAATGTTATGTTCTGCATACCAAATATGCACATTCATGCATGCACCACAGTTACAAAATGTGCCAATATGACATTTGCTTTTGGGAGAGAGGGATGGGCTAATAAGCTTAAATGTATTAGGTAGGATGCCAAACCACAAATAGGATTTTGCTTTATTGAGTGGATTCATAGCTGTACTACTTTTCATAATTTTTCTCCATTTCATATTTATAATTTACTTTGATTGTATATAGCTATTTATTTTTAAATTGTTCTAATAAACCCCACTATAAACTGTATATAATTTATACTGTTGTTGGTATTTGAAACAAAAAGATGATACTTGGTTGTTGGTTTCCAAACCATTCTAACTTTCTCTGTTTGTGTGTTTCTAGTTTATACCTTTAAAATGATTGCCATCTAAAGAATGATATGACATGATACATGTAATTAGCAAGATAAAATTAACATAGGTTGATGCTGACTACATTGTCTTTACGTAATGTTTAGATGCATATCAACTGATTTCTCAAGATGCATTAAATTTCAGCTGCTTTTAGACATTGTTCAAACTAAAATGTATCATGTTTGATACACATTGTTCATTATTTAACACTTCATCTTCTACTGTTTTGGCACATTGTTTGAAGATTTTTTTGGTAAAATAAAAAAAGTTATTACTGTATTTAAAAGTTTAACATATATCTGTCATATGTAACTAATTTTAAAAACGACTTTTATTTATATCAAAATGAAAATTATCTTTTCTTGTGGGGAAAAGGTTTTCTAATTGCTCTATTTAGAATCATAGAATCATAGAATGTTTTTTGTTGGATGGGACCTTTAAAGGCCATCTAGTCCAACCCCCCTGCCATGGACAGGGACATCTTCAACTAAATCAGGTTGCTCAGAGCCCTGTCCAACCTCACCTTGAATGTTTCCAGGAATGGGGCATCCACCACCTCTCTGGGCAACCTGTGCCAGTGTTTCACCACCCTCAGCATAAAAAATTTCTTCCTTATATCTAGTCTGAATCTACCTTCTTTCAGTTTAAAACCATTACCCCTTGTCCTGTCACAACAGGCCCTGCTAAAAAGTCTGTCCACATCTTTCTCATAAATCCCTTTTAAGTACTGAAAGGCCTCAATAAGGTCTCCCCGAAGCCTTCTCCTCTCCAGGCTGAACAACCCCAACTCTCTCAGCCTTTCTTCAGAGGAGAGGTGTTCCATCCCCCTGATCATTTTTGTGACCCTCCTCTGGACCCACTCCAACAGGTCCATGTCTTTCTTGTGCTCCAGAGCTGGACACAGTACTCCAGGTGGGGTCTCACCAGCATGAAGAGGGGCAGAATCACCTCCCTTGACCTGCTGGCCACGCTTCTTTTTACACAGCCCAGGATACGATTGGCCTTCTGGGTTGTGAGTGCACATCGCTGGCTTATGTCCAGCTTTTCATCCACCAGCACCCCAAGTCCTTCTCCACAGAGCTGCTCTCAATCCCTTCATCCCCCAGACTGTATTGATACCAGGGGTTGCCCTGACCCAGGTGCAGGACTTTGCATTTGGCCTTGTTTAACCGCATGAAGTTCACATGGGTCCACTTCTCGAGCTTGTCCAGGTCCCTCTGGATGGCATCCCGTTCCTCTGGCATGTCGACCGCACCACTCAGCTTGGTGTCATCTGCAAATCTGCTGAGGGTGCACTTGATCCCACTGTCTATGTCACTGATGAAGATATTCAACAGTACTGGTCCCAGTATGGACCCCAGAGGGACATGACTTGTCACTAATCTCCTTCTGGATATCAAACCATCAACCACTACCCTCTGGATGCGACCATCTAACCAATTCCTCACCCTTTACTGGACAGTCCACCCATCAAATCTATCTCTCTCCAATTTAGAGACAAGGATGTTGTGAGGGACTGTGTCAAAGGCCTTAGAGAAGTCCAAAAAGATGACATTTGTAGCCCTTCCCATGTCCACTGATGCAGTCACTTCATCATAGAAGGCCACTAGGTTGGTCAGGCAGGACTTGGCCTTGGTGAAGCCATGCTGGCTGTCTCGAATCACCTCCCTGTCCTCCATGTACCTTAGCATATCTTCGAGAAGGATCTGTCCCATGATCTTCCCAGGCACAGAGGTGAGGCTGACAGGTTGGTTGTTCCCAGGGCCCTCCTTTGTACCCATTTTAAAAATGAGTGCAATGTTTCCCTTTTTCCAATCACCAGGGACTTCATCTGACTGCCATGACCTTTCAAATATCATGGAGAGTGACTTGGCAACTACATCAGCCAATTCCCTCAGGACTCTGGGATGCATCTCGTCAGGTCCCATAGATTTATGTATGGTCAGGTTCCTCAGGTGGTCTCGAACCTGATCTTCTCTTACAGTGGGAGTGACTTTGCTCCCCTAGTCCCTGCCTTGAGTTCCATCCACTCAAGAGATGTGGGAAGAGAGGTTGCTAGTGAAGACTGAGGCAAAAAAGTTGTTGAGTACCTCAGCAGTCTTCTTGTCCATTTTAACCACTTTGCCAGTTGTGTTTATTGGGAGGGTACATTTTCTTTGACCTTCCTTTTCTGGCTGACATACCTATAGACGCTTTTCTTATTATTCTGTGTCCCTTGCCAAGTTCAGCTCCAACTGCACCTTGGCCTTCCTGACCCCATCCCTACACAACCGGGCAACATCTCTATACTCTTTCCCAGGATACCTGATTTGAAATAGATAGGTTACCTATTTAAAAAAGATTTCCTGTAATGACAATATTTGTGATATATTAAGTAAACAAACAAGGTTTTAGAAAAGTGAATATATGACTACATGAAAGCTAACTAAAATAGAGGCACAATACAGTTTTTCTAAAGTCACTATTATGCTATCTGGAGCTATCCCTTAGATAAGTGTTTCCAGTGTATTGGGTGTCAACGTCAAGGCGTTGGCAGCAGGGAGGCAGCAGGAGTAGTCTCTGTGAGGAGAGACCAGAGGCCTGTAACCAGACATAGCTGGTTCTGGCCAGTTCCAGCCAGTTTCAAAGGACACACTGCAAGACACTTGTGACATCAACAGCCAAGCAACTCAGCAAAAACATACTTAAGAAAGGGCAAAACACTGCATGGCAGTGAGGAGTGAGGGGAAAAAAATATGAAAGACATCCCTGTGGACACCAAGCTTGGAGAAGAAGGAGAGGGAGGAGGTGCTCCAGGTGCCAGAACACAGATTCCTTTGCAGCCCATGGAGGAGACCACAGTGGAGCAGGTATCCACGCTGCAGCCTGTGGAGGACCCCACACCAGAGAAATGGAAAACTGTGAGGAGGAAGGAGTGACAGAGCGGAACTGTTACGGATTGATCACAGCCTCCATTCTCCATCCCCCTGTGCTGCTCATGGGGGAGGAGGTAGAAGCGTCAGTAAAGAAGGATTGAAATTGAGCCTAGAAAAGGGTTGGGGGGAAGACATGGTTTTATTTTTTTTCTTTGTTTCTTGTTATCCAAGTGTACTTTAATTGATGATAAATTAAATAATTTTTCTCTAAGCTGAGTCTCTTTTGTCCGTGACAGTAAGTGGCAGGCAATCTCTCTGTCTTTATCTCGACCCACAAGCATCTTAATTTTATTTTCTCCCCCTGTCCTGTGAGACAGTGTGAGTGAGAGAGTGGCTTGGTGGGCATCTGGCAGCCAGCCAAGATCAACCCACCACAGCAGGTTTCAGTATTCAAGTCATGTATTTCCAATAGGCTATTCACATATATTTACAAGCTAGAAGTATTTCGGTTTTCTTACTTTTAGTTACTTGAAACATTCTGTATTATTTATTATTATACAATAATAATTACTTTATTTGGTATCTACTGATTTAGCAACAATAGTTTTTGACATATGGCCTTTGTTTTGGTTGGTTTTGTTGTTTGGTATTTTTTCCTTTTAAAGTTTCAAAAAATTCTACAAAATATGCTAAAAATTTCCATGCTTTAAAGAGAAATATAATATAATTGGGTTATTTGAGACTAAAACCAAGTGAAACTGGGATACAAAAATGTGAAGAGAAACAGTGTACAGAGAGAGAGTTTGTATTTCATAGAAAAGAAAAAAGCCTAATACATCATGTCTTTCAGCTTTGCATGACATTCATAAGAATTTAAGATTAAAGATCAGTGTACTGGTGCATATCCTGTAATACTTTGTCACCGATAATGGTCAATACATTTCAGAAAGAAAGTACCTGGAACACTTGGAACAAATAGGGGATAAAATTCCCTTTGGAAAGTCTTTATTTAACATATCTATCCTCTTTAACGTTGTTATTCAAAAATCCTGCAAACACATTAGGGTAGCTGCATCAGAAAGGCAGAGATGTGAATGGATATTAATGGACTATCATACTTTTTTATAACAATTCAGGAAATTATTCTTTATAAGAGACTACATTCATGGCACAATCATATGCTTAGCTTTATAATACAGACACCAAAGCAATTTATTTCTCCATTATTCCAGGCTCCTTTATGATCTAGTGTATAAGTGTGTAAAGACATTTCATTCACTCCTCCTTCCTCGACACATAAAACACATTAAAAAAAAAGATCTTTTGGATATAGGAAGAGTGAATCTTTTTCACTTTTTGCACTTTATTTCCATTAACAATTTCTTTTTCTTTTAAGATCATACACTGTCTCCCTTTTACCTGAAGAGACTAAGGGGATAACAAAGCAGATGGTGAAACCTGGTATGGGCAAAGTATTTCACTAGCCATTAAAGTCTTTAGGTGTAGAACACACTAAAAGTATAAAATATGCACTAGAACTAGAAAATTGTGCCTTAAAAATAACTCTGCTAGAAACAGCTTTTAAATTTCATATGAAAGCAGCTCTGCAAAACATTCCTCCTTTCAGATGATTCATTGCCTCTAGGGTTAGGTATTATGGGCAAGATAAACACATCCATTTTGAATTTTTAGATTTCATTATTTAAAAGCATGGTATGCAAAATATTTTAATATGATTTTTATGTTTCCAATTACTCAAAACTTAGTATTTGTTTTAACTGAAGACCTTTGCATATTTTGAGCCAGAAGGAGTATGCAACACATAGTTATCAAGGTAAACAAGCAAGTGGTGGAATCAAAATCTGCTGCATTCTAAGTGATTTGGTATCAACAGAATGGCTCTGAAATGCTCATGTTACATGGGGAATTTTTTTCAGTTTTACTGTAAATTGAGTCATCAGTGAAGCCCTATGTATCTGCCAGTATTGCTGTCTAGCTACATGCCATGGACATAGAAACTGATATATAGAGAGTTTAGTTGTCTTACATCTTCCTCCCAACAAGAAATACATCACTGTTGGAGTCAGAGACAAAATTCTAAGACTTCTAACTGGTAGTCATTGAAAATGGCAGCATTGTCTTTTTCTTCAAAATAGTCTTGTTATAAGCCTGTGAAGGTGATGCAGCAGCTAGTCCTGGAAACCACTTCCAGATACATGAAGGACAGGAAAATCAGGAGTAGTCAGCAAGTCTTCACCAGGGGGGAAGTCATGCTTGACCAACTTGATAAACTTCTATGGTGAAGTGACTGGCTTGGTGTATGAGGGGAGAGCAGTGGACACTGTCTACCTGGGCTTCATTAAGGCCTGAGACACTGTCTCCCATAAATTCCTCATAGAGAAGCTGTTGAAGTCTGGGCTAGATGAGCAGACAGTGAGGGGGGTTGAAAACTAGCTGAACGACTGGGCCCAGAGGGTAGTGATCAGCAGTGGGAAGTCTAGTTAGAGGCCGGTGACTACCATTGTACTCCAGGGATCAATACTGGGTCCAGTCCTGTTTAACATCTCCATTAGTGATCTGGATGATGGGTCAGAGTGCACCTCAGCAAGTTTGCTGTTGACACAAAACTGGGAGGAGTGGCTGATACACCAGAGAGTTCTGCTGTGATCCAGAGGGACCTTGACAAGCTGGAGAAGTGGGCTGAGAGGAATCTCATGAAGTGCAACAAGGAGAATTGCAAAGTCCTGCAGCTGGGGAGGAACAACCCCAGGCATCAATATACGCTAGGAGTCACACAGATGAAAAGCAGCTTTGCAGAAAAGGCTCTGGGTGTCTGGGTGGACACCAAGTTGAACAGGTGCCAGCAAGGTGCTCTTGCTGCAAAGACCAATGATATCCTGGGCTGCATTAGGCAAAGTATTGCCAGCAGTTCTAGGCAGGTGATCCTTCCCTTTATTCAGCACTGGTGAGGCCACACTTGGAGTCCTGTGTCCCATTCTTGGCTCCTCAGAATAAGAGTGACGTGGACATACTGGCGAGAATCCAACAAAGGGCCACAAAGATGATGAAGGGACAGGAGCATCTCTGAGAAAAGGCTGAGACAACTGGGACTGTTCAGCCTGGAGAAGAGAAGGCTCAGAAAGGATCTCATCAATGTCTATAAATACCTGAAGGGAGGATCTAAAGAAGACGGAGCCAGACTCTTTTCAGTGGTGCGCAGTGACAGGACCAGGGGCAATAGGCACAGAGTGAAATACAGGAGGTTCTGCCTGAACATCAGGAAACACTTTTTCACTGTGAGGGTGACACACAGTGTCACTGTGAGGGTGACAGGTTGCCTGTGGACATTGTGGAGTGTCCATTCTTGGAGACATTGACAAGCTGTCTGGACATGGTCCTGGGCAACTGGTTGTAGGTAGCCCTGACTGAGCAAGGGGGTTGGACCAGAAGACTCTCCAGAGGTTCCTTCCATCCTGAACAATTCTGTGTTTCTGTGACTCTGTGGTACATCATTTTATTTTTGCTAGCCTAAAAACTGTTTCATATATCTTACAGGTTGCCCCTTTCCAGGTTATTTCACAATAATATTCAACTGATGATCAAAGGAGTGAGAAAATCCAGTTCTTATACATCATGGCTTCACAAAGTTCTGCCTTATAGACCTGTCAGTCTTACAGATGCTGTCCTGGTTTTGGCTGGGATAGAGTTAATTGTCTTCCTAGTAGCTGGTACAGTGCTGTGTTTTGGATTTAGGATGAGAATAATGTTGATAACACACTGATGTTTTAGTTGTTGCTAGGTAGTGCTTACACTAGTCAAGGGCTTTTCAGCTTCTGTACTCTGCCAGTGAGGAGGTGCACAAGAAGCTGGGAGGGGGCACAGCCAGGACAGCTGACCCAAACTGGCCAAAGGGATATTCTGTACCATATAACATCATACTCAGTATATAAGCTGGGAGGAGTTGGCCGGGGGGCAACAATCGCTGCTTGGGGACTGACTGGATGTCAGTAGTTGAGTGTTGAGCGGTTGCATCACTTGTTCCCCCCCCCCCCCCCCACCGGGTTTTTGTTTCTCTCTCTCTCTTGTTATTTTACTTTCCATTACTTCCCCCCCATCCCCCCCAAGTATTAAACTGTTCTTATCTCAACCCACAAGTTTTCTTACTTTTGCTCTTCTGATTCTCTCCCCCATCCCACTGGGGTGGGGAGGGTGAGTGAGCAGCTGTGTGGTGCTTGGTTGCTGACTGGGGTTAAACCACAACAGATGCTCACTCTTGACTTTGAATAGACTTTATCTGTTGGACTAAGACTACAACTTTGCAAGACTGGATTCCTTTGTTTTCAGCTAAAAGTAACAGTTATTTTAGTTGGGAATTTTTTATCACAATAGGATTTCTTTCCCAAGAAGTTTCTGAATATATTGAGTGATCATGCATTTGAAAAGGGGAAAAACAAGATCTTTTTAAAGAGAAGAAAAAGGACAAGAAAAATAATCGTAATAGGACAACATCTTTATTGCAAAGGGATAAAATAAGTAGGAGAAAAGCTATGGGAAGAGAAATTGAGTGAAAAAGAGAGACAGAGAGCAAAAGACTGAGTATGAAGTCTAACAGAGATTCTTGCTGTGAAACAAAAACAGTATCCTCCAAATAGTTCACAGGTGAGTTTTTATAGTGTCTTGATTGAACAATGTACTTAGTTTACACACTATCCAGTTTGTTGTGATGAGAAAGAGGCATAGGGTGAGAAAAATGAAATTGAATATCCATCATAATATCAAATAAAGAAGGTATCAATGTATATATTAGTAAAGGAGGAAATCTAAGTCACAAATGACTGATTTCTAACTCTGATTGTCTTCCAGAGGTCAGAGAGCAAAGAGGTAGTAGTTTTTTTCTGAAAAATTCAATTTGTGATATTGTGGTGTAACATGAACTTAGAATAATCTTTTTCATATTTTAGTCTATAAACAGATTACGAAGAATTTTTTTTCATGCTTTGTATCACCATAAATTTTTTTAGTATCAAATCACACATTTTTCCTTTGTTTATACAGGTAACAATGAAACTGAAATTCTGAAAGGAAAGACACTTTAGGAAACATGAAAAGTTAAAAATTGCTAAGGCTTGCGCAGTTTTAAATTTACTACAAAGAAAGTACAAAGAAATCCAGAATGTAATAGCTACAACTTACATATTCCTGAATAACCACAATATGAATTTGAAAAAAAAAAAAAAAACAACTACTAGACTTTTTGCATGTATGCATGCAAATAGAAATTAAGAGAAATTCTAATTGCTCTCTCTAATTATATGAAGATTGTGTTACATGTCTCTTACTAGTTACTGTCATTGGCATCATCATCATACTTTTTCAAGGCTGGAGAATTTGTGATGGAGATAATCCTGTCTGGATGTCCTTGATCCTCCCCTATAGACAAAATGCATGTTACAATAAGTGTTTGTTTTTGTGGTGAGCTGACCTTGGCTGGACACCAGGTGCCCACCAAAGCCACTCTATCACTACCCTCCTCAGCTGGACAGGGGAGAGAAAATATAATGACAGGCTCGTGGGTTGAGATAAGGACAGGGAGAGATCATTCACTAATTACCATCATGGACAAAACAGACTCGACTTGGGGAAATTAGTTTAATTTATTACCAATCAAATCAGAGTAGGGTAATGAGAAATAAAACCAAATCTTAAAACACCTTCCCCCCACCCCTCCCTTCTTCCCGGGCTCAACTTTACTCCCGAATTCTCTACTTTCTCCCCCCAGGCAGTGCAGGGGGACAAGGAATGGGAGTTGTGGTCAGTCCATTATGCCTTGTCTTTGCCGCTCCTTCCTCCACTCTTCCCCTGCTCCAGCGCGGGGTCCCTCCCACAGGAGACAGTTCTCCAGAAACTTCTCCAACGTGAGTCCTTCCCACAGGCTGCAGTTCTTCACGAACTGCTCCAGCGTGGGTCCCTTCCACAGGGTGCAGTCCTTCAGGAACAGACTGCTCTAGTGTCAGTCCCCCACAGGGTCACAAGTCCTGCCAGCAAACCTGCTCCAGCATGGGCTTTTCTTGCTCCACAGGTCCACAGGTCCTGCCAGGAGTCTGCTCCAGTGCGGGCTTCCCACGGGGTCACAGCTTCCTTTGGGCACATGCACATGCTTCGGTGTGGGATCCTCCGCAGGCTGCAGGTGGATATCTGCTCCACCATGGACCTCCATGAGCTGCAGGGGGACAGCCTGCCTCACCATGGTCTTCACCACAGACTGCAGGGGAATCTCTGCTCCGGTGCCTGGAGCACCTGCTCCCTCCTCCTTCTTCACTGACCTTGGTGTCTGCAGAGTTGTTTCTCTCGCATATTCTCACTCTGTTCTCCAGCTGCAGTTGCACAGTTTGGGTTTTTTTCCCCCTTCTTAAATATGTTATCACAGAGGTGCTACCACCGTCACTGATGGGCTTGGCCTTGGCCAGTGACAGGTCTGTCTTGGAGTCGGCTGGCATTGGGTCTGTCAGACATAGGGGAAGCTTCTAGCAGCTTCTCACAGAAGCCACTCCTGTAGCCCCCTCCCCCTACCAAAACCTTGCCACGCAAACCCAATACAGTTTTATCTATACTTAAAAAAAAAAAAAAAAATCCCATTGTATTTTTACATAAGGACTTCTTTTCTAAACACTGAATTTAAGTATCACTTCTTTTATGGTCCTTATCTCCTGGAAGGGAAAAACAAAACAAAAGAAAAGAACACTTGAAGTTTAGTCCTGGAACATAGCCTTTGCAAAACAACAGAAAGTGATGAATAGACCATCCTATATCCCATTCTCTCTGAATTAGTACATTACACCTTATTTTTAAAGCATTTTTAGCAAAAACATATATTTCTATGTGACATGATTATTTATCAGGTGAGCTGGCTTCTTTGACAAAAACTTCACATTTTCTGCAAAAAGCACTGGTGAAGTATTAGGTGACCTGAATCTCTCAGGCACAGAAAGCTGTTCCCTTGAGGTTGATTATTTGGCTTCCCAAATATGTCATTCTAAAGAACAGCAGATACATCTTCCAGATTCAATTATGGAGAGGCGACACCATCATTTCCTCTTAATATAACAGTTTATCTTGTATTGTGATGATCAGGAAAGCCAGTCCTAATGAACAAAATGTCAAGCATATGGGGGTAGAGAAGATAGCTGAAATGGTTCATCAGGTCAAGATATGAAGCAATCCAGCCCAGGAAAATTAAACAGCAAGTGATTATTGTTTGCAAAAACTGGCTCATCTGTGCACACATTAAATTTATTGTTTTAATTTACTTTTAAGTAAAAATATAACTTCTTGGGTTTTAATACATCACTTGTCTTTAATAAATCTGCCATGGTTGTGTGTTCATCATATACAAATTTGAGAAGTAATCTTACAGTCTAGGGAAAACCCAGCTAAATCATTGTTTAATGTTTGTAATGTACATAAAACATATATGTAATAATATTTTACTATTTAGTCATAGCATTTGCCTTGATGAAGGAATGCAAAAATTACCGCATCTTTCCCACACATTATATTATAATAACATGTGACTATGTAAGGCCATATGCTATCTGAAGTGGTTAATATTCAATAAATTCATGATTGGTGTTTACAGAACAGGACTCAAGTGGCTAGAATCTAACTATTTGAGAAGGAATTAGCCATCATAAATTGAAATTACAGTTATAAACCTTATTGTCCTCTGATGTCCTGTGAAACCTGGAGGGAGTAAATAAAAAACCCCAACAGAACAAGCAGTACTCAGAGGCACTAGGAACTAGTATTGTATTGCACTGCCTATACAGCTTTATGCAGCAAGAAATGTTTTTTTCTACAGAACAACATCTATAAAGTTTTATAAATGTTCTTGCTCTGCAGTCAGGCAAAACAAAGACCTTTTGAAGTGTCTTAAGACAAACAAGACACTAGACTAGTCAGCTGACTAAAGCTTTTCCTGAGCCTCTTGTCCTAAATTTCAGGACTAACTTTGCCATTTTTGACAAAAGAGAAAGATCAAATAATCAGTCTCCTGATAGTACTCCTTTTCTGAAGTGTAGGAGGAGAGGAAGGAGAAGGAAGAGCTCAAGCTTGCTCTCTCCAGAAGAAAGTATTTCTCCTTGTATTAATGTGGAAAAAAATACACTGCCAGAGCTTTGTCTTGAGTTTTCTATCTCATGATTGAGAGTCCAGCCACAAGGGAATAAAGTAGATTTGTCATTTTTGCAAGCCAGTGGGTACAAGTATTTAAAAAAAAAAGTGAATCCATTTTAAGAGACTGAAAACCTTCCCACCCCCCACCCCCCTCCCCTAATAGGTTGGAATTCAAATCACTTAGAAAGAAATAAATAATCCAGGTTTAAATTTGATTTCTGTGAAGAACCTTGAGACTTGGACTTTGCTCAGGCATTTAGTAAAGTGATTTCAGGTCTCCTCAGCTACTGGATTTTGAGACAAAATGGGCTGAGTTTTTCTGAGGAGTTTTTGTTGTTGTTTTAATTAGCAGTTCTATCCTGAAGCTAAAATGACAAAAGCCACTGAAATTTCACTGAGATACCAGTGCTCCTGTAAGCAAATCTTCCTGTCATCATTTCCTACATAAAACTTTAAATTCATTCAAGCATCAAATTGAAGCACAGAAAGATGATCTAGGTGGAAGTGGTAGGGAACACTGTTTCCCACAGAATGTTTCCCACTAACTCAGGTGGAGATCAACACAAGCATCTAGTTAGGCATTATCATTATCTCAAGAACCTTTCTTTTCTATCCATGCCTTCATCTTGGAAGTCTGGGGAATTTATAGATGTGATGAGGGTTTCTAACATCTAGTGTGTTTGCCAAAATTACTTCCCATTGAAGGGAACATGAATGAAAAACTCTAGTCATGTTCCCACGGTGTTTGGCTTTAACGGAATTCTTGTAAAAGACTAGGTGTGAACATTAATTGTTTGTTTTTAAAAAAGATTAATGTTCATTTTAAAAGTTCTTGGGTACTAAAGAAGCAGCAGCCTCTAAACCTTGTAAATTTTCTTTCTCATTACTTTCTCCAGAACTATACAGATTATGAACTTTAAAAATACTGCAGTACAATAGAAAAGACAATGAACTTAAAAAAATAATAAAAATAATCAAGAAGCCTGTGGAAAGAATAGCATGCTACTGTTATTTTATCATAGTTTATTTTGTACCTTGAATGAGATTATAAATGCAGCAAAAGAATTTTCTGAAGTTTGTATGCTATTTATTCAGTTGCCATGCCTGGAATGCACAATACTTTAGTCTTCTATTGTATTTTAGTCCTTTCATTGTTCAGATCTAGAGAATAAACACATCATTACCATTACAATCCAAGTTGGGAAATGGGTAAATCAGAAATTGAAAAATTTTTGATGTCCATTATTCCGTACAATATGTAAAGTTGCTAAGGAAGACGTGATTCAATTTGTGCATAGGAAGTCAGAGACAGAGATATCATTGTGATGCCTAGGGGAAGGTCATGTTAGAAGTGCACAGCCTGATTTAGAGCTGAAGGCCATCACACATCTGGACTTATCAGAGTTTCAGAGTGGAATGATGGAGTGCATTTCAGGCTGCAAGCACTGCAGTAAGGACAGTTATTTTTCTGATAAAAACTGAATAAAAGCTTGTAAATTTATAGTGCTCTTTCTCTCTCATTCTCTTTAACTTTCCCCACCTCCATTTTCCCTCCTTCCTCCTAGCAAAAATAGATGCAGGGTAATTTTAGAAAAGAAAAGAAAAGAAAAGAAAAGAAAAGAAAAGAAAAGAAAAGAAAAGAAAAGAAAAGAAAAGAAAAGAAAAGAAAAGAAAAGAAAAGAAAAGAAAAGAAAAGAAAAGAAAAGAAAAGAAAAGAAAAGAAAAGAAAAGAAAAGAAAAGAAAAGAAAAGAAAAGAAAAGAAAAGAAAAGAAAGAAAAGAAAAGAAAAATGTGTGATATTAATCTCCCTTGAAGAAACTGTGCCCTACTCAGAGAAAAAGATGGCTGTCAAACAGCTTCTGCCTGCTACTAACACTACACAATTTGCCCATCTTCAGAATGAAAAGGCAAAAGACTGGGTCTATGAGTCATGCTTAACTCTTTCATTTTCTGTGTAAATTGTTAAATTATAGAATCACAGGAAAATATTAATAATTATAACATTTTTCTTCTTTCCCTTTCGAATAGAATAAGATTTATTTTAGTAATAATTTAATCTAAAATTTGGATACCATAATACTGGGAATATACTTAATTTTTATTTTGCAAACAGATAGTTCTTTTTCCTGGCAAGTAAATATAGACATCTATGATCTTTCCAATGCAAGAATCACTACTTTCTATACTTCTCTAAGAGAAAAGTGTACTTTATACACCTGAAGACTTTGTAAAAGGGAGGCAAAACTATCTTACAAGAAAAAAAAAATTACTAAATTGTCAAGGCTTATGCATTACAAATACGAGACAACAGTTCTAATTCTCATTTACATATGCATATTCATTTGATACTCCTTAATTGCATCTAGCCTTATAAAAAAATGATGTTTCCTTTGTTTCCTTCGTTTGATAGAGGAATGTCATGATATGAAATCATAACTGCATCTACTTGTATCAAATAAGTAATGAATTTTGGCTGAACTGAAATTCTTGACATTATGAGGTTTACATCTTCAGAAGTATTTCAGACTACATTTTTCTATTAATGACTTGTTGGAAGTCATGCTTATTTCATCAAAAAAGCCCCATCCCCTCTGCTTATAGCACTCTACACAAATAATTTTCTCATTTTGTGACATCCCTGAGTCATGTAAACAATATCAGAAATAAAAAATCTCCCTTAATGGTTTTTTTCACAGTTTCCATCATTCTTCAATTTAATTCTTTAAATTTTCTTTAAGAAAAATTTCAACTTGCTTATTTATGGCAATAAAATGGTCAGTACGAAGGAGATTTTCATACTACTCACAACAGAAGACGTTTCATATTGCCACATCTTCTCTTAGACCAATTAACTACCCAATTAAAGAATGTGTGAACATGCTATCCTCCAATCTAATGATAGACAGATAAAACAGAAATGTGCTAATACACCCAGAGTTATCTTCTACACATCAGTGCAGGAAATTAAAGGTAAAACACTTGATTACACAGACATGCACATGGGTAAGATATTGAATATGGCACAGTCATCAAAAGACATGCCATATGGAAACCCATATGGCTCCATAGACAAGTACTAACAGATTTAAGAATTGCTCTGCTTAAAAAAATGAAAAGGAGAAGCATTTTCACTAGTAATGAATCACCTCACAGAAAAATGCAAGGGAAAGGAAGGAAAGGGAAGGCAAGGCAAAGCAAGAGGAAAGGAAAAAGGAAAGGAAAAAAGGGAAGGAAACACTGTATTGGTAAATAATTACTTGTCAAAATTTCCCACATATTCTACAAATAATTTACAGTAATTCATGTTTGCTTAGTCACTTAGACTCCTTTAAATCTTCTGACCATACTCAAAGTAATTGAGAAAACAAAGAAAAACAGACCTTATCTAGAACATAAAGAGATAACTAGATTATTGATAAATATTTTCTTCTATCACAGTCACACACTTATTTTTTCTATTGTTGGAGACATCTTACTGCTTATAATGGTAGTATATCATACAGACAGAGTATGCTTGAAGCAGTCATTTTGGATGGTATTGGTCTCTGCTAATACTAGTATCAACATCTGAGCTAAAACCCCAGGATCTTTTCTATAGCCAGTGACAGAAATAAACATTTTCAGAAGCTTACAATAAAACTATCCTTAGAATTACATCTGATTTTGTTTTGGAGGAAACTAGCAATTTTATTCCAGAACAGTACACAAGAGCAAGCTAGCATTTATATATTTAATCAGAGGAACAGGATCTGGGGTTAAAATGGCACATTATTTGACAGTATAGATGGTATACAAACTCAGCTAAATTTAGGTTTTTACAGCAATAATATAATACAGAAAAAGTTGAATTTCACCCCTTAGTTAGATTTCCTTTTGTCTCACCAACCTTTAGCTAGTCTTTGGTGTAAGAGTGGAAACCTATGGAAATCATCTGGTTCATTTTGTTCTGGGCAAGCAAGGGACTGCCATAAAACTGACCACAGTCATCCCAGGCAATTGCTACAGAGAAGCACTGAGACAGCCAGTGAGTGGTTGCTATGTTCTACCTATAAATTGCTCCTGAATCCCACCACTGTTGTCAGCCCAGTAGGATGTACAGTTTGTGCCTTCTATCTCCAGAGCCCGTGAAGATTTTGGTATGGCTACGGTTCCTCCCTCATCATTTGTCACACATATTCAATTGTCAAACCATAGAACAATTTAGATTGGAAGGGACCATAAGCCACCTGATCAAATCAGGGAAATCTTCTACTTTAAATTAAGTTTCTCCAGGCATTGCCCAGCAGAGTTCTGAAAATCTCCAAGCAAGGAGACTTCAGAATCTCTGGGGGAAAGTTGTCCCAATGTCTGATCACCCTGTGTTTTTGTTGTTGTTGTTGTTTTCTTAATAGCAAGAAGAAATTTTCCTTATGTAACTTGCACTCATTCTTCTCATCCTTTTGCTGTGCATCATTGAGAAAAACTTGGTTAGATCTTCTCTATAAACACACAGTCAATAGTGGAAGACAATGTTAATTTGACCCCTTAGCCATCTGTTCTCTGAACCGAACAAAACCTGATCACTCAGCCTCCCCTTGTAATACTGTGTACTCCAGCCACTTCACAATCTGGTGGCTCTCCAGCGGCTTGCTCTAGTTTGTCAATATTTTTCTTGTACTGGGGAGCCCCAAAATTGGAAGAAATTTAAACTGCTGGCTATGCTTTAACAGTGAAGCCAAGGAGGAAGTTGGCCATCTGTGCTGTGTTTGGAGGGATTAATTGGACTAGATCACCTCATGAGATCCCTTCTAACCTTATTCTATAGATCTGCAATTTAAAATGTATACCCAATGATGTGAGGAGGCACAAACCCCATATCTCATTGGGCTGAGGACAGCAGCTGCATTCAGGACCAAATCACAAATTTGAGATGACTGACACCTTTCACTTCTCAGGACAGGGCTGGGCAGAGAGCACACTTCTGACATGTCTAAGTTCTGCAGACTATTGCTATTATTTAGTTGTCCAAATGTTAACAACATAAACCAAGGTAAGTCTTGTAATACTCTTTCCCAACATCTCTCTATGAGTAACTCAAAAAAGAACACAAAATCCAATGGAAATACAGAGCTGCTCACTTCTGAAGTTTATGAGAGTTAAGGTCTTTTAGCAATGATAATTGATAATACTTTAATATTGATGTTTACAACATACAATAGATAACAGTTATATAAAAAGAGTATTACATGTAAGTCAGATACGAGAGGTAGGTAATATTTGTGCTTTTATTACCCATTATCTCTTTAGTTTTGAATGATAATTGCCTTTTAACTACTGCTTATAGTTTTAATGTTCTTATTTGCTAAAATATTTTTAGATTATCATAAATATTACTTTTGGAAACTGCTGAGTGCCCTCAAAAATATGTTTTTAGTTCATAAATGTAGAGCTACTAGCAAGAAAAAAAATGCTGCTAATTACCCCTTACCAAGGACAAAACACATACTTATAAAAAACACTTTTAAACAAAAATTCTGAATTATATTTTTGGTATCATTTTCATTCAGCTTCTTGCTCAATCCAATTACTATGAATATTAAAGTCTTGTAATGCCATTGACTGAAAAAAATCGGTTTTATTCATCTGGAACTGAGTATTTTCTTCCCTGAATGATAACATAATCAAGCAATTTGACACAGAACAGTTAGTCAAGGAGAGGAAAGGGCCAAGAATAGCAATCATTTAAAACACAGTCCTTGTTTTTATTATTTCAAGAACATACAGTCAATACTGAAGAGTGAAAGGGGTATTTTTGTGGGAAAGGAATCAAATACCTCATAGTGTTAAACATGGATTTTCATTGTGTGTTTCCTTCATTTCATGTCTTAGTTTTTCCTTCTTACTTTACCTGCAGGGTGTAGTACAAGACATTTAGGAGAAGGAAAGCTATTAAAAAAATATTCTATGAGTGTATGGCAAGCATGGTATAGGGAGGGGTGGCCAGTGGGGAAGAGTATTTTGTGCACTATAATAATCTACCTAGTAAATTGGAGGAAAAACTACCAGAATGCTAAATTAAACATTAGAGATACAATAAGATAATATAGAACTCTGTGGTAATAGTGATAATGAATTCATAGGAAAGGCATAGTTTATTTACAAGTAAACTGTACAAATATGAACTGTGAGCATTTTGTGGAAAATGAATGTGTTAAAGGAAATGGTGCATGTTATGAGAAGGAAGGCACTTTAGGGACTTGTCCTGAAACCAGAAGTCAAAAGATTTTGATGCTGTCACCAGTGGGAACAAATTTAAGCCTTTACGACCTGATTTAAATAACCCTGAACCAAATGAGAAACTTTCCATTGACTTTGATTTACTTAGAAAGTCCAGGAGAAAAAAAGACAGACTTTCAAAAGCATGAAGAGCAGTTAGGCACCCAACCCCCACTGAATACCAGTAGCATGCATGCTGTCTCTAACTTTGGAAATGTTCCTTCAAAACAGTATTTTAAATATTTCTCTATCTTTTAGCAAAAGCATTTATTATAGGAATGATTACATAACTTCCCAAACCCTGTGGCCACTTTATAAGACAATTACATGTGGGTACTAAGTGAAAAAAATACTTTTTCACTTAATAAGTTAGCACAATTATTCTGAATTCTTGAAAGCATATCGGCAGCAAGATTAGCTTTCATTGTATGGGAGGGATAAATGGTTTTGGTTTTAATATAAAGGTACACATGTGCGCACATATTTGCACTATATAGAGAGACTATCTTATTCTGTGAGTTATAGCTCCAGCGTCAGGTCTAACATATTTGTTTGTAGGATTTTACATTCAGTAAAAGTCATAGGAGCCCCTGAAACCATAACAACCTCTGCATCACACTCATTGCATATTACCTTCAAGTCACAGGCTATTATGTTGAAGATACTCACAGACATGACAGTGTCTGTACCTTACTCCTTAAAAGCAAAATGCTTTTTGCCTGGCATTTTCAAATTTTGAGTAATATTTTCTCTACACAATTTGATTATTCCTTTTTCTTATGTTATGGTCTTAAACATGATAAACATTTACATCAAAGAAAGATCAGTTATTAAGTGAAATAGGTTAAAAGAGGCTTAAATAGATTTACAAAAAAAAAAGGTGATGAAAATTGGGTGTTGAGTATAACTCAGTGTTTTTTTGTCATGCTCCTACACTCTTTGGAAGAATTATAAAGCAATTTCTAGGTTTAAGTCCCCGAGATGCATGCCTCTATATTTTGATGTAAATAGAGCTGTGTGTTTCCCATTACTCTGAAATTCAACACTCCCTAAAAATTTGTTTTCCATGATCCTTAGTTTTTATTTTTTTTATTGTATTTCTGTCCTCTATAGTTTCAAGAGATATAACCTCAAACATGTGAAAACACTGTAAACTGATGAACTGTCTTCTGCCTGAGGCAAGTAAAAAAACAGAATAAAGCCTCTGAGATGTATGAATTGCCCCATTCATCTCACTCTGAACCTTCCAAGGAAGTAGAATTTGCCACTTTTTTCCAAGGATATTATTGTTTCCAAAGATGAACTTTAACAATACTGCTGTGAAATCAGCAATATATACATACATACATATAATGTATATATAAAATAAAAATTATACATATAGATTTGTTGTTTCCTGTATTTCTGGTACCAGGTCATGGATTCTTCTGCTTTCTTATTTTTTGTGTGTAGCAGAAAATGTAGAGTGTTACTGAAAGTTAATTGGGGTTGACCTTCAAGGACATCTAAGGATAAATAGTGAAAAACTTCTCAACATTTCCAGTTCTGTATGCTATACATACTTACATTTAATTCCTATACAACTTTAAAATTCCTGCTGTCAAACTATGCACTAATTTCATGCTAATTAGCATTATAACCTAAGATTTATAGCTGTGTGTTGTTTGCATTGGGGTTAGGAATTTGGACTAAATTCAATGTACTAATTTGAAATTATGAAGAAGTTTTTAGGTTCCTTTTACAAAATTTGTATAACTTGTTGCTGCAAATTCTGCACCCTCTTGTTGCTACAGAGCCCAATGTTGAAGGTGGCCTTACTTTGAGTGCAGAGGTAGGCTAGGTGGCCTTCGGATGTCCCTCCCAACCTATATGATGCTATGATTTCTTGATTCTGATCATAAGTAATATGTACACTGCAAAAAAAGTTTTGTACTTGGTGTAACATACTTTTTTTTTTCCACCCACATTAGCCAAAGCTGTCAAAGGTGTTCCATATTATCAATGATATTATCCTTTTCGTGAATATTTTAATGCCAGCTCTTACTGCTACTATGCCTTTTTCAAGTATTTATCAAATGGGTGAGCTAAATGACATTCAGTTATTTACTGTGTGTAATTTTATTTCCTCTAGATGGGTTCCTGAAAATGAAATAAAAAGTAACAAAGAAATGCTTGAGTGAATAGTGAAGAGTCTTGCAAATACTCCTAGCTTTGTCTTTTTATGTGAAAATAAGAGTATTTTCTAATGAAGGGCAGCAATTACTTCACATTTTTGCTGATAAAGTCTCCTTTGCACTGATTTTCATGGTTGGATGCTTCTTTCAGCATTGTCCACATCTATTCTCTTCTATCCTTGAAGCCAAAAGTGGATTTCTGCTCCACCTACATAAAGCAGAATCAGAACTGAATTCCTAAGATTACATCCAGAACCAAACATTCTCAAAATCTAGATTTCAGCTTGGTATCTTTGCCTTAGAACAAATTTTGTTATGAAAAGTTATATTTGCTACACAGATTCAAAGCCTACTCTTATGTTACTTGAAAACGTGATTCAGTATATTATTATCCACCCTATAAGATCAGCCATATAATTTAATTTCCTTTAGCTTATGAAGAGAAAAAAAACAAACACACACAAAAAACCAACCAAAAGCAAACAGTTATTTTACTGCAAAAACATACTGAATGACTATGAAGTAGAGGATGACTGGAGCCCCTAAGCAATTCCTTTAAGGATGAAATTTATTCTTTTACCTATCATATTAAACTATTTCATATTTATATGTACAGGTGTAGTAACAACGTATATAGTTCCTAGAGTATACTGGGAAGTTGAGGTACAAATAGAAGAAGACATTTAGAAAATAACTAAGGAGGAAATCAATGACAACTGGAGTAGAATTGTTTTTCAAGACAGATGAGTTTCTGGAGTTTAAAAAAGACAAAAAAAATTAACCATATGAAAATCTTCCCAGAGGTAAAATGAAGATTTGTGGACATGAAGAATTATGGAAAAATGAAAAAAATTAGGAAACAATATTGAGGGAGAAAAGGATGGCACTAGGAGAGAAGAGGTGAGACTTCAAGAATTAAAACTAAAGGTAACAGAAAGACATGTGGAACATTTAACTGTAATTGAATTAGTTACATTCTATAGAAAATATTATTGTTTTAAAATATAACTTGGATACAAGAACTGAAATTTAGCTTCAGCTTGAAGACACCTAAATTTAAGGGTCTAGATGCAGGTGTCTACATGTTAACTTGTCTAAATTTCTATTGTCATTATACTCAATGAAGACTCAGTTCAGGTGAAATGAGAGTGTCACACATGACACTCTAGTTGTGCACATTGGACATGCTTGCTGTTGTACATGATCTAGAGATTATTATCTGGCCATCATCTACCACACAAACATAGGTCTTCTATAGGTCCTCTGTCATATCTGCAAGCCCCTGAAGATGACTCAGACATCATAAGTTACCTGAAATGGCACTTCTTGCCTATGTGAGGACTATTGAACCAAGAGGTAGTTAGCTGACTCCATGTATATATCTACAGTGAGCTGAGTAGATGTACAGATTTCCTTTACTGTCTTGACTATATAATTAACTGTCCTGGGAGTTTTGATACCTAGTCCACATGTAGGAAGAAAAAATTAGGTCTCTTAATTTGAGTTAAATCCAACCAGATTGCTTGAAGTATAGTTCACACACAAGGCAGAAGACAGAAACCAAAGGCTGCATGGGAAACAAACAAATAAAAGCATGCTACTAAATGACAAACTCACTCCAGTTAGCTCTCAATGACATTAATTTTTAAGCACAATGACGAAGATGTGAAAGCAAAGTTCGACACACATCTCTGATTTCCCATAATGTGAACACAGTGAAAAGAAAGGAATGATGAAGCAGATTCTTTTGAAACAGGTTTTTCATCATACAAACAGTATGTGATAGTTTAATCGGACTCTTAAAGTGAAAAAGTGTAACTACTTTTCATGTTGGTAACCTGTGGAATACATTAACAGGAAGAATAGTGATTTTAGTGCAGTGGGGCTTCCTTGTGTAGGACTCCAGCTGCTGTGAAGGCTTAAACCAGAAAAGCTATCCTGAAACTGGATTGCTTGATGACAGACTGTCAGAATATATTAAGGTTCTTAAGATAACAAGAAATGCTATGTGATAGGTAAAATTGCCTTGTGTTTCTAACTTACTGTGTCATTTTGAATGTTGTGATAGGAGATGCCTAATATCACCGTGATGTGCTTGATTCTGAAAACTGACTTATTAATTGCAGTACTGACATTCTGTATCATGGGCAAGCTAATTTTCTTCTCTGAGTTTTCCAGTTCTGCCTTAGCAAAAAGATGTTATTCTCATTCTTCTTGGATTAGCCCAACATTAGTCAAAAGTAATATAAGATCTCAGTTATTTTCAGAGCCAATTAAGAGATTAGCATCATAATAAGTACCCAGTAAACCACCTACAAGTTTTGTTTTCATTTCTTCTCAAGTATTTTTCCCCACACCTTCCCAGTTTTCCTGCATTTACTTGCATGCAAACATACTGCTAATAAATACATATTATTTTTCTTGCCTATCATATGAAATATATAATTCAGGAAAACCTGTTCTCTTATGAGAAAGTTCACTTGTTTAAAAAGTGTACTTTGAAATTTGTCAGGTTGAAGAGGCTGCCCTAAGGGCAACCTTAATTAAAGCCAACAGAGAGGAAAAATTAAGCAATGAAAAGTGCTTACCTGATACCCATAGAACTTCAAGTTAAAATCAGAAACAGTAAGGGTAAGTGACTTTAAGGATAATTTCATGAGTGTTCTATTACTCGATCCACCACATACTCCACCTTTTTGTACACTTCTTTCAGAATTCTGGTTTAGATAAATAGTTTTCTTTGTTTCTGAGTAAAGTTTCCTTGCTGTCTTTCAGGTATATGCTCTTCCTTCATTTGTTGTTTAGCCCCATGAGTACTGCCAAACTTTTTCTACAACAGTAAGGTATCTCAGTCAGAAGAGTTGTCCCTCAGAGTATGAGTTGAATCTAGAGTACAGTTATTTAACTATATTAGTAAATGACAGCAAGCTAGGGAGAAAATTGTTTAATTAAACATTATTAATCTGTTAGCTGACTTCCTGGCTCTATTTTGGATGGCTTTATTTTATTCTAAGTAAGAATGTTGCTGCTTCTCAACAGCATGATGCAAGACATCTTGTACCCCTTGATCACAAGGCAAAGTTTACTTCACAGCCCGTTTTTACTTTGCAATCTAGATATTGTTAGGCTTCCCTACAGTCAGGGAATAGACAGGAGTATACAGGAGTGGGTGTGCTCCTAGGGAGTTAATTTCTGGGGGTGGGGAAATTTTTTTCAGTCTTGGGGGAACCTAAAGGATGCAGCCTAAATTTTTAAACAACTCATTAGAGAGCTTAAAATAAGGTAGAATGAGTTTGGACTATCTTGACTCCATCTGATTACTAATCAGCCCCTTGTCTTGAGTTTAATCAAGCTCTTGTTAGAAACATTAACTCTCCACATTGACACTGTCAACCATTTTCAGATCTTAAACTCTGTGAGGTTTGTCTTTTTTTTTTTTTTTTTCCCTTCTGTTTTGGTTTGGTTTGGTTGGGGGGGGGGGGGGGTTGTTGTTGCTTTGGTTTTGGGGTTACATTTGTTGTTGGTTTGGTTTGGTTTTTAATATACCCAGAATACTATGATGGCTAGGAGTTTGGGCTGAGATTTACATTAGGTCACTAACAGTTGAATCTCACATAGTGTCTTTATGTCCACCCATAAAATACCTATTAGAACTGGCATCATCACAGTAACGATTTCCTTTTACTAAGAAAAAATGACAATGTGGTCACTGTAGGTTATTAAGCAGCTTTACTAACCTTTAGTTACTTACATTAATTTACCTGAAGGATTGTTCTTCCATTGTGTCCTCCCTCACTTGATCCTTCCCTTCCTGCCTTCTTTCTTTCCTGCCTTCTTAGCCTCCTGCCCTCCTTCCTACTACAGTAATCTATTATGCAGGTTTTAAAATACTTAACGGTAATTATGATGACATGTAGTCTAGTTCACCAGCAAGAAGAGATTAACGTTTGAATATAATACACTTTTGGTATGGGGTTAAAGCAACTTATGCAAGTAACTGTATTGCTCTCAGTAGACATCCCCTTTCAGAGAAAAGCAAACAAAAGATAAGCTTAGTGCACTCTGAAAAAAAAATACATCTTTGCCTACTACTTATAAGACTACACTGCTCTTTGTCTTTTTTTTTCTTTTTTTTTCCTTTTTTTTCTTTTTTTTTTTCTTTTTGTAGTTTTCCTTCCTTTCCAATAGTGACACATAGGAAAGCAGTCTGGACTTCTAGAGAAAAAAAAAACAAAAAAACCAACCTAAAAGGCTGCTTGCTCAGGCTAGTAGACAAACAAAAAGGAAAATCCGCAGCTAATGTTTATTACATTTCCCTTTTTATTTATGTTTTCTATTTTTTTTTCCAACTTTTTAAAAATTATTTTTGAAACTCTTTGTATGTGATGAGCTCTGGTATGGTGATATATTATCTCAATCAAGCAGCAAGTATCAATCATAAAAAGCCCTATGCTGGTGTACTTCAGCCCCAATTGATGTAAGAAATATAACCCTATTAAAACAATCAACACTTCTGTATCAATGTTTACATGAGATTCACATTTTCATGTATTAATGTATGCACCTAACACAAAGAGCCCAATGCACCCTTCTCTTTATGAATTGGAAATGCTTAAGGCAAATAAAGAAAATCTTTATTAATAAAAATATCAGAATAAATCTACCACTGTTTTGAAATTTGGCTTTTAGTACATAAAGTTTGTCCATATATTTTGAATTTTAGTCCAAAGGAAGAATCTGTGGTTCTTCCTGGTTCAAACTGTTTTCTGAACTGAAGCTGTTATCATTGTTCACAGTTTCGGTGAAAGATTTGCTCCAACAGCTTTTTGGGGTGGAGGGGTGAAAAAGGAAGGCATCACAAAACAGTGATCAGCTCCTACAGGCATAAGACTTGACAGTGCAGAAAAGGTTGTATCCAGCAGCAGTGGAAACATCTGCTGCCTGCTTGGATTAAGGGACTTTTTTGCAAACATGACAGGGACAGCCTCCATTTACTACAATTAAATGTTCCAGTCTGGCCCTAATAAAACTCATGATTCAGACCAATAAGCATATTTAAAATTCAAATACATACAATTACAATTAGACTGTTAATAATTTTGGAACCTCTTTCACAATTTCATGCTGCAGCTCAAACGGTAACAGCCCATAAGAGTAATTATAGAGGCTTCTGTCTCAGAGATTTGAGTAAAACTACTGCAGGGAAAGCCAATGGGCTTTTGCATTCTCCACATGTGTCTGTGGAGATTTTGCAATGCATACCTAAGACTTGCACACATAGACACACGTGCCAAGCGTGTTGTTGCTTGGTTTTGTGAAATTTTATCCAATAGTTCTTATACATACAAGTATATTATTGAATGGTGTAGGTTATGTACGACTCAGACACATGTTCGAGGCTTTATGGAATCAGACACATATGTTTTAGTTTCTTAGGCAAAAGAGAAAAGAAAGCAACTATCTGGTTTATCTAAGACAAACAGGAAAACATAGTCTGATCTGTCCTCAATTAGTCTTATTCATTACTATGAGTCAGAAAAAAGTATTTAGAAGCACAGATTTCAGAAAGAGCAGCTGACCTCTTCCACAGGAGTCACTGTAGGAAAAATAGAAGCAAGCATCTGGGATACCCAATTATCCAGGGAATTTGAAAGGCAAATGAGAGGTTTTTTAGTTCCTCTAAGTTAGCTGAAATATAAATAATTCCTGTACTTATGTATGGTGAAGCACAGTGGAACTAAAAAGGGCAAGTATGGGTGAAGAGTCATAACTGAGGTCTCTATGAAAGGAACTTGGCACTAATTTCCTGAGGAATCTTCAAAAGTCACATTGAAAGAGGAAAGTATCTTAGATTTTTCTTTTTTGTTGTTGTTGTTTTGTTATTGTAAGCCAAGAATCATATAGCTTGGCTGTTTGCCTAAACTATATCAATAAACCATGATGTGCATACAACAGCATTTGCAAACATTGCAGTTAATTATTCTTTTTTTGTGGTGGTGTTTTTCTTTTTGTGAGAAAACTGGGAGCTATATCCCTGAGTGTTTCTGTGTCTGCTGCATATTCTTCTCATGCTTAAAAAAGGAAAGGATGGAGATAAATAGCATTCACTAATATAGAGATTCTAAACTTTTCTCTATAATGCTAAACCCTCCAAGCACATTCTCATGTCAGTGCCTTACACCATCAAATTTCACAAATATCTGCATTGCACAGGCTTAAATAACAGTGAGTAATGATTTGCCAAATAATAAACTTCTTGCTCTAATGAACATGTTAAATATGCCCACAATTAATTAACTAAAACAGCTTTTGATCCCACAGTTCAGCCATTTTCCCTGTACACTGAACATGAGTAACTAAAGTGGCATGCCAAAACTATCTTATTTCCTTGAGTTCCATAGTCTTTTTAGTATGTTAATTTTTATCTGTTTCTCATTTTTATGATCATTGCTGAGAGTCTTATAATGATCTTTAATATACGGCTAATAGTTTTATCATGGCAAGAATAAAAGAAAGGAAACCAAGACCTTCTATTATTTTTTTCTTCTCTCTTCTTCCACCTTTTACTTTTACTTTGGATTATGCAGAAAGCTGTCATCACATTAACCTTGGTCATCACCTACTACATAATCATGTGCAATAAAACAAGATCATTTGTACCAAATGAAAGAAATAAAAGAAATCCCAGCCCAGCCAAATCTGAACAGATATGAAACCTGAATTACCTAATGGCTCCCAGAACTGTATTAGGAGTACTGAGAATGCTTCACTCCATGGCTTAGCAGGATCTCCAAAATTCGAAATGCAGCCACAATGAGACATGGCCATCAAAAAAGCAAGAGTCCTGAATAGTCACTTCTCTTTAGTTCCTTAAATTAAAAAAATGGCAAGACCATTCTCATGTCCAAGAAACTATTTTTTATCTTCTGCTTACAAGCTCTATGGCATTAGGTAAATCTCCTCAGTCCATGGTTTGTTTCCTCCACTTATTTGTTTTGGATTATGAACTATTTTAAGTAATGCCTTGTTTTCACAAACATTACGATTTTTAGGAAAATAGATTCCCAAAATGTTGACACCTCTAGATATTACAGAAATATTATTACTACTGTTACCCAAAAGGACACAAAAAGAATACCATAAGATTGTAAATAATTCTACCAAGTTGCCTATAAATGAGCATAAAATATGGTGTAATAATGTTGACAGGCCTCAGCACTGGCAGGTTAGCAAGAAATATGGGCTGCAACTAAGAAAGAAGTAGTATAATCATAAGACAGAGAATGCTGTGGAGAATAAAACCCTTATGAATTTTCAGTGATTGCTCTTCATGAAGTGTATGCTAGGAAATCATATATAGTAGGTGTTAAAAACAAAGAAACAAAACCTACAAAAACTAAATACAAGGCAAGAGCTTCCTTGTGAACTTTCCCATTTAATGGAAGTCTTTGGCTGAAAATGCAAGAATGACCTGATGTACGAACGGCTACAGCAGGAACTGCAGAAAAACCAAAGCATTGCAAATACAAACAACATTTCCAGCTTCAAGTATGGTACAAGATTTTGATCTCATTACAGGGATCCAAGACCATTCAATATAGTAGAAATGAACTCCATTGTCAGACTGTGAGTCTTTCCGAAAAGTGTTTTGGACAGGTACCTCTAAAACATAAGGAAATAACAAGATCCATGCATTCACAGCTAGAGTAGTAATTATGCAGTGTCTGTACCCTCCCTCTCAAAATGCTGAATGGAAAAAGAAAACATTACAACAATAATAATTATAGTGATTCCAAATGTATATCTTAATAAAACTGTGTCCCAGTTTTTCACCTCAAAAAAATAGATACTGGAAGTACTTAATCCAGCAAATAGATATGATGATGTTCATTAATGCTACATAAAACTCAGAAAGGGCAGAGCTCCTGAATAAGAACTTAGTGTCTTCTATGAATCCTGAGCAGTCTAACTTCCTATGGGCAAAAAGCAAGAGGGATACCTAATAGGCTTTACTTACATATGTTTGAAAAGTCCATTTAAAAAGTCGCTTTATATAATTGGAATTAGGAGCTATCATTATAAGGTAATGTTATATAACCCATTATTTTGAAACTTTTGTTGTTGGTGGTGGGTTTTTTGTTCATAGCACTGGGTTTTCTTTAATAAAAACAATTGCTGAATGGTGATATAACTGCACAAGTGCAGCACAGTATTATAGGATCGGTCATTGAAAATATCCTCACAGAAAACATCGCTCACTGACTGTGCAGCTGGGTACTTAATGAATATGTGCTAGAAAGGGGTATTGAAGAGTCAGCTTGACAATAGATTACCTCTCAATGCTTTTTTTCTCCTCTTTTCTCTCAAGTTGTATTTTTTTAGGGTTTGGGGTTTTTTTTTAAGATAAATTGTTTCTGGAAAGCTTGAGCAGTATTTTTTTTGCCATCTCAAAATATTAAAAAAAAACCCCAAAACTAATTAAGAAAATATTAAAGGGTATCGATAGAGGCTCTGTTCAAGAAAATAAACCTTAAATATTTTGTGGATTCATTCTGACTCTTATAGACTCATCAAGAACAGTTGAGTTTCAGCCACCCACCATCTTTCTGAGGACGGTAACGAAAGTTTTTATTAGTTTAGATTAGTGTCTATCCTAAACTCCCGAACAAATTATTCCCTGGCACCAGTCACCCCAGCAGGTCAAAGTTGATTTTTAATTCACCTAGGTGAATGCCCATTCACTTCAGATCTGAGAGGGCAATATCAACCACATAACAGCTTTTGTACAGGATGGTACTATGTAGTCAGAACAAAAACAGTTCAGAGAAACACTCTTTCAAAACAAGTGTACTCTTAGAAGAGATATTAGTTTCCTGGAAAGAAATTTCTGCAGGCTTCTATCCTATTTTAGAGATTTGCATTATATTTCTCCTAATTTAATCCTTGTAAACCACTGGAAAGAATTATGGATTAGGAGTACAGCCAGCGTAGAAGGACACATACAACTTTTCAACATTACAGTCAGGGCTGGGGATATTTCTAAATCACAACCTTCATTTCTCCCACTTTCAGGACCCCAGTCCACACCATTTTCATACTTTTCGTTGCAGTTTCTTACATTTGCCTAGAAGTACTGCAGCATGGAAACACTGACTAGTGGGCATCAAAATACATTTTGATCGCATTAATTTCTTTGAGTTTCCAGTCTTGTACAAATGCTGAGCTCTAGAGAAACCGTTCTAGTCATTCCTGCTTTCCATGGCACTGATGTCATAGTCTGTGAATAGTTCATGTTTCAAAGCATAGCACCTTTTGTAGATTCACCTGTTCTTTCCTCTGCACTTCAATCAAATTTTTTGAATGTTTAACTGTGCTCCTGACTAGCCAACAACAGCAAGTTACTGTCCATTGAAATTTCAACTCATATTTGCCTAAGTGTCCAGAAACTTTTAGGAGATTTGCAAAAGTCAAAAAGCAAAGTTGAAAAACGATTGCTTAGGGTCGGGAGAAGTAGTTGTTTTGGAAGTTCTTTGCTGCTGCCTAAATTCACATTTGCTATACTTTTTTATTTTCCTCATGGTTACATAAAAATGTTAATATAGTGGAACATGAAAGTGCCCCTGAAAAGGAAACTAAGAGTTTCACTTACTCCATTGGAAGCATGTGCCAAACGATTTCAGCTGCCTGTGTGATTAGATGGGCTGAGGTGGGGGGAATAACGAACTGATCAGCACTATGCTTAACATCATTAATAGAAGAACATGATTAATGGTCATGAGAGTGTACAGTATAACCACTGGAAATACAGACAGTATAGTTTTGAGGGCAAATTTATAAAAGAAACATAAATTAAGATTTAGTTACAAATGTTAGTTTAGGTCATGCACTTTAGCGTGGTAACTTTACCTGCTGTTAGAAAATCATCCATATAATTAATCTGTATTTTTAGAAATATGAAACTGTTCAAGGGAAGATAGTCCAGAAATGCGGGAGGAAGACAAAGAAATGAGCTTTAAGTCTGGTTGAGAAAACTCAGATGAATGATCTTGAACGAGTGTTCTTTTTCAGTCTGTTCATAAAACAAGAACCTATGTATTCTAGATCAGCAAAGCAGATTGGCAGTCTGATATGAAATAAATTATTTTCTAGATTCTCATCTTATGAATTGTATCCATTCTCTGCATTAAATTCTTCAAATTTAAACATGTATTTACTGGACACATGAACATACCTATGAAAAGAATAAAAAGACGATAAATTTAATTAAACCTCACTGGATAATTTAGCATTTCAAGTAGCCAAGCTTGGCCTGTTTACTCTGAAAGCAGAACTCACTAATGCTGCCTTTGCAGCCTGCTCTTATTAGAATCCCGGAAGACCTTATTATTTACATAGCAAAGAACTAATGGCTGGCATGAATAACCTGATGTGTTGTAGTGACAACAAGGTACAGGGTTTTTGTTTTTTTCCATGTGAAACCAAGTATTTGCCTCTCTAAGTATGTTTAGGTGGAATTGAATAATGGTCCATCTGAAGGCACAAAGATGATTTTTTCAATTGATTACATTTGTTCTAGGTACAATGTATTGCAGTTTCTTAAAGCTACATAAAAAACATGGAAATAATACATTTTTTATCTCTTTCTGTTTTGTATCTAATGATTTAATGAAATAGCTGCAGCAACACAATCAGGATCAGAAATCCAGGATTTCTTTTTCCCAGATTACTACTCCCATGTCATGTCACATTTCTTTTTACTTGCTTGATCTGTAGCCCTATAATATTTGTATTGCTGCCTATACAGTAACTGGAGTTCAGATGTAAGAGAAACGTATTCTCTTTTTGAACTCTCCCAAGCAGATGAACTCTCCCTTGTAGTGAGCTAGCCCAAAGGGTGATTAAAGCACAATAAATGTATGCACTTAAGCGGAGATCAGGTTCTTTTCTACTCATCACTGAACTGTACTAGATAGTCACTTCATAGCTCCCATCTATGTTTTATAAACATGAGACAGAGCATCACCTTAACAGCCTGAAGAGCACTGTACTTCAAAATGGACGCACTGATAATTGTTAGGTGATGCTTGGGATGAAATGATGGCTTGATACCATGGGTGGTCTGAGTAAGTCTTAAGTTAGTTGCTCACCTAGGAATGTGTAGTCATAATTTATTTAATATTATAAATTTTCTGGGACAAATTTCTGCTTTTATACATCTTCTGGAAAAATACAGTCACATTTTCAAAACATCACGTTTCTCGTAGTCACTACTATGAAAAGACTGTGTAGTGCTATTTGAAAAAGCAAAGAATAATCCCGGTCCTGCCAAAGTCCTCATGGTCTAACAGTCCATTATGAGCTTATTCACATCTGTATGACCCATGCCAAAACTCCATGCAGAAGTACTAGACAATATTAGTGTTTGAATTGGTGTTCATTCATAGCCCAAGTTTGAAATTAGCATTCTTCTATCCAGGAACAGCACTGGGCCTTCTTACAAGTTGTTCTGTGTGGTTTATCTCATTATAAGACAACTGAGGTTATAAAGATCTCTATGTTGTCATAAGATCCTTAGTATGAAATATCCCTTTCAGTTCAAAATTGTACACACTGCATAGCAAGCTCAGTGAAGCTTGGACAGTGATGTCAGGTATTGCCTTCATTGCCTGCAGTAATATAGCCTTTGACTGGTGATCTACTGCCATATAACAGATTAGCTGTAATAGTAACAGTAATGGAGGAAGAAACAGCATGTTTATTTTGCCCACAGCAGGATCAGTCGGCTGCAGTCAAGAGTCTTCAGTAAGAAGAGACATCTACATGGATATATACAAAACAGTCCGTAGAGTAATTTCAAGTTTACATAACTTACATATTTCACTTATTATAAACTGTAGACATAGAAAACTTCTGTTCAATAATGATTGAACAGAATATATGATTTGGTATATCTGAATAGTTGTCCAAATTTGAATTCTATATCATCCCATGTTATTGTTCTCCATGAAACGTATGCTCTGTGTCTTCTCAGCTGATCAAAAAAATCGCCAAACTGTAAACTTATGCAGCCCTCCATCATTCAAAAATCCTTTCTGGATTGTCCTCTTGGCAGCCTGCCATACTGAAATCTATGAAAAAAATATTTCCCTTGGAATTTCTCATGTAATCTCCAGCAGCAAGCTTTTCATTGTCATCAGAAATATAAATGGATGTGTTGGTTCTTGGTGCAAATGTTGTTTCTGCAGTTTCATCTCACTACTGTTGTGTTACTTTCATAAATATGTAGTGTATATGTTTATGATGCCCTGAACTGCAGGGAATGAACTGTCAGTTCTCTAAAAATTAAATATGAACATTCTAGCTGAAATTACTTCAATGTTCTATAATATTCAGGCCACAAATATTTATCTGTTGATTCTTCTGGCAGAAACTTGCACTGGTTCTCACTTTTTTGATGTCCCAATTCTCATTAAATATTTAAGATAAAAACTCTCCAGTCATTTCACCCAAAGTTTAAGAATTACCATAATCTTAAATATGCATAAAGATGAGGATCAATGTGTTTTCCTTAGATATATTGGAAATTTTCTAATTTGGAAGCCTAAAATGGAGAAGTGCTCTCAGAAAGGATGAGAAATATGAATAAAGGAATTCAGATAAATAGTTAAATCTACTTTATTAATAACATTGGAAGATTTTGTCCTCTGAATCAAAAATTTAAAAAAATCAGATGTGATACTTGTCATCAATGTTCCAACATGTATTGTTTGTATAAACACCTTTTTAAACTAGCTAAAAATGATTTTTTGAGGTTTTAAGGTTTTTTGCAATTTATTCTAATTGGCCAGACCCCCATCATCCTGAAAATTGCCCTTGATTGCTATTATTTTCTTGGCAAGACAGGTGTTCTTGCACAGTATGCAGCAGAGCAAGAGATGTAATTCCAAGGAGGATTTCAAATGACTAATTCCAAGAGCAAAAGGCAAAGGAGGCATTGCATCAAATGAAATGGTGACAAAATGAAGTTTTGTTTGTTGCAAGTTAGAGTGGAAATATAATAGAATGCAGAGCAGTCAGAGGTACATACTCCATGCACAAAGGAATATATTACTTTATGAGCAAATTATAGTCATTTGTATTCTCAGCAAGCAGTGGTGTTAATTGATATGAATTAACAAGAAATTAAAGTAGGTGCCATGGAAATTCTTTTTATTTCACATCTTCTTTCCTGTGCTTGTCATGTATTCTGTAAACTGCAAAGGTCTCCTTTCATGTAGCAGTTCAGACTGTACAAAAGGTTCAGGGTCCTGCTTTGCAAGTGATTATCTAATGTTTGTCAAAATTCTCTGGTGTGTGTTTTCTGGAATTGGGCAGCACACACAGAACTAAATCCTTGTTCATATTCTGCATTTTTTCAAGTAAGCCTATTTTTAATAAAGATCTGGGATTGAAAATTGTTTGGAACATTGTTTTCTTTATGTTTATTGAACTCTATAAAGTCAAGACTAGCATTTTCTCATGACATGATTCCTCATCCCTTTCTATCAGAATGACACACACCTCTCCTTAGCTGTTCATTGCCAGTTGCACACTGCTCCCTTTTTTGGCCCTCCATTCCACTAGGGAAAAAAAAAAAAAAAATCTTTGGTGCTGCATTGCAAACTAGGTCAGAGAAATGATTTGGTATAAACTAATTAAAATAAAAAGAAAGAGGGATAGCATGAAAGGAAGGGACGATACATTTCAAGGTAGCATGAAAAGGTATACAAGAAGAATGTATGAAGCTTCAGAAGCACTAAGTTCTGATACAATCTTTACTTCCATCAAGTTCCTGTGCTCTTTAGCCATTTAAAACAGAAAAATATAGCTGTGAAATGTTATACAAAATAGGAATAATATTTATAATACTCTTTTCATAGAGGAACAGAAATGTTCAAAAGCAAAATGCAAAGGCTCAAGGTCACCTGTAGAAATTTTATTTCCTCATATTTAATTTTGCAGCCTAGTTTTTGGGACAAGTTCTGCAAACCATATTGACAAAAACGTGTTTCTGAATATCCTGGCCAGGGGCTGTTGTCATAAGCATTTCCAAATTACTGTATCTACAAAGCATTGAATTAATTAGGCGTGATATATTTTTGGCATGTGACTGCATAGAATGTAACATAATGTCATGAAATCTACCAGCCTGAACTGCACTGTTTGCAGAGGTGACAGTCTCATGGGAATATTTTCAGCTCTGAATGCAAGCAATTTACCTTGAAAGTAAATTGCTAGCTCTCACTAATGCAACCTCTCTTTTCTCTCCCCCTTTTTCAATAGCCAGGCCTGATAAGCTGGCTTTTTTTTCTATCAGATCACACTTTGCTGCACAACTTAATAAGAAAGAATCAAATAAGAATGCCCCAGCTAAACTCCCAGCACCTAGGTAAGAATTAGAAAAGAATCTGAGATAGCTACAGTATAGTAAGCAGAAATGGCTGTGAAATTTAATTTAATTTCATGGTATGCTAGCTTTAAAGTATCAAAAGAATACATGTATACATACCTGTGTGTATGTATATGTGTTTCATATATGTGTATTTGTGTTCCTGCAAATGATTTTTTTTTTCCTTTTTATGGACTTGCTGAAGTACTTAATGTGTAATGATTTTTATGAAACAAATGACAGTGTGTACAATGATTAGATGAAAGAATGAATCTAGTTTGTTCCAGAACATAGTTCTATAGTGTTAACAATTGCTGTTTCAAGATGGTGATCTCAACAATATCATCCCTGTAATTTGAAAACTAATTTTGCAGCTGATGAGCTACTTCAAGTTGTGACCCCATGACCACTGTACAGAATCAGTGGTGTATTTAACTGAAGTACTAAGTTTCACACTAATTATTCTGTAAAACTTTACTTAGAAGACATCATTCCTGAGACAGAGATGTATATAGATGTTCATCTCAAGAAAATAAAGATTTTCTCCAAATTGATTGATCTAAGTTGATACTAAATTTTATTAAATGATACTTTGTTTTGTTTTTTTAATTATTATTATTTTTTACTAAATAGGTACACAATAATCCACATTTCTATTGAAAGATTTTATCAGAAAATATATTTTACAGGAACATGTTCATTTTGAATACATTCAGGAAAGAAAATTATCGAAGTAAATTGTTTTATGATCCCAATTTGAAATGGCAAGTGTTTCATTTTAAGGAAGCAAAAATGCATCACTTAACGGTATTGTTCCACATTATTTTATACAGTAGGAAACATCTAATATTCTATATAACATATTTTTTACTATATTATAATATTTTAACACAGAATGTGAATCATTCATGTTCCAAGCTGAGACAAATGTTGAAGTAGTTACATTTTTCTAAAGAACGGTTATTTTGTTTTCCTAGAAACTAAATTGCATAGTTTCCTTCTTCTAAACTACAGTGGTACCAGGACTTGAAAGGTATTAAGGCGAATCATATCTTATTTCATACTTTGAATCATACTAAACAATGAGGTTCATAACGTGACTTAGTGTTTTTACTATTGCTGTTGTGATTTCTATTAATAACAGGAATGGGGAGTAGCAATAGCGTAAGTACACATTTTTGTGCTATTCTAATGATACATGGCAAAATTATGGCCTTTGCAAGAACAGAATAAGAGATAAACAGATGCAGCAGATCAGCAATGTTTTCATAAGTAAAAAATTTGATAACACTGTTTAGCATGTAATAGTCTAGGTTAGTAATAGTCTTATTAGGTCCACTTCCTATCTGTTGCCAAGGCTTTCATGTGTCTCTTAACAAACTTTTTTGTTATACATTATTATAGTAAACTGTTTCAGCGGACATGTACAGATGTTTCAATGAACAACAGATGAAAATAAAAATCTTTGAAAAGCTTATGAGAGAGCAATAAAGGCTAGCTTCATTAACACAGCACAGTTAAGTGTTAACATCTTTATTCCATACAGCAAACGGTAGATTCCCTTAATGGGAAATGGTTAGTTTTGTTCCATTGGAGAACAAGAAGCCAAGGCTGTAGGAAGAATGATATTATCCAAGCAGTACTGTGAAAAATAAAACAAATTTTAAAGCATGTAGATAGTGCAAGAGTGTCAGGGTCAAAGAAGAAGGACAGCTGTCATAAAGACACGAAGTACTTGATGATTTTAGCTGTATGAAAACAGAAAAATATGTTATAGTTGTTACGAATGTTGAATGTGTTATGAATGTAGAATTTGTAGACTCAGATGGATGTACAAATCTGGAATAAGGGCCAAGTCATATATTTTGTACAGTATCCAGGCTTCTGCGACAGGAGATGAGTTACAGTTCTTTACAGTTATTAGAACTGCAGTGGGAATTAGTGCCCGCTTCTATACATGCACCATCCAAAAATTATATTAAATCCCATTGGACTGCAGGTGTTGCTGGATTAGAAATCTTCACTTCTTTTGAAAATCTAAAAATCTACTTGTTAAAGATCATCAAGACAAAGTCTACTTTGTCAAGCTTGTAATCTGTTAAAAGAAACTCTGCAATGTTATTTTTCTACAGGGCACTTTATCCTCTCTGTATCCATTAAGATTTTTTTTTTTTTTTTTTTTTGTACCAACATATGAAACTTGCATGCATTACAGGAAATGATATGTAACCGCTAAAGGACTTTCACATTAAAAATAATAATAAAAAAAAGACAGTCCCTGTTGTTTCTAAGTAAAAAGCTTTTGTCACAGTTGTGAATGGACAGGCAGAGAGGGAGATGAAATCAATGGCACATTTGATGAAAAGATACATCTGAGTCAGGATGAACTATCAAGATTCTACAAGAACTACTCTAAAAATGGTATTGATTCAATAAACATACATGCTACCCATTATTTATTTTTTAAAACAAATATTAGAGATTTAATCATGTACAGAATATCACACATAAGTTTAAAAACCCTTCAAAAGTGTATGTTTTTCAGGGAATACCTCTAGGAACATTGTCATCATGACTCAGAAGACACTGAAGTATAAGACACTTCCATTTTTACCTGTGGGTATCTAAAGGAAAGATTTTTCCAGTGTATGGTGCAAAAAAGAACCAATTGAGCCTTAAGGAGGATGAAGAGGAAAAAAGAGTGGGTAATAATCACTCTAGTGCAGTGAGTCTGAGTGACAGACCAAATGGCTGTCTGTTAGTATGAGTAGAAGAGGGAAGAAGAAAATGGAGTATGGTTGGGAAAAAGAGAAAAAGCTCAAGTTTTCACATTATGAGTCTTGACTATTAAATGGACAGCCCGGATAATGTGTCAGGAAATAGTAGATGAAAATGAAATCAAGGTTGCAGAAATAGATTTGTGAGTCATCATCACGGTAGAAGCCATAGCTTGAGATGGTGATAGCACAGGGAGAAGAAAAAATGAAGTTCTGAGGGACAAAATCTCAATAAAAGACAGACAAGCAAAAGAGAACAGCCAAAGGATATTTTGAAGGAGAAGCTAGAAATGGAGGGGGGGAATCATCCATGGGAGTATGGGGTAACAGAAACCAATTAATGTTTTCAGTGCTTTGCTAACACTTTTTTTGTTGGCTAGTATGTACTATTTCAGTGCAATCTGGTTTTAACAGCCTGGAAATCACAGGTTTATCAAATTAATGAGTATTAATATTGACACAAATCTGGACGAGAAAAACTATTGTCAGGAAAAGTTGAGCTGGCAAGCAGGGAATGGCTGCTATTTCTGCCTAATGATAACAAGTTTTTAAAATCCTGCTTTTCTTGGGATTTATTTTTTGTTTCGAGATATATACCTATATGCTCATTGATCTCTCCCCTTTCTGCTGCCATGTGCTGCTTGCTGCTACATGGATTCACTTTTGGCATGTGGTTGTTACTATTTTATGCGTTTGTCACAGTTTGAAACCAAATTGAAAGTGCGGAGATTAACTAGGCTTGGCTACCAAAGCACATTTTGTCACAGATATATTTGACATGTGCATGACCTCCCTGCTCCAAATCAGTCATATGGGGTGGGTACAGAATACCTCCTTCTGATTGGCTGAAATTCCCACGGCGCCTGGTGATTGGATGCCGGTCTTGTTCAAGATCTTTATCAATGATCTGGATGAGGGGATCGAGTGCACCCTCAGTAAGTTTGCAGATGACACCAAGTTGGGCGGGAGTGTTGATCTGCTCGAGGGTAGGAAGGCTCTGCAGAGGGACCTGGACAGGCTGGATCGATGGGCCGAGGCCAAGTGTATGAGGTTCAACAAGGCCAAGTGCCGGGTCCTGCACTTCGGCCACAACAACCCCATGCAGCGCTACAGGCTTGGGGAAGAGTGGCTGGAAAGCTGCCTGGCAGAAAAGGACCTGGGGGTGTTGGTCGACAGCCGGCTGAACATGAGCCGGCAGTGTGCCCAGGTGGCCAAGAAGGCCAGTAGCATCCTGGCCTGTATCAGAACTAGTGTGTCCAGCAGGAGTAGGGAAGTGATCGTGCCCCTGTACTCGGCACTGGTGAGGCCGCACCTCGACTACTGTGTTCAGTTTTGGGCCCCTCACTACAAGAAGGACGACGAGGTGCTGGAGCGTGTCCAGAGAAGGGCAACGAGGCTGGTGAGGGGTCTGGAGAACAAGTCTTATGAGGAGTGGCTGAGGGGAGTGGGACTGTTTAGCCTGGAGAAGAGGAGGCTGAGGGGAGACCTCATTGCTCTCTACAACTACCTGAAAGGAGGTTGTAGCGAGGTGGGTGTTGGTCTTTTCTCCGAAGTAACAAGTGATAGGACGAGAGGAAATGGCCTCAAGTTGCACCAGGGGAGGTTTAGATTGGACGTGAGGAAAAATGTCTTTACTGCAAGAGTGGTGAAACATTGGAACAGGCTGCCCAGGGAGGTGGTGGAGTCCCCATCCCTGGAAGTATTTAAAAGAGGTGTAGATGAGGCGCTTAGGGACCTATGGTTTAGTGGGCACGGTGGTGCTGGGTCGACGGTTGGACTCAAAGATCTTAGAGGTCTTTTCCAACCTCTATGATTCTATGATTCTATGATGCCTGTCACCATGGAAACCACGTTGCCATTAACAGGCTAGTTGTAGGGTAACCATTTAAGCATAAACAAGAGTTTAACCAAGCACAATCCTCTGCCAAACTATCACCGTGGCCTATCTTGTGCTGCACTTCTGCCAAGATCAGGGCTCTGTTTTGGTGTGGTTTTTATAATTTGACTTCATATCTATCTTCTTTCCAGCTTCTTTCTAGCTGGTCCACTTAAAATATACATTGCCTACAACAGACATTGTGTCCTTGGATAGCAAAATAGAGACGCTCCAGCCTGCCTTGAGACCTGAGGTACTAGTACAGCACAAAAAAGTCAGTAATAGTGTAGTGACCATAAGCTGGTTATGAAAAACGCAGACCAGCCTGACCATTCCCAGGTCCCATGCTGCAGACATTCCCATGTTAATCATCTGCAAGGAAAGAGGAGAGTTCTCTTCCATGCTGGAGTTCATGGAGTTACCTGTTTTTTTGCAGTATAATTCAGTGTATTCTGCTTTGTCACTGGGTGTTGTCTTTATCCTTATGCTATTGCTGGATTGAGCAAAATGTAAGGCCAAACATCTTAGAAAAATGACACACAGAGGGGTGGGTTTCTTCCCTTGTTAATACTAGAATATTAGATTCCTCCTGATAAATTTTATTCTAGAGTTATACCAAGGATGCTGATTTATTACTAATCACTGACCTTATTTTAAACTGCATCTAACAAAACTTGTATTTAAAGATTATTTCTTGTGCTTTGGACATTTTCAAATCTGACAGGAATCAGAAGACCATACACCTTCAAGTGCTGACAGAGCTGCAGCAAGCAAGGAAGCAAATAGTCAATCTCAGTTGAGAACTCTGCGACGGAGAAGGAACATTTATACTGCAAATAGCAGTAGCTCATCACAGTCATCTTTTTTCTGGTTCCGTAGCCATTTATCTGCAAACAAAACTTTGACATTCACTAAAAGGCAATTAAGAAAATGGGACAGGTAGGAAACATAAAGGAAGAACCTACAGGGCAATGTAAGGAAAGGTACAGTAGTTGACAAAGATAGCTTGGGCTTGATATGACTGGGAGCAATTCTCCCAAAGGCCAAAATGACTCTTCAGTTCCTGGAATAACCTTGAAGGGTTCAGATTTACATCCTGCTACTGAAGAGACTAAAAACTGAGTTGTCAGTGTCTGTTGTTTGTCCTCCAATTCATTTAGGAATAGTTCTGAATAAAGTGAAAAATAGAGTCCCATAAAAGACTAGAGGGATGTTACCTTTAAATATCCAAGTTAGATGTGTAGAAGCCCAGGCTTCTAGTATAATTAAAATATATAGAGATACTTCTATACTTGGTGATTCCGTTCCTTTTAAAATTCATCCCTTTGTGGTCCCTCTTTTGTATCAACTGCGAAGAAGCTTGGGTATCTCCATTCCTTACTTAGATATTTCTATTAAATAGGGTGGAACTGGACTGGAAGGTCTGATTTTTGGATGTGATAAGTTAATGTTGTTTATTTTTTAAACTCAATTTAGATTTTAAAAGAAAGTTTAGAGAGGGAAAGATGTTTTTGCATATGTTTATGTTTATATATTCTTTATAGTAAAATGAATTCTTTATAGAAAAAATATATGGTCTTCCTGTTTATGGTTGGTAATGGGAACCCTATTTTTGTTTTCTCTCCTTGGAGTTTTTAAGCTATGATTTTAAGATGTCTTAGCAGTCTCTTTATTGTTTTAAATATATTTTTACTTAAATCAGCATGAGAACTTAGGCTAGCAGTGAGTGTTTCAAAAACTCTCCACCTAAAGTCGCATGTAAATTTAAAGCTCTGTAAGAAAACCATTACTAAAAGAGCTTAGTGAAAAAAAACTTTCTAAAAATTACTGCTGAGGAGGCTTGTAAACATCATGCTGAGCAGTAGGTCAAAAAGCCCAACCCATCAACAGCTGCTAGAGTTAGGGAATTCACTTATCCTGATAGGTGGCTATTTCTCTGCACTCACCCCTTTTGACTTTGTTCTCTTATGTCATTTGGACATATTCAGTAAGGTGATATAAAGGGCAGACTTTCCCTGTGCTTATCTGTACGTAGTGGAGGTATGGAGACTTGTAACTGCTTAATAAGCCACTTTATTTGCACTTACCAAACGAGCTTGGCATCATATATAGTAAAGTGCAGGGTGAGAAGGGACTCATACCAACTAGGTAAATTCTGTTTGGAATACTTCCTTTCTAACCTGCACAGCCCTATTGAAAGAGGTAGTATATCATTCAAGCCTTATCCAGACTCCTGTCCTTCCATGGTCTGGCATTTTTGAGGATAGAGCTGGAACCCATTTAAGTTATGTTTTCTGAATTTTGTATAGATGACACAGTTAAAACTAGCACACATGAGGTCCATACAAGTAAGACATTCTCCTAAGACAGAACAGAAGCAAAGCAGCTTCTTGCCTAGTCACAGTAATGAAAGCAAAGTACTATAAGATGAAAACACAGCCATTAACTTGTCAGTGACTTGACTGATGAGCCACTGCAAATACCTGATATCCATCTGAAAATCCAGGTGAGAATCCATGTAAAGAATTAATTGTCTAATGGCCAGCAACACATGTTGAAGAACTGACAAAATGTGTCAATTGTACATTTTTCAGGAATAAAGGGAGAAATCTAACCTAAGCTCTGGATAAATCTGACTTTTCACTATAGGCAGGGTAAAACAAAGCATATATATTCATGTAAGCATAACTGATATAAAACTTTGTAGGAAGTCATAATCCAAGGTTAAGATAGACACATAGTGCATCATGTCTCTCCTTTGAATTCAGTGGAGATGGTGAGATTGACTTTGTAATGTGCTAGGGAACTGTGGCCTAATACAGGTATATAACTTAATAGCTTGTAATCATCGACCTGAAGGTGCTTTCAATAAGCCCATATTTTCATGTTGCCCACTGATTTTGTCCAAGTTCTCACATATGCCTATATGGCTGCACAGCCTGTGCAGGACCTCAAGCAGTTGAGAGCTTGGGTTTGCTTGTAGCTATGGCAGTACTTAAAAGGTAAAAAAGATTAAAAATAACACTTTCCTAGACAGATAGATAGATAGAAGGAAAGAAAGAAAGAAAGAAGGAAAGAAAGAAAGAAAGAAAGAAAGAAAGAAAGAAAGAAAGAAAGAAAGAAAGAAAGAAAGAAAGAAAGAAAGAAAGAAAGAAAGAAAGAAAGAAAGAAAGAAAGAAAGAAAGAAAGAAAGAAAGAAAGAAAGAAAGAAAGAAAGAAAGAAAGAAATCACAGAACTGAGATTTGGAGGTAGATTGTGCAGCTAGAGAGCTGGCAATGTGCCCATTATTTACATATGTTTTGTGACATGCATAATCAGCAGCACAGGACCTGACAGGTGCATGTGCCCTTCTCACATTGTTTTAAAGTTATATTATCAGCCCAACTGTATTCAACAATTACAGTGTTAATTGAGCTCGAAGTGAACGAACTCATCTAGTGTTTCATTAAAGAACTAACTTTTCCAATTAAAGTTTAGCTTTCTTTAGTCCATTTACATAGACATCATCCTAAAGCAAATAGAAGAACAATTTATCACCATTACAGCTTTCTGAAACATAATCACGATGAGCTTATCCACTGTCAGAGTTACTGAAATAAAACTGTTATAACAAAATTGATTAGACAGATTTAAGAAAAAAGAAGTTCAGCATTATTTGTGTAATGAATTACTCAATAGTCAAGTTACACAACAATTTGTAGTCACAAAAATGTTGATCTTTCAATAGTCGTTGTCTAGGAAAGTCAAGTGTATGTATCTATAAAATGAATTGTATTAGAGAGCATATACCTCTGTGTGACTTTGTAAAATACACTAAGACCTGAGGTCTTCTGCATTTATGCTGCTGATAATTAAAAAGTAAATATGTATGAAATATTTTTGACTTATAATTTACATAAAATCTTCACCTTACCCAATTAAAGAAGAAACGACAGTGATGGTAACCATAGAGCTCTGATTAATAAGCCACAAAATGCAAACTGTAGGACACAATTATTACTTTAGTGGAAAAGTGTTACGTAAAAGCTTGCAAGGCTCTAAGTGATACCAAATAAAGGTTTACTCAGTGAGAGGTACTTTATCTTATTTATTCATCTTTGCCACATATGAGAGTATGAGATTTAGTAGACAGTGATGCATTTTGGAAAATCTATGTGCGGACAGCGATACTGAGCAGTTACTGTAGAAGCATTCTATTATGTAACCCTTATCTATCTATCTTTATATTGCTCTATCACAATAATACCTGAATGCCACAGAATACTCACCCGTATAATGCCCTTGTGAAGTGTCAATAGCCTCACTTTAAAGGTGGGAAATAAGAGATCGAAAAATAAATCTTTTTTTACCATCGATTACTTAGGTAAAATATGGCAGTTAGACTGAATTTTTATCTCCCAAGACTTCAGTTTGTTACTTAACCAGTAGTTCATCCTTCTTTATACAGTTATTTATAATTAAATATAGATCAAAGCATAAATGAGATAATTGAAACTGAGGCTGTTGTTTTCAGTTTGTAGAAAGGTTGAATAAAGTATTCTTGCACCAGGTTCAACAGCTATAACTGTGGTTCTATAGATCTGGAAAAAGTGACTCAATTTTATTAATGTGGGTTCCAGTCAACTCCCTTCTTTTGTTCCTCAATGTCTGACTTAGAAATAGAAACCACAAGTGAATCAGAAGAGCTGGAGCTTGGAAAAAGGTCTCCTGTTGTTTTTCCTTCTGGAAAACTTTGAAAAATCCTTCTCGTTCTGAAAAAGGTCTTAATTTTCACTAACATTTTCATATTTCCTTCAGCTTCCCTCTTTGTTATCGTTTTCATCCAGGTGTTCTGCATATCAATACAAAGAAATCTTTTTATTGCTCAAAAAAACCCTCAACATTTCAGCTTTTCAGCTTTGAAAACCTGGGCATTAAAAAAAGTCTAGCAATTTCCCAGGGTGGCAATTCTTCCAGTTCTAGATCATGACATTAAAATTCACCTTTGTTTTGACAACCTTATTTCTCTCAGCTGAGTGTTTAAAGCCATCATAGTAAGGAATAGATGCACAGAATTGTCTTGTCTCACAACTGCATTGGGACCTTATAGAAGAAATCAGAAGTAGGCATGCTTCAGAATACATGGCTTATTTTACTGGAGGTTTATCAAAATAGCTAGAAAGCGGTATGATAGTGGGAAAAATCTGTATTACTTAGGTGTTTATAAGCTTCTGTCCTCACAGCAGCCTGGTGAGGCAAATAAGCACTATTCTTCCCATTATACAATTACAGAACAAAACACTAAAAGTAGGATTATTTTCATTTTGGACATCGTACATTTGGGTGACTAAGACAGAGAGATGAATGCCAGACTAAATCTGAAGCTCACTCTGAGAACAAGGCCAGTGTCCTAAGATGAGTAGTTTTGTGTATATTAGTAATTGCTGTAGTGAACTTTTCTTCTCAATCTAGGTTGGGAGAAAAGAAAAAAAAAAGCAAAACCCAAAAATCCCAGAGGCCTAATAGGTAATTATTACTGAGGAACAAGTAAAAAATATTGTGTGTGCAATTTCATAGAACGAAAAATCCACCAATGCGGTCAAAGTTCAGTTACTAAGGCCCACATTCACTTAACAAACTTTAGAAACTTAACTGAGACTCCTTGAAGCTTGATGTTTCTACCCCATTTTTCTCTTACAACTTTTTGTATATCGCTGAAGCTCCTCATTTAGCAAACATGTTACCATAAGGTCCATAGACTGAAAAAAACATCTTCAGATGTTAGTCAGAGCAGCTAAATTCTTAAGTCATTTTCTAGATAAGCCTCTTTCTCTTTCCACTGACTACAGAAAAAGAGTTAAGGAAACTGCAGTCTCAGCTTATAGTGAGACACATGTCCTTTATCATAGGTTTCTAGAAGTTAGATGTTTAGGTCTGAGATAATCAATCCAGAGTTCTCTAGCCACTGTAGAGCAGTGTGCGCTTCTTTAAGGCAATTAATCTTATACTAAAAAAGGACATCTAAAATAGGTCTGACAAATCAGTTTCTTAATGTTCCTTTTTCTGGTCACTGAATATGAAGGGAGCCTATGGTGACTAGCCCAAAGTTAAAATTATAGGTATAGAAAATTACATGAAATGAATTGCCCTTATGTTAGGTGGCTAAAACTATGTAAGATAAATTGCTGTATTGCACTTGGCTAGAATGGAGTTAACTTTCCCCATAGCAGCCCACGTAGTGCTCTGCTTTGTATTTGTAACTAGAATGGTGTTGATAACACACCAATGTTTTGGTCCCTGCTGAGCAGCGCTCACACAGCATCAAGGCTGTGTCTCCAACCTAGGGCCAGTAGACTGGGGGTGGGCAAGAGGTTGGGAGGGGACACAGCTAGGACAGCTAATCCAAACTGACCAAAGAGATATACCATAACATATGACGTCATGCTCAGTAATAAAAGCTAAGAGAAGGAGGTGTGTGGGGGGGGCATTTGTTCCTAAGGTGTTTGTCTTCCGAAGCAACCACTACGCGTACTGAGGCCCTGCTTCCCAGGATGTGGCTGGACATCGCCTGCTGATGGGAAGTAAAAAATAAATCTTTTTTTGTTTGTTTGTTTCCACACATAGCTTTTGCTTTTCTTTATTAAACTGTCTTTATCTTGACCCATGAGTTTTTCTTCTTTTTTTCTCCCCCTGTCCCACTGAGGAAGAAGAGTGATGGAGTCGTTTGGTGGGCACCTGGTGGCCAGCCAAGGTCAACCCACCACAATTGCCATCCAAAAATTTTATCCAGTTCCTTTTAAAGTAAATTAAAGTCTCTTCACTGTTTTTAGTAATTTTCAAGTCTGGCTTCAAAGTATTTAGAATATTATTTATTGCGGTGCTTGTTCACTGCTGACTGCAGACACAGTTGCACCTGCATGTAATGTGCACAGAGTACTTGTGCTTTATCTAATAGCTAACACACTTTAAGCAGTCAGGCTGATCCATATAATTGAAATTGAGGAACGTTATTGTTTGTAATATGGTACTTGTCATTATTTTTGATAGCCATTGTAAACCATATATAAATAAAAGTCACAAATTACTGAAACGTATTGTCAGCATTGCTAGATAAAGAGGAAAAGTGATGTATTCATTGTTTATGCAGTGACTGACTGAAAAGATATAGTAAAAGCAGTGTTAATAAGGACAAAGACAGCAACAGGTGAAACACCTTTTTCTTAGAAAGTTGAATTAACACTGGTGGGAATACAAAATATGGAAATTTATTTTCCAATAACATTGTCAGTCAGTCTTATTATTAGATATCTCAGAATCAAAAGGCTGAACTGCAGAAATGTAAACTACTGCATTAAAAGAATGAACTAAAGCATAGTATGCTTTTACCACAAGCTTGAATTAAAATCAGTGAAAATATTTTTTAGATGTGAAAATAATAGTGTTTTTTTTCCTCCTTTTTATTATCCTTTAGTTTTGCATTGTTCTGTACTTCATATTTTAGCTTGGAACGTAAGTAAAATGAAAACACTGTCAGGAGATATTGAAAAGTACAAAAGAATATTTCTAGCCTGATACAGAGAGAAGCACTTTGGATAATTTGAATAAGTTTCAGATAAGCAGCCATATTTTTGGGTGCTCATTAGAGCTTAGTGAATAATTTATAACAAATAATTTAGTTGATGAATTTTAACTCTCTTCAGCTCACAAATTGTCCATGAACAGATTGTGATTTTCCTAAATTAGTTCATTATTCACAATCATTCAATGAATAATTCCTGTGAATAATTCGTTCTCTGTAGCTAGTTTGTGGCCAGTTGTAAACAGTTAACTTTTAAGCTGTTTTGGTCTGACATATAAATCCTGTAGAATATTTCTGCTTAACTGTAATGTTTGAAATCAAATTATCAGGAATAATATTAATAGCAATAATAATAAAATCCTATGTAATACATGCACTTTCCACCCTAAGTTTCAGTTCTGTGTCCATCACTGTAATATCTAGGAGATGGCCTGCAAAATCAAGTTAATCCAAAGTGAGACAAATCCCCATATATTCAAAAGACCTTGAGAAGTTTCTGAAAATGTTGTTCATTCCTTGGCTTCCTTTGATTCAGTGTTCACCAATTCATTGTGAGTGGGCTATATCAGCCAGAATCATCATGAAACATGAAAGGAAAGGGAGTATTCATGCAGTAGCAGTAAAATCTTTTAAATGTTTAAGGATATTGATGGTGTAATTTTCCAAGCTCAAGTAATAAATTGTATCAAAGTTTTTGAGTTTGACTTGTCTTTCATAATCTTGATGTTGGATTTTATTATATAAGGCAAATGCTTCATGAATAGCCCCTTTTGAATTTTGAAAAAAAAAAAATATTTAGCTCAGGATGTAAATCACATCTTTTGGGACATTTTAAAATAGGAAGGGCAGATGTATGTTTCTAAGTAACTTATGTCTTTGTATTGTCTACATATTCTCAATTTCTTAAAACTGTAAAAATGTTTAAATTAAGCCATTTAGCTTTATGACTATATGACTACTCTTATGCTAATATTGACTTAACAAGGCTGATGGAAAAACATATTTTTTCATTATATTCTTTTTTCTTCTTTCCATTATTCCATTAAATCCCTGTTTAGTTTGAATGTTTTGTCAAAATGTTATCACATATCAGTATTTTCTTTATGAGGAGAAATGATGAAATATTAAGATATGTTTTTAAGTGAATCAGCAATTTTATTTATTTGCAATTAATGTACAAGGTGAATTCTCTAAACACAGGCATAATCAAGCAAGAGGAAACAGTTCCACAGCAGGAGGTCTCTTTAAGCAAATAATCAACCAAAATCCCTCTTCCTTAGCTTCTTTTAGGAGCACTGATGCTTTTGAAGCTTCCTTGCTGCTTTCTGTAACAGCTTTTGTCTCTCAGACCCCAAGAAAAATGATCTTTCTTCAGATACTAAGAACCTTAATTTACTGTATGTTTGCCCTGGAAAAATGGCAGAGGTCGGAAGGCTCAGGTTATATTCAAGTCTCTGTTTGTCCCAGTGCTCTGGATCTCAAATTGGTTTAGATATTGCATTACATGGAAAAGTTTAATAAATGAAACCTCCTTAAATAAAAGTTAGCTGTAAGAAAATGACTACATACTGTAACAGATTCCACAACACTGTTCAGATTTTTCCAAGGCTTGATTGCTGAAATAAATTGGACTTTGATTTGAATAACAATTGAAAAGTCGTCTCCAGTTCTAAGTGATATTTTTGCATACCATAGGCTCTCCATCCATTGCTTTATTTAATCAAAAACATATAAGCATGCCACACTGTCAGTATAAAAAGGTACATTTTCATTTGCACACATTTATTTTTCACATCCACAAAGTTCATGCTGTGCATTAGCTCATACTCAGTAAATATCAGCTACAGAAAACTCAGACAGTGCTGTAACATTTACTGCCACTTCTTACTACCTTCAAGTACTTGCTTTGTTTTCTGTGCACAGCCTCTGTTCTCTGGCTGTGTAGTTTTCAGTACCTAACACTACTAGTAGTGCAGATGTTTTAGCATGGATTATCACTCAGAAACTTTCAACAAGTTATTGCACAAAACTTTCATGAAGTCCTTTATCCAAAAAAGAATTTTTTTCAGAAAAGCATCAGCAGTCCCAGAAAACATGAATCAGAAAAAAAAAAAATCAGTCATTCACCAGGACTATAAAGCAATATTAATAGGATGTATTTTTCAGAAATCATTTCAAACAAATGTTCTTGAAATGAATTATCTGAATTTTGTGTTTCATCTTGAATATTTGGTTTTTATTATTATTATTTAGTTTTCTTATCTGTATTTCTATAAGAAATGTCCCCTAGGTTCCTAAGCTCAAAAATAAAGTCTAAAACCTTTTTTGTGAGAGTTCTGCTGTGGGATGCTCTATTGCAATGATGTGAACCATGAAGTCCCAGTTTTCTTATAGATTACGTCCAATACAGTGTTCCCCAAAGAACAGAAACTCCACCTACTCATGAATAAGTATATGATGAGGGTCCTAAACCTTCACTGACACAGCTTGAAAGAAGGGGAGTCTGGAAGTGTAATTAGGAAAAAAAAAAAAAAAAAAACAAAGACAAAAAAAAAAAAAAGAAAAAAGAAAAGAGATAAACCAATAGGGTTTTGGAGAAAGCAAAACATATATATACACTCAGAAATATGAGCCTATGGAGTCTGCTTACTTTATGGAACTATTTCCTTAGCCTGAGTAAAGGCATATATTTTTAAAACATTCACTGAAAGGATGACAGGAAGTCAACGAGTTTTTAAGTAGTATACTTAAATAAGAATCTACACTCCCTGAAGTCAACAAATATTTCAAACAATGAATGAGTGCATATTCCACTCTTGTCTCATTGCAAAAGGGGGGAAAAGAACCAAATAAGAACATGAAGAAAAATTAGTTGTCAGGTTAGTTCTCAGGGCATGGAAATCAATGATTTGTTTTGTGCTTTTGCCTTGAATCTTTTAGCAGAAGCACTTGCTTTCTCCCCATGAATCGGAGTTAGCTGGTATTATTGACATACCCACAGAAAGGCTGTAGTTTAAAAAATGTATAATACTTGGCAATGAGTTTATTTAGGGGAGCTTTGGAATGTCGAGGACATTTGAGACAGTTTGCTCATTTTAGGCTGTAGAATTTCAAGACATGAAAGGCTGGGAATAGATATACGTTGGTTTTTTTGTCTAGCACAATGCACAACAGACCTATTTTAATTCCTTTTTCTTCTTAAATTTCTATGCCTCATAGTATGCAGCATACAGCCCTACAGAAGAGCTACAGTCTGTGGCAGCCACTGAATCTTCAACTTTCAAGTCTTTGGCTTAGTATCAGATTCATTATTATGTAGTAACTTGCTCTAACAGCAGAGTGTATTAGATACTGAGTGCTATCCTCAATAGTGTATATTCTCTTTTGTTTATAGCAGTAGGGCTATTTTTTCCCAAAACATACACTGGCCCTTCCTGTGTGCCAGAAGAATGAGTAAGAGGTAAAAATGAACCATCTGTTTAACACAAAATTAAGAAATTACAAGAAGTACATCCTTCAGTGCATGTAAGATTTAGTAGGATCCAATGAAAAGAAGTCAGTGGAAAGAATGATTTAATATATTATGAATCTGTGTAAAAGATTTCATCTTTAGGTTTCAAGACTATAGAAAAAGCTGACGCTCTGGACTCCAGAAAATCCAGCCAGCTGTGATTTGTTCAACAGGAGATGTGAAGTATAGCTGCTTACATTTTCTACATAGCTAAAACGTAATGTAGTCTGAAGTCACAGACTAAAGTCAGGTTTTCACAATGTATTTTTCCAAGTCACTAAGGAAAGTGAAGAGGACCTCCTATAGGCCTGTTCTAACTTGTTGCTCTACAGCCAGGATCTTTCCTGGGAGCATGTTTTATCAGTCAGGTTGTTTATTTCGCTAGCAACAATGTCCAAACAACTATTAAGTCCTATTAGCCTATAATGATTACTGATTCCCATTAATAAAAGCTTTTCATTTGTTTAATTGAAAAGGTTTTACTGTATACAGTATTTCTTAGAGCTGTTTTAGAAAATTCAATAAAAGACATATTTTATTTCCTCTTCATTATCTGAATATGTTCATTAACATTCCTTTGAAATACCTGCTATTGTTGATAACCCAGTGATCCAAAGAGTCTCGCTAGTGTCAGAATCATTCTATTGACAACAAGAAAGAGCAACCTAATGATATTTCCCTTCCCAAAACTCTCAATCTATGACTAACCAAAGGGTTTTATTTTTCTCAGGTGAACACCTATTCAGTGAGCTAGTGTAGCAAAAGGTTATTAGCCAGCTTGTAGCTATTATGGTGATTTAGAGGATACCATAGGATGTACATGTCATCACTTGACACGTCCCTCATATCTCATCAAATGCAAGAAGGAATGCTTGATTAGATTCAGACGGTTGCAAGCAGGGACATGTTTAGTTGCCATCATTCAGTGCAGGTATCAGCGTAATCATTATTTGATATGAAGTCAGGCAAATTTTTTTTTATAATGGTGCACTCCCGATGCAGTTGTAATTTGTGTGCAGCATATTCGATCAAAACAAAACTGGATTTGTTGTGAATAGTATCAGTTCTTAATATTTTTCTCATTTACTGTAGCCAGGGTCCAATATTCTGCAAAGAACATGATACAAATCACTGATAGATTGCTTTACCTGAGACAGTACAGTAAGTAGGTGGTCTGAATTTAACCTTTGTTCATGGAAGTAAATTACTTGAATATAGCCTCAATTGCACAAGTCTGAAGTTTTTAGGGAATTACATAAATGCAGTTGGATGACTTCAAGTATATTTTGTTTGTTGCACTGATGGAACTATCTGTTTTCTGAAGAGCTGAATTTGTCCACAGTTTGAACACTGATCAGCAGAAAGTTGCACAAGAAGTTCTTGAATATGTAACTCCCTTTAATCTCCCTACTCGCTCTAAGTAGTTACAATTGTGATCATCAGTCTATTTGCTTTTGTGCCATCAAATTTTGGGCCTGGATAATACAGCTATTAATACAGATGGAAACCAGAAATCCTTCGTATAGTATCTACCAGTAAAAATGCTTCTGGAAAAATCATCAAAGATACAGAAGCAAGCCTCCCTTTAGAAGGACGAAATAGATTTTTAAAAAAGTATTATATGTATGCATATCTTTCTATCTTCTTTTTGAAAAATTCCCTTATATAAAGTTTTACTCATAGCAGATTTCTTTTATTCAATGTAGTATTTCTCACATTTCTTTGTGTCAATTATATGTACAGTCTTCTAAAAAAATCTTATACAATATTTGAGTAAAATATCCTGACATAATGTGTTCTATAGGATGACTTCTCATAAGCCTTGTAAGAAAATATATTATAGTGCTAAAGGATTTATTTGTAACTTAGATTCCCATTGGAGTCTGTGTAAGCAACAATATTCCCACATATCTATAATAAAGTCTCTTTCTGTATGTAATTGATTTTAGGAAGCTAACTCTTCCATGTTGCTTTGAGTCCCTTAGGCATTGAAGAAAGAATGAAAGCAGTAATTCCCTACTAGTTGTGCTCTCTGCTTTTTCCCAAGAATTAAAGAACAATTCACCCTACTGTTAAGATTTTAACTTATGGCATGGCTTTTGTTGTTGTTATTGTTGTTTGTTTCTTCTATTTTAACTGAGCTCTCAAATACTATGCTATTTGAATACTTCAAGTTAAATTCTGGGAGTAATTCAGGGAAAGTCAGCACATCAGCTCTGGAAAGTAAAAAACTTACATTGCCCTTACCTTTCCTGTGAATGCTACAGACATTGACCTGTATCTGCAAGGTCAAGAGCTACTTCTGTGAGCCATTCCACCTATGTATCTTCTTGCAAGTGTGGGTACGGTAGCAGAACTCCAGGTACACCCTCTATACAGCTGAAGTACTATAGCAGAGAAAATACCTATATAAGAGTAAGGCAGTTTACGTTCCCCTCCCTGTTTTACCCCGTGTTGGACTCTGGGAGAAAATTTGGTCATTGGTTTACTCTTTTAATGAGTTTGAAGGAGCTTGTCCAGAAATGCTTATAGACAGGCTAAGGAGGAAGTGAAACGTGAAAAGTTGCTGAGTAAGGAGTAATAAAATGCCCATTTGAGATGGCAGGATTCATCCCATGATGTACTAAGCATATAGATAACCATACGAATCTTAATAAGTAATGCCCATTGAGTTCACTTTGTGTCTCTAGAATTTTCTGCCTTCGTGTTCTTTTTTATTTGGTAAACCAACTTTCTCTTGAATTAGGAAACTGCTGATCTGCTTCTCAGCAAAGCACTCTATAGAGATGGATGGAAATAAGGAAAATCTTCATCCAAGACTGAAATATTTAAGCTGATTATATTTTTCAGTGTCTGAAGTGTAACACCATTTTTCTTTCTCATGATTCTTTTCCTCTTTCCCAAAGGAATCAATAACTCTGTGATTTATATGCATTCTTTCTTTCACTTTTCCTCCTTTTTACCATACAGTAAATGATAATAAATGATATGTAGAACTTGTTATTCACTTATCAGTAGACAAAATTACTACTCTTAAAATGTTTAAAATTTCTACAGTGTTGGAAAAGTTCAAAGCTGTAAACAGAAAATAAAAAAAGCCACACAAAAATGGGAAAAAAACCCAAAACCTACAAACATATTTGCAGATAACAATTTCTATTGCATTGAATGAGTGAAAGAAATAAAGAGAAAACGCATAAAAGAAAGATTTGGTGAGGTGTTATTTTTTCTTTGTCACCATTCAAATATGCCAGATTTACAAGTAGCTTTAATTGTTCCAAATGAATTTAAGTGCTAATTCCATTTTGCTGAACTAATCATTACAGGTTTAGGAACAGTTGGAGGTTTGCTTATGGGTTTGGATTATGGTGCTAAAACTAACGAAACCAAACTTTCAGACTGGTTTGTTTTTAACAAGGACAAAAAACCAGAACTTTTTTTATAATTTGTTTTGCAAAGAAGAGAGGAAACAAGAAAAGACACCTCATTGTGCCTGAATAAAATGTTTCAGAAGAAAAGATTTTGATATTGTCTACATTAATATTCTTAATATTCTTTAATTGATATACACCATGTAACCCTTTCTTTTTCTATGATAACAAGTCTTACTTTTGTATAACCTCCTTTCCTACCATACTTTTACTTATCTGTCTTGTTCTTCTCCAGTGGGTAGTAATTTTTTCTAATGACCATCAGTTTCGGAGTAAGAACATCATTCATTTTGCATAGGGCACTGAAGAACTATCAAATTGTAATGATCTTCACTCATTGCAGACCTGGGCCAGACTCAAGCCTAGTGACTCAGTGATGAAAGCCCCTGAATACTATTAGCAATTCCCTGAACTGCTCAGCTCCCGTTAAATAAATGCACAATGTATTTGCCATTAGGACTCCTATCTTCTCATTCTAATTCTCCATATTAGAAGCTGTTGGTCTAAAAATAAAAATGTATTTGCATCCATCAGGTAATTTTTCCTTTAGTTGCAATGTTACATTAATATATCCACAGTTATGGTTAGTTAAGTTTTCCACTACAAACGAGTGGTTGGAGGATTCCTATCCTCATTATTTTGTTCTAAATTCTAAGCAGTTTCTAAGTGTGATACTCATTTTATGAGAAAACATATTACAAAAATCAAAGAAAAACTCCAACAGAAAAAGTATTTTTTACATGCTCCAGTAAGATTAGACAGCAATAATGGTCCAAATCAATTACAGTCAAGGGTCATCTGACATTTTTTTTGTGAGGTCCATGATTCAAAAACATACCTTAGCTGTTTTAATTAACACTGTCACAAAAGTTGTCAGCCAGATGCATTGTTTTGTAAAAAAAATATAAAACCCCCCTTAATTATTTAAGCCATTGTTTAATAAACATATAACCACAAAATAATTATCTATTTATTTTTCCATATAAACTGAAAGCCTTATTACAGAACCTGAAGGCAAGTTATAAGGTAATTGCTTTTGAACTACTTGGCAACTTCAGGTATAATTGCTAAGTAATTTGAAAAGTATGTCATTACAGTGGGCCATATGTTCCTATGTCTTGTGTGCTGCACAATGTGAAAGTGTCTCACAAAAGTACTCAGAATACTTAATCCAGGATGTAAGTACCTGAGCAGTATTAATGTTAAAGTACCTTGAAGAGAAATTTGAGCACAATCTACAGTACTTTTACCGACAAGCAACAGCAGTCTTTGCTATTGGAAAGGTGGGAGGAGCCAGCTAGGAAGTATTTTGTACCATATGTCTGCTTCACAACCCACTGAAGAAATGTCAGAAGAACATTGCAAGTTAATATTGCCTGAGACAGTGATAACTTACAATGCACTGACAACACAGATTGCAGATGGCCAAATTACCACTACAAACACCTTCTGGCACCTGACAGCTCACCAGATGCTGGTGGGTGTCATTTGCTACTTAATCATGTACCTGAGGAGAGATTATGGAGTTTCTATCCAGGATCCTGTGGTATCCATGTTAGTAAACAATCGATGGTCCTGATGCAGAAATTCAACACAGTGCCAGGGTAAATAGTGTCATGTATGTGTGTGGATACCCTGATGAAGTACCTCTACTGCCTTACAGAACAAATACAAGACTGGCTTAACTGATTGCTTTGCATTAGCAACCTTATTAATAGTAAGGTTAAGGAAAGCTCCAAATACCAAATAACACATTTATAAAGTTGCAGAATAGCGAATCAAAAGCTTCTCCCACATCTGTTTCTGGAAATATCCCTATAGGTTGGAGACTTTTATTCCTTCCATCCAGAAATGGTGATAGTGTATTTGCATGTAGCCGTGTAATTGGAGTTGTTTGTCAGCTTTAGATTTTTAACATAAGCAAATTCTGATTACTGAATAAATATTCTTCTAGAAACCTGACAGTGAGACTATTCCAAAGTATCCTGGGAATTATATGTGTGTTTGCTTTTCCTTTTCTATTTTAATATTTTATCGAACCTTTTAAAATTATTTTAATCCTGTCTCCCAGTTGTGAGCTTATTCAAGATTTTGCCTGCCTTTAGCCATAAAATAAAATTTTTAAAAAAAACCTCTTCAGACTTCATGGAAACTAAATCACATAGCAACAGATCACCAAGGTTTTCATGAGCCTTAGTGTTTTCAATATGTACTCTCTACTGACTTTATTTTATAGGTATTTACATAGACTATTTTAATACATGACTTAAAAGGCTTCAGAATTATCATCCAGCTTGCAGGGTAAAAATAACGCATAATGAACCCTGAGAATTTAGTCATATACATTTTTATGGTTCACAGATTCTTCTTCCTTTTCCTACTCAAAGTTCCCAAGTGACTACTATACTTTTTTCATTCACATGTCATTGAATACAACAAGGGAAAGTTGGGATCCTAGAATCAATGCTTGGTTAGCTGCCAGATGAGAAATTAGGAACAAAAGTTATATCTGCAATAAAGAGTATATGACTTGTATTTAGATTAATGCAGTATTAATATAGATCACAGTAAGACAGCTTGAAAGCTGCAAAAAAGCAGGAAGAAGGATCAAGTGATAGTCAAATGCAAAAAGTGAGAAATAATGTTGGCATTGTGGTGGACATGACAAAACCTTTGTCTGGACATCAGATACTGATTTTACATAGCAACTGGGAACCTATATAGAAGAAAAGATGAGGGTATGAGAATGGAGGTAAAAACAGAAGAAGGTCCTAGTCTAGTAACAGGAAGAAACCACACAGGAGCTGAGAAAGAGCACAGGGTTCCAGACTCCACTGCAGTTACACACAAAATTTAAATAGCTTTGCTTACCTGTAGCTTTGCATATATAGATTCCTCATAAATTTAGTACAACCTGCAGGTTTTTATAATAAAATCATTCACCTAGTGACTGGTGACCCAGTGTCACTGTATTTGTTCTTTAGAGTACAACTTTAAGCTGGAATAATGATATAGTCTCATTGTGAAAAGGTACTTGCTTAGCTATTTTGAGCTACCAATCATTAAATGAACTAGTAAACTGAATGGTGAGTGGACTGAAAGTGTTCCCTCAATCAGCTAGTCTGTTTATTAGGTGATAAGTTATCTCCCAATTAGACAGTCAGGTCTGGCCCAGTTGGTGAGCTTTCGCACAATCGACTGCCCAGGTTACTGAGGGGTAACAGCACTTGGTTGATGTGTATCAAAAGGTAGCCCAAATCTTCTGGCAGTGTAAATCATTTATGTAAGCATAAGTAGATTATACTTAATCATAGCGAAAGCCACACAATATAAAGGTGGTTAAAAATCACACATAAAATTCAATGAAATAATCTAAAGTAATGAGCTGGAGGAAAAAGTAAGAGGAAATGATAATTGGTCATGGACCTAATGCAGGGTGTGTCTGCATCTTACATACTTCATGCAGTTCCTGCTAGCCCATCTTTAGTCCATCTAGAACTAAAACTGGTACAAAATGCAGAAAGGATTATCTGGTATGTGGGATGGATTCCGTTTGAAGAAACAACTGATATTACAATTGTTCATCTTGCAAAGGAGGTAAAGGAAAAGAGTAGAGCTGATCTAATGAAAAATGGAACTGAGAAGATGAACTGGAAATGATCATTCTGAATTTCTGATAACTGAAGAACTAGACATATCATGTGGAATTTTTAGTCAGAATGCTTAGAAACATTTTCCACAAAACTTGCAACTAAATTATAACTTTTACTTTCCAAAGAAGTAAAAACTATCCCGGAGTTCAACAGGGAGTTAGACAAATTGCTGAAAGATCAGTCTATAGATAACTATTACACATGATCATCCAGACGAAACTTTGGGCTCATGAAGTTCCTACATCACTGATCACAGAAAACAAGGAGAGGGAAACAGTCATTTAATACTTGCCCTGCTCTTTTTACCCTTTCCCTAACCATCTGTTCTAAGCTGCTGCTGGAGATGGTATACTTGGCTAGATGGGCCTTCAGCCTCATCCAGTACAGCTGTTCTTACATTCTTTTGTATTTATATACATGATTGGTGTTGAATAATGAGTAACAAGGGGACAAATACATGGTAGAACTGAGCAGATGTCCAGATTTAAACTGAATGTTCATGAACTGTTACCAGAATCATAGTTTTTAAGGCCTGTGAGACTATTGTATGGAGTTAGGAAACCAACACCACTTTTTCACAAAATCTCTATTGCTTTTATAAACCAGTAAATGATGATGATGTGTAAAGATGTCTTCCCATGGCATGATAGATGTTTGAGTGCTTTTAGTTATTCATGCTAGATCTTTGTTTTTTAATAGTCATCCACATAATGGTTTACCAAAAATTTTGGTTTTGTTTTTTATTATGTGGACCAATATAACGGAGAGTAATAAAAAACCTTCTATACTAATGTCTAAGAAGAATATTTTATAATATGATTTTCTAGGCCAATAATTACTACATTACAACTTTTCTTCCATGAGTAATGCATTGAAGTAATAGAAGAAGAAATCTCTTATATTAGCAGTATCAATGATTCCCTTTTTATACTCAGAATTCATAAATCTGGACATGCAAGATAATACACTTTTATAGGCTACATTTGTTTGAATCTGATTTTGAACTAGAGTGTGCTAGGCTGTCGCAGAGCATTTGTCCAGGACAAGGCAGAGAACATTCACAGAATCACAGAAAGACTGAGGTTGGAAAGGACCTCTGAAGGTCATCTGGTCCAAACCTCCCTGCTCAAGCAGGGCCATCTAGAGCCGGGTGCCCAAGACCATGTCCAGACAGCTTTTTAATATCTCCAAGGATGGAGACTCTGCACCTCTTTGGAAAACCTGTGCCAGCACTCAGTCACCTTCACAGTAAAAAAGTGTTTCCTGGTGTTCAGGAGGAACCTCCTGTGTTTCACTTTGTGTCCATTGTCTCTGGTCCTGTCACTGGACACCACTAAAAAGAGCCTGACTCCATCCTCTTTGCATCCTCCCTTCAGGTATTTATAGACATTGATAATATTCCCCTGAGCCATCTCTTCTCCAGGCTGAACAGTCCCAGCCCTCAGCTTTTCCTCATATGTGAGCTACTCTTGTCCCTTCATCATCCATGTGGCCCTTTGTTGGACTCTCGCCAGTATGTCCATGTCTCTCTTGTACTGAGGAGCCCAGAACTGGGCACAGCACTCCAGGTGTGGCCTCACCAGTGCTGAATAAAGGGGAAGGATCACCTCCCTTGACCTGCTGGCAATACATTGCCTTATGTGGCCCAGGATACTATTAGCCTTCATTGCAGCACAGCACATCACTGGCTCACGTTCAACCCGGTGTCCAACAGACAATGAGGTTATTTTCTGCCAAGCCACTTTCCAGCTGGTCAGCCCCAGCATGTGCTGGTTTTCCTCCCCAGGTGGAGGACTTTGCACTTCTCCTTGCTGAATTTCTTGAGGTTCCTCTCAGCCCATTTCTCCAGCCTATCGAGGTCACTCTGGATGGCAGCACAACCCTCTGGTGTATCAGCCACTACTCCCAGTTTTGTTTCATCAGCAAAATTGCTGAAGTTTACTCTGCCCCATCATCCAGATCATTAAAGAAGATGTAAAACAGGACTGGAGCCAGTATTGATGCCTAGGGTACACCACTAGTCACTGGCCTCCAACTAGACTTCCCACCGCTGATCACTACCCTCTGGGCACAGCCGTTCAGCCAGTTTTCAACCCCCCTCACTGTCTGCTCATCTAGCCCATACACCATCAGCTTCTCTATGAGGGTCTTGTGGGAGACAGTGTCAGAGGCCTTACTGAAGTCCAGGTAGACAATATTGACTGCTCTCCCCTCATATACCAAGCCACTCAAACCTTGTTTGCAGGTTATAGGACCAGCTGCAGAAACAAGCCAGTTGTAATGGGATTGAAAAGACAGGTGGCTATTACCTCTGATTTCCTTCTCCTGGCTCTTTCTTCAAACCTGTAAGTAGTTAGTGGTTAGGTCTTATAGACTCTTTATTGTGCCAGATTATCCAGTTTTAAAAGGCCAGAGTTTAAAAACTCTAGTTTCTCTGAAGGACAAAACTGACAGGTTTCACAGCTCTGCAGTGAACCTTTGGAGACTTTCACTTCTCTGTTCAGCTGATGCCATCACTGCATTCCTTCACAGCCGGAGAACCTGAGTACTACTGCATCCTCTCTAACTCCCTCAGTGAAAACCAGTAAAAACAGTTAACATTAAAACCATCATTTTTTTACTCACCTAACAATCTTCTAATTGCAATATTTAAATTATTCTTATGCCTACTGCCACTTCTTGCCTATTAAATATAATTTCTTTCTTCTGTCTTCCTTTCCACATCTTCAAATATGTTTCTTCTGACTGGCTTTTTTTACTTCTCACTGAATTAAATAAACAATCAAACAAATAAATAAACAAATGTATATATTAGAGACAGAAATAAGAATCACCATATCATTTAGGTTGGAAAGGACCTCTTAAGGTCACTTAGTCCAACTCCCCCTGTTCAAAGCAGGGTCAGTTACAGCAGGTTGTCTGGGACCATGTCCAAATGGGTTTTTGACTGTCTCCAAGGATGGAGACTCTACAACCTCTTTAGGCAACCTGTTTCAGTGTTTGACCACCCTCACAGTAAAAAAGTGTTTTCTTATGTTCAGATGGAATTTTGTGTCTTTTAATTTGTGTCCATTGCCTGTATCCTGTCAATAAGCACTACTGAGAAGAGTCTGGCTCCCTTTTCTTCATTCCCTTCCATCAGGTATTAATATACATTGATGAGATCCTCCTGTCCAGGATGAAGAGTCACAGCTCTCTCAGCCTTTCCTCGTATAAAAGATGCTCCAGTCCCTGAACCAGTTTTGCTGGAGCGTTACTTGATCCATTAAGTCTATATATTTCTTGTAGTGGGAGCCCAGAACTGAACCCAGGCCTGCAGGTACAGCCTCACCAATACTGAATAGAGGGGAAGAATCACCTCCCTCAAACTGCTGGCAACACTCTCAGTGCAACCCAGGAGGTTGTTGGCATCCTTTGCTGTGAGCGTGCATTGCTGGCTCATAGTAAGCTTGTTGTCCACGAGGACCTCAAGATCCTTCCTGGCAAAGCTGTTTTCCAGGCAGTTGCCCTCCCGTGTATACTGGTGTATGGGGTTATTCTTCCCCAGATGCAGGACTTGGCATTTATCCTTGTTGAAATTCACAAGGCTCCTCTTCAGCCTTTTTAAGTCCCTCTGAACGGTGGCACAACCGTCTGGTGTATAAACCACTCCTCACAGTTTCGTATCATCTGCGAACTTGCTGAAACTTCACTCCATCCCATCATCCAAGTCATTAATGAAGATGTTGAAGAGTATTGGACCCAGGATTGACCCCTGGGGTATACTGTGTCACAGAGGATCACATAATCAAATTAGACAGGTGATAGATTCAAAAATAAACTTTATTTAAACCAAAATTGCTTAGCAGAAAACTAACTAGAAATGAGGCGTCAACACTCCAACAACATCGGTAAACCACAGGTTCAGGATGGTGTACGAGGGATTAATACTGCACAGCCGGCTTTAGAAATGAGCATCCAAAATGTGCACAGTCACTCACCTATAAGACGAGGGCTCTCAACCTCGAGGAGTTTCCTTGGGTGGTGTCCCAACCCAAGAGGAGAGTCCCCAGTTGCAGACCCACTGCTCTGAGGAGGACCGGCTCCACATGCCCTCCGGTGGGGCTCCATTTATACCCTAGTCGAATCTGATCTGTGGTCAGTTCTAATTGGCTGAGGGCCTTGACTTTCTTACTCCTCACCCGAGGTGTATATGTGACCATAATTACTGGCCCAAAGTGTGTACGTGACGGTCAGCACTCGCCACCGGAAAGGCACAAAAGTAAGGGCATGAAAAGGAAGGATGCAGCAGTCTTAATGCCCCCAGTCTTTGTCAGGGTGGGTGCACCTGCTACATACTGGTAGCGTCTGCCTCCAGTGGGACATTGTGCCCCAGATCACAGCCCGCTGGGACCAGTCATTCAGCTAGTTTTTAATCCATCTCACTGTCCACTTATCTAAACTTTACTTTGTCAGTTTATCTATGATGATGTTAAGTGAGACGGTGTCAAAGGCTTTCCTGAAGTCAAGGTAAACAATATCCGCTGCTCTGCCCTCATCCACCAAGCTATTCACATCATTGTAGATGTCTATCAAGTTGATCAAGCATGATTTCACCTTCATAAATCCATGCTAATTACTCCCAGTTACCTCCTTGTCCTTCATGTGTTTGGAAAAGCTTTCCAGGAGGTTCTTCTCCATCATCTTCCCAGGGACTGAGATGAGGCTGACCAGCCTGTAGTTCCCCAAATCTTCCTTCTACCTTCCTTGAATATGGGAGTGATATTTGTTCTCTTCTAGTCTTCAGGTACCTCTCCCAGTCACTATGGCCATTCAAAGATAATCAAGAGTAGCCTTGCAATGACATCAGCCAGCCTTCATCAGGCCCCATTGACTTACATACATCCAGTCTGTTGAAATGCTCCCTGACTTGGTCAGCTTCTGCCGATGATAAATCTTCATATTCTTCATAGTAGAAACAGTGTAGCTAAATCTGTATGGCTATGTAATATAACGTTTACAACTCCTTTCTCCTAACCAATGAATATGGATCCTATTGCTATTTTTTGTCACATGATAGGAGAACTTTTGAGTTCTTTTCATTATCATGAACTATCTGAAGGTGATAAATATTCTGTATGGTTCTTCTCAGAGTTGCTTCTTTTCTATCTAAGAATGCCCATGCCTAAATTAACACCCTTGGAAGTCCAACAGCTATTTGGATATTACCTAAATGTAATGTGTTATAAAGAGGCTAAAGTAAAACCTTTATGAAGCAGAAAATACGGTATCTGACATAGCGTCAGAAAGTGTCTAAGGTCAGGATCAGCCTAGAGATGAACAGAACATTAAGGGAGAGCAAGCAGGCTCTGAAACAAATGCTGCATTCACAGTCAAAACCAAATCCAAAGATTTCCATTCCATAGCCAAGAGCCTTTGAATACATCTGGTACCCAACATCTGACCTGCTATGACTCTGACCAAGTAGCTATCACAAAGAAATCAATCTTTCTTTATTAGTGAGAAGTGTGGCAGGTGTTTAATTCACTACACTTCTCTAATCAGGGATTGGGAAAATAGTTTTTTCTCATAATTGGGACTTGGTGTTTTTAGTTATGATCAAAGCTCCTTTATTTGTATTCCTTGCCTAACGGAGTTAGTACGTTAGTTCTGTGTGCATTTGTGTCAAAAAAAAAAAAAAAAAAAGGTGTTTTGCCTCTTCTGGCTCTGTTAGCCAACTAAACTGATATTTCTAATTACAGTATGACTGCTATCTCACACTCAGATGAAGCAGACTTCACTGAGTTCTGGATTTCTTTGATAGAATAAGTGATTTTCCTATAGAAGGACTTTGATGCTTGATAAATTCAGAGACTTCTAAAGCAAACACAATAAAAACAATCTTTCCATTTCCAGGAACAAAAACACTATCATATTATAATACGGTACAGTTTCCTTGTAAAAACTACAACTATCTTGTAAGATTTCATTGTCTCACATACTAACTAAAATTTATAGTCTCGTGTGGAAAAAATAAAATTACAAATCACTTCTGAACTTTTCTTCTTGTATTTTGAATCAAAGCTGCCTACTGCTAGACTGAATGCCCTACTGACTACTAAGCAGTTCAGTTTCATGTGCTTTCCTTTGAAAGTCAAAAAGCATGAGGTAGATTCTGTGATGATCATACATCAACTGGAAAAGCCGGAATTATTTTTCAAACATACAATCTTTATTTTTTTTGAGGATGAACAAGGCAAAAAGGAAAACAGCTTCATTTTTGCATACCACATTACAATTACTTTAAAACATCTTTCTTGTGTAAACTAAGCAAATAATCTCTTTAAGACCATGTCCTGGTTTTGGCAGGGATAGAGTTAATTTCCTTCCTAGTAGCTGGTACAGTGCTTTGTTTTGGATTTAGGGTGAGAACAATGTTGATAACACACCGATGTTTTAGTTGTTGCTAGGTAGTGTTTACACTAGTCAAGGACTTTTCAGCTTCCCATGCTCTACCCACTGAGAAGGCTGGAGGTGCACAAGAAGCTGGGAGGGGGCACAGCCAGGACAGCTGACCCAAACTGGCCAAAGGGATATTCCATACCATGTGACGTCATGCTCAGTATATAAAGCTGGGGGAAGAAGAAGGAAGGGGGGGACGTTTGGAGTGATGGCGTTTGTCTTCCCAAGTAACCGTTACGCGTGATGGAGCCCTGCTTTCCTGGGGATGGCTGAACACCTGCCTGCCCATGGGAAGTAGTGAATGAATTCCTTGTTTTGCTTTGCTTGCGTGTGTGGCTTTTGCTTTACCTATTAAACTGCCTTTATCTCAACCCATGAGTTTTCTCACTTTTACCCTTCTGATTCTCTCCTCCATCCCACCGGGGGGGAGTGAGCGAGCGGCTGCGTGGTGCTTAGTTGCCGGCTGAGGTTAAACCACAACAGACCACAAGCTCTATCAAATACTAAAATCTAAATTTTAATGTGATATCTTCAGCATTGGAAGATTCAAATTAAAGTCCTCCTCCGTATTTAATAGGAGCATTAAACCCTATGAGGCCTGAGATCTTTTAGAAATTTGTCTCTGAATCCTAGCTTGTCATTTTTCTGAGAAGAATCTCACTTAGGAGGGATTCATTTGGACTTGATTTATAAGGTGGTGTGATGACAGAGGCTTGACAGAAAGATGAGTTGAGAAGTTAAGCCATTAGTCTCAAATTTCATCCTTGTCACTCCCTGCTCTAAAGAGCAGCTTCAACTTTCCAAAATGTATTTTTTGCAGAATAATTCCATTTAGCTTTTTTTTTAGTTTGTCGTTTCAAACACAAGGCATTAAAATATTAACTTCTGGACAGATCTTTCTCTGTTATGTACAGTATTCTCTGTCTCTCTGTCTCTTTCAAACTTATCTATATCTGTATCTCATACTTACACATGCTTTATGATAAACCCTGGAAAACAGAGACTGCCAACGGAAAAAGCAAAAGATAGTGTCCCTTACAAAGCCTACCTCAACTGAAAAAATTCTGCTTGCTGCAACATAAGGGGAGTAAGTCTGTGAGCATTTGGAATCCATTCTTAACACACATCAACAGTTAATCCTCAATGGGTGTTTACAGATCTCTTAATCTCTATAGAGGGATTTCCCTTTCCTATTTTCCCACAGTAGGAGAGGTTTAGGAATTTAAAGACTAGAATGCACTAATAATTGTTTGACCTTACCTTCCCTTTAGCAATTATATGCTCTTTTGCTTACCTTTTAAATATCATATATGAGCTGAGTAAATTTCATCTTTTTTCAGAAATTGATTGTAGCTGAAAAATGTTACAGCTTTAGTATTTATATGTAGCTTCTTCAGTCTATATTTAGAGGCTCATGTAAAAACACCTAGATTTTTCAGAGGTCTCTATCATCAGCATTTCCTTATTGACTCACGCTTATACGCTTAATATCCTGGCGTGGGGGGAGTCAACATCTTTAAGGGTAGGTATATATGAATGGGTTTTAGAGATCAGACAAATTAGATAAGATACAAGGTTACCAAATGAAAAATCATAAACCTCAGAACATAAAGGATAAAACCATGCAACAATATTAAAAAAAAACATTAACAGAAACTCTCCCTTATACTGAAGTTGCCAGTTTTATAAAATCGAAATATTTTTAAAAGCCCATGTAAACAGTAAAAGAAGGATATGAAATCCTATTTAGGTCAGGTCTTTTCCTATTCTATTTCTGATACATCAATTACAAAGACATACAAGAGGAAGTACAGTCGTATTGGCAAGGTACTAATCAAGCACTTCTTCTCTCTGGGGTGAGAATAATGCTGTTTTGCCATATCACATCCTCTTCACCTGAAGCCACTGCTAACCTCCCTCCTTGGCTGTCTCTCCCTGACTCTTGGAAGGAAGTTTGCCTAACCGCAGACCAAAATCCTCTCACGTGAGGATGGGCCACACTGAGCTGGCCATACGTTTGCTGTGCAAATGGTTTAAGTTTGGAAGGCTTCAGGAGGTATCTAGCCTCAGGTCATTTATTATGAGACTTGGCAGGTTTCCCTTGGTATGTCCCCCAGGTACCTTAACCACTACTGGCAGTACCCGTGATAGATCTGCTTCTCATGCTGCAGAATAAGCATTTGCTCAAAATACCTCTCTTTTCTGTTACTTTTTTTTCAAAATCATACTCAGATGCTCATCCCTATGACTTCTGACCACAGCAGCTTTTCCAGACAGGGTAGTACCTGGACAGAGGCCTGGACACAGGAGAAACATGAAGGTTTCTTCAAAAACACAAGGGTATCTCATCACTGGGCCAGGATAATTACGGTTCATGGTACACTGGACAGAGACACAGGCCCCAAAAATTAAAAAAAAAACACAGAGCTTTGCTTTCAGCCCCTGTTTGAGCAGTCCCGGGGACTGTTGTACTTGGCTATGGTTGGAACCAGCTGCTCTGCCTCTCAAATGCACTGCCTGCATGTCCAAGGGACTCTAGTGTCTGAAGTTTCTCCTTCCAGTCACTCCAGAAATTTTTCTCCCACTCTCAGCTCATATTGCTGGCCAAACTAAGGAATGCGTATTTCTAGTCACAGCTAGGAAATTGTTTATGAAGAATCCCAGCATCCCCCACAGGAGTGACCGTGCGCAACACAACCTGATGGGACTGAGTTGTGCTGCAGGCCATGATGATGTCCTAGAATGTTACTTAGTGCCAGGACTAAGCGGGCCCAAGTAACAGGACATCCACTTCAGAGAGATCCCTGCAACCCCTGATTTTAGTTTTCAACCTACTTCTCCTCTGACTTCTCATCATACAACTGGCATCAAGGATTTTAAAAAAAACAGATCAGGATAGGTTTAGGATATGATATCTCTCTGGCTCATAGAACTCAAGATCTGTCAGAAAATGCACACTGCTTCATTCACAGCCTCTTCCCATTCCCCATGCAGCTGATTAAATCCCACTCAAAACAGTACATTTTTATGTACTCCATATCCCTCATCCTGTCATCTTATATAGCATTTGAGAAAGCATTAAACTCTGGTCCTGCCTAAAAACAGGGCAAAGCTCAGCAGCCCAAATAGGCCATGTGAAAAGCTGGTGTTAACAGAGCCTACATAGGAAGGTTGCTTGACAGGAGTCAATGATTTCTCTTTGGTCTGTTTCCCTTGTCTCTGCACAGGCATGGAGGATGTCAGTGTTCACCTATCAAGTGTGGTATTCTTTACTTTCCTACAGACTCCTGTATTTTTAAATTTCTAAATACATTTTGACTAGATGACCTTTAAAGGTCCCTTCCAACCCAAACTATTCTATGATTCTATGATTCTATGAAATGTCGTCCTTAGTTTCTATGTCTTAGTTCCTCCCATGTAAACTGGCATGAGGATACATTCTTATCTCTCAGAGTTATTGCATGGATAAATACAATGAAGATTCAGAGGTGTTAAGACACTATGGTAATGGGGCCTTTGACGGTTTTACTATGAACTCTGTTATTTTGACCTTGTAGAAGAGGCAGGAGTGCCACACTGGGTTGGTGGTACAGAATAGTATATTAATAATAGATTTTTGTCTCATTTTCTCATTCCCTCTGAAAGGCTTCCACTTAGGAACTCTAAACAACTTCTTCATGTTGTTAGCTTTCTTTTTAATATATTAACAAGATCAGAGCTTGGAGAATGCAAAAAAAAATACACCGCTCTTCATTTGAATTTTTAAATTAATTCACTTCGACTGATTTTGAATCCCTGTGGTGTGTGCTTTTCACATGTATTTTAGCAAACAGGTTAACAGGAAGACACATCCAGTAAAATAGTTAATTTCCAGGAACAGTTTTAGAATATATATAGAAAGTGAATCACAAATTCACAATTGTTCAAACAGGAAGTAATCCTACATTGACTATAAATATTATGCTTATCCAGTAAGGGAACAGAACACTTATGATGTGAAATACTGAGATGATCTGTCAGACCTAGAGCACTTCACAAAAGATGCTACTGTATACCTCCCATGGAGCTCAGTACTTCACAGGATTTTGAAAATTTGACAAAATATTATGTGAGATATCATTTACTTCTTCTGGAATAAAAGCATATATCACTTCTGGTTCTTCTTAACTGCAAGACCCTGACTATCAAGGTGGTGTCAATGGCTCTTACATCTATTTTAAGGCCTCTTTGCAATTCAGAGTCGCAGAAAATGACAACAGTATAAATGAGATTTGGATAACAGCATACAAAGCTTATGTGAGTTCCTGAATCCTGGAAAGGGCTCAGGTGTGTTATACCTTGAAAATGTGTAAAATATACATTTATGGCCCTGTGAGGCCTGCATGCAAAATTATTTCTCGTTTATTCAAAATGCATGCTATTCAGTTTTTGCTTGTTCCAAGTGTGTTTAGTAAACAAAAGTCACTTGTGAATGATATGTTCTAAAATCAAATTTAAGGGTAAACTTAATTATATCCACAGATGGTGAAGCATAATTGATGACAGTATGTCAATGTAAACTGGAACTAGCTGTGTCTAAAAACATATCATCACTATCAACAACGTAACAACATTATGAATATTTTAAATGACTACTTTATAAAAAGGATGTGCCGGTTAATTCTGGTTGCCTCCAAACATGGCCTAGTGTATGTCAACTATTTTTGTTTATGTGAGTTTCTTTTTCATTCAGTATTAATTGCTGCAAAGAATCAATGGGGGAAATATTTGGGTAGGAAAGGGAAAATACATAGACTAGACTTTTCATGAAACAATAATTAGGGCACTGTCACCTGAATCTCATAGGAATTAAGCAAGAAAAATAGAAGAGCATAAACTTTTCTTTCTGCATGATTTACCATCACCAGTAGTGAAATTCTTTGTTGTTATTATTTCATTTGACAACAGCCACTTCCCATTTACATAAGACAGAGTGAATGTAACAGTAGAAGAGCACAGACATCTCCAAAGGGAAGGGAGAACATTTGTTCATTATATGACCACAGTCCTTACAGGTGAAATTACATTTCAGTGGTCTGAACATTATGTATGATTACCAGACTTACGTGTTTCCAAAGAAATGCTCCCTAAGTTGTTCATTTTTTATAAAGCTGTGAAACTTTGAAAGTTTTATTACTATTCGGTTTGGTTTTCTTCCTTTTAAATATAGATTTCTCTTCTTATGATGAGTATATTTTAGCATTAGACTGGAGACTGGTAGAAGACAAGAACACTGATTCTCAGGTAGCCTTTTGTATGACTAGCTGAGGTATGGGCATGGCCTAGGTTGCTTGTCAAGAAACTTTAATGTCACCCTACCCTAGCTCTCTAGGAATAGTATTAGGGTGTTAAATGTTCTTAATCTCAGATTATTCTTGTCTGCTTGCAAAAAGCAAGTAGCCATTTACCATATTTGTATAAACTCCCTTCTAATTCAGAGAAATCAGAGGGAAAATGGAATCTGCTCCCTTATATCATTACAAATCTGATGTTCCTTGTTCACATCCTCTTATATAAATGAACAAAGCAGTGATTTGCTCTGTAAGAAGTCCACGTAAGGAAAGTCCATAATAGTGACATAGACTGGAAAACATGAAGTATAAGAAACAAACAAGGATACACTCTTATCTTTGAAAACCTATCTATACCCATCACTTCTTCCAACGCCAGCTTCTAATTGGACCTGTTGCCAATAGAAAAGATATTTGTTAGTATTAACGTGTCAGTGCTTTGGTGCTATGTAGCTCTGAAGCAGCTGTTGCTGTTCCCAGGTGGACAGTACAGTACATGATAGAGAAAATGTTGCTGTGGAAATGTTGTTTGTAAGCTGCCATTGCCATTGCAAGTTGTTACAAACAGCTGATTACCACAGTACCATCCCTCCACCCCTGCATTTCCATTTGCTGCAGCCTTACCTTCCCTGAGAATGAAACAGAAAGATTTTTGTGGATTGTGTGGCATACAGCAAGGCTTCCATAATGGCCTCCTCCAAATGCAGAAGACACAGTGGGATCGGTCTGTAGTGTTAATGCATAAGTGTGCTTAGGGAAAGAAGGTTTTGATTTAAATAGACTTTATGCTTTTTTATTGTTATTAATAGTATGCTTTTATTTATGTTATTCTTGTTTCCTGCCAGACGAAAATTTAGATTTCATGAAGCAATTACAAGAAATATTCAGGCAGAAATAAGTTAACAACAAAGTGGAACAACTTTACCACTCTGAATACCTGAATAATTTAAAAAATAAAATAAAATAAAAGAATAATACTTATGCCATGAAAATATGAGAACTCTGGGAAAACCGTTGAAGAAAATATTCCACTACAAGGAGAAATTCAATAGGCTAGTGCGATTTCCTCTGAAGAAAGCATGTCCAATGGATGCTATAGCCACTCAAGCATATCCCTGAGACTTCTGTGAATATAAGTTTATGCATCCTTGTTTAAATGGATTTTTTCTAGGGCTGCAAAATAGCAGATCAAAGCAGCTATCTCATGTGTTCTACTTGTGTTATGCTATATGAACTGTGATTAAAAAAAATAAACTAAATAAAATTTAATTTAACATCCATTATAAAATCTATGTTTAAAACAAACAAAGACACCACAACATAAAATATCTAAGTCCACTTTTATTACCCTACATTCCCCATTTAAAGGATGTGATGGTTTGATGCTAACATGTCAGAAGTAGAGCCATAAGACTTGCTCTAAAGTTCAGATGAAGGCAAGTTTTCAAATGCTTATGGGTGTACTGGGTTTATGTGTCAAGGTTTTGGTAGCAGGGGGATCTGCAGAGGTGGCCTCTGTGAGAAGAGACCAGGAGCTGCCCCCATATCAGACAGAGCTGACTCCAAAATGGAGCCACTGCTGGCCAAAGCTGAGCTGGTGGCAGTTCCGTGATAACCTATTATGCTGGCTTTGGCTGTCATAGAGTTAATTTTCTTCATAGTAGCTAGTATGGGGCTATGTTTTGGATTTGTCCTGGAAACAGTATTGATAATACAGGGATGTTTTTGTTACTGCTGAGCAGTGCTTACACAGAGTCAAGGCCTGTTCTGCTTCTCACACCACCCCACCAGCAAGTAGGCTGGGGGTGCACAAGAAGCTGGGAGGGGACACAGCCGGGACAGCTGACCCCAACTGGCCAAAGGGATATTCCACACCATATGATATCATGCTCAACATATAAAGCTGGGGGATGAAGAAGGAAGGGGGGGACGTTTGGAGTGATGGCATTTGTCTTCCCAAGTAACCGTTACGCGTGATGGAGCCCTGCTTTCCTGGAGATGGCTGAACACCTGCCTGCCGATGGGAAATAGTGAATGAATTCCTTGTTTTGCTTTGCTTGCGTGCGTGGCTTTTGCTTTCCCTATTAAACTGTCTTTATCTCAACCCATGAGTTTTCTCACTTTTACCCTTCCAATTCTCTCCCCCATCCCACCGGGGGGGATTGAGCAAGCTGCTGCATGGTGCTTAGTTGCCAGCTGGGATTAAAACACAACACCTATTTAAGTAACCGTAAAAATGTTGCACAGCAGCTGTGAGAGAGGAGTGAGAAAAATGTGAGAGAAACAACCCTGCAGACACTAAGGAGAAGGAGGAGGGAGGAGGTGCTCTAGGTACCAGAGCAGAGATTCCCCTGCAGCCTATGGTGAAGACCATGGTGATGCAGGTTATCCCCCTGCAGCCCATGGAGGACCACAGTGGAGCAGGTATCCACACTACAGCTTGTGGAAGATCCCATACCAGTGCAGGTGAAGATACCCTGAAGGAAGCTGCAGCCCATAGAGAGCCCACGAAAGAGCAAGCTCCTGGCAGGACCTGTGACCCGTGGAAAGGAGCCCACGCTGGAGCAGGTTTTCTGGCAGGACTTGTGGCCCCGTGGGAGCCCCGTGCTGGAGCAGTCTGTTTATGAAGGACTGTACCCTGTGGAAAGGACCCACACTAGAGTAGTTCTTGAAGAGCTGCAGCCTGTGGGATGATCCCACACTGGAACAGTGGAAAAGTTTGAGGAAGGAGTGGCAGAGAATGAAGTGTTATGAACTGACCGCAACCCCCACTCCCCATCCCCTCTGTGTCACTCGGGGGAGAAAAAGAGACAGAAGAGTCAGGAACAGGAACGAAGGAGTGAAGATGAGCTTGGGGAGGAGGGCGGGAAGTGGGGAGAGGGTATTTTTAGTGATGTCTTTATTTTCTCACCATCCTACTATATTTTTAATTGGGAATAAATTACATTAATTTTCCTCAAATTGAGCCTGTTTTTCCTGTGATGGTAATTGGTAAGTGATCACCCTGTCTTTATCTCAGCCCACAAGCTTTTTCGTCTTAGTTTCTCTCCCTGTCTTGTTGAGGAGGGGGAGTAGGAGGGTGGCTTAGTGGACGTATGGCAGCCAGCCAAGTTTAACCAGCTATAATGGATCATCTTTTGACAGCAATACCTCTGATGTGAAGTATATAATCAAAAAGTCCATTTGCTGCAGTTTTACTTCTCTGTCTCATTGCAAATTCTTGTCACTCATATATGTTGGGATTGGCTGAATGATCTTCTGGAGCTTCTTAGAACTCTTTGCTGACTTTACAGGGCACCTACAGTGACGAGCTTAGACTAGACCCTCTTTCTAAATGATTGAAATTGCAAAGAAAATTTGCTGAGTCTTACAGATTCTTTGTAGAAGTGAACAGATTTGGTTTTAAATGACTCCTATCTCTTAGGGGACTATTGGACATTTTTTTAAAAGTCTGTCTTCTGGGGGACGCAGTAGTGTTTTATTCTGTCAGATCTCTTATTTTGCCTGACAGCCACAGGTGCATGGATGATCAGAAAGCCTGAGGTGGGAATTCAACGAGAACTAGCTTAGTGAGGATCAATTCAAACAGAAGTTTAGGGCAGCGAATTTCATCCCTATGTATGAGACATCACATCCAACATTCATGGTAAGGATTTGCAGTAAGAAGTCCAGCTTATTCTGTCTATCCTGATGTTCATTCAGCAACACGAGCTCACCTGGGAAAGGGAGCATTATCTTTTTACTACTGACATCCAATAAGTTAAGCACTCTATACTTTGTGTGCTTCAGGTAAGGCATGAGGGACAATGTGGCCCACTGGAGTTAGTATAGGGTCAGGAATTCCCGACTCCAAATTCCAGCTCTCTTAAAGGCTTGATTTGTGTCCTGCAACAACATGCTTAACACAATGTAGTAACATCTTTTTTTTCTCTTCCTAAGAGTGATGTGAGGATATATCACTTGTAATTTGCAAAGCATTTTGAAATTAAAAATCTATACTTTGTGGATAGAAGTATGACTGCTAAAACTATTAGTAACATTTCATTCCTTTATTATGAAATCACTAACAGAAATCTGGATTTTGCTGAGATCTCACACATCCAATTTAGTAGACAACCATCTACTCTGAGGTGAGTGCCAGGATACTGGGAGAAGTTTTCATTAGTAGATTCTCATACCTATCTAAACTCAGGTTATTTGATGTAAAAATTTTGAGTAAATTTAAGCAAGTTGAAGCTGAAAAGAATAAGTGTGCCAAGAAGGTTCTTGATGAATGGTTAATTGTGACACTGTGGAAGAAAGAGTTACTGGCAGTGAGGGAACTTAAACAGCTAGATCTTAAAAAAATTCTCCAAAGTTTCATGAACTTCCTAAGATTCTATTGCACGATTTTAAAAAAATGCAGGTTCTGAAGTGCACATTTTTTATCTTTGGTATCTGAGATAGCCAAATTTCATTTATAACTGCCATTGACTTTGGCAGTCCTGCTTCATTTACAAGCCATTATGTAATAGCTGTCTTTTGATAAAGTGTCATTTCACGCTTTTTGAGATAACTGGAGTAACCGGCAAAGAAAAAGGAGAAGGTACTGTATCATTATACGTGATGAATACATTCTATTCTGCAAGCACAGAGAAAGCAACAAATAAAAGCAAAAGAAGAAAGGTTTCTTTTCGAATTCCGGTAATTTAAATAGTCAAATATATTATAATACTGTAACTGAAGCTTACCACTGAAACACTGAGTTGATTACAAAATTTTGCAAAGCAATAGAAGCTTTCAACTACCTGATTTTTCCTCTGTTTTGTAAACATTGGATCTATAGGCCTGGAAATTGTCACTTGCTAGGATAGCTTTGTTAGAAGAACATTGTGTTTATACTATGGATTTCTACCCTAGACAAATCCCTTAGAAATTTCCTGAGGAAACAATTAGAATTCCTGTTGATTAAACTATAGAGTTTATTTTAATCAAATGTCTTATATCCAATCAAAGACATAACAAAATTTGCACAGTTTATCTTGTGTGACCTGAAGCCAACTTACTTGCATGCATCCAGAGGGAAATGGCCAGTATTTTAACGAATTGTACTGTCCCATCTTTTCTGGCAGATGCATTCTGTTTTTCTGGTTCATCTATTACATTTCTGTTCTGGGTTCATGTCTGCCTTTAATGTTCAATACAAAATCTAATTATTGTGTTAAACAGCTTTTCTAAACGTTTTGCTTTTGCATCTTTGATGCTTCATGAACAGAATAGCAAATTAAAACGTAGATAAATGATCCAAAATTGAAAACAATTGTTCTACTTATCATTTAATAATAAACACAAGGCTTTTTTTAAGAGAACATATATATTCAAAGACATTTACAAGTCTGCTATTCTACAACTCATGCATCACCTCCTCACAGATTTTTTTCCAGTAATAGCTACGTAATGAGTCTGTTTAGGATACATTTTACTAAATGGTTCTAATTGATATAGGTTCTCATACCACACAACATCATAGTATCTGAGCACCTTCCAGTAGTGCATTAAGCCATGTGACTAACATCTGTCGCATATTTTGTTCCCTCATCATTTCCCCAGGGGAAGAACTATGTGCAGTGGAGTGTTTTGTTTTGGGTTTATTTTTTTAAGCAGTCAATGACTTGGGGGTTATTTAGTCCACAGAGGGTCACACAGATGAAGTAAAGATTACTGTGAGTCACAGAATGGCCACAGAAAAATGTAAACAAGGATGAAACACTTACCTTGAACTGAGGTGTTGAAATGAATGTCCCAAACATTTAAGTATTTCTATTGATAATTTTTCACCTGCACATACCTAAAAACTTCTTTCTGCAGTGTCACCTTAAGAAAGTATACAATATTTTACTCCTATCAGGTGGGTGAAACCTAATCTTTTAGACTAAGCAAACCACAATATACACCTGGAGCTTTTGTATTTCACATCTGAGAGCTGATCTAGACAGTTTATCTGTGTCTTGTCTAAAAATAACTTACAATTAAATTAAGCGGCTAGCTTGCATTATGCTGAAAAGGTAGGGACCCAAGTCAGAACCACACTGACAGAGTGTTTTATGTTCCTTTCCATTCAGGACCACATATAAACTTAATTATTGGCTTTCTCAGTTGAAGACAATAAACGTAAAGCAGATGCCTGCAAGTAAGCATGTCTTTAAGTACTCTCGTTTCCATGAATCAGGGCATAAAGATAGTAAAAGACCTATTTGCATCCTTTATCCCATTTCTCAGACCATGTGCAGTTCACATATGCTGCCCTCATGGCAGATTTGATAGGATTTTTTTCTTTCCCAGTTGTTTGAAGTGGTTCAAAGTGAGGTTCAGTTACTTCTTCATAGCACAACTGTACAGCTTAGTCAATTTTAGCTGGCTGGCTGTTCCCTCTGAGTTCATTCTTACTCTTCTTTGCCTCTTCTTAGTTTCCTTCTGTGATAAAGCAACAAATTCTTAAGACAATAAATTATTTTTCCATCTTGAGGTGGGGAGAGAAGTTTAAGGTGAGGACGCACTTGGATGCATGTTAGAAGGCTAAGCTCTTGACAGTCAGTCAGTGTCACTGGAAGACAGGTGGGGCAGGAGTTGCCTACAGTGCTGTGTGTTTCCAAGGTCTAATCAGAGAATCAAAGAATGTGAGTACATAAGAATTTCTCAGAACTGCCCTAAAGCCCCATTTTACCTCTTTATTCTGAGTGATAGAAACATTCGTTGGGTTATGTATCTCACTTGTTTCTGAAAAAAATAGTTTATTCCCTCTATTTCCCTTGGCTAATCTAAGACATCATTTGCAGATGGCTTTCTCATGGCCATGTTCCTTGTTTAAGTGTTCTGGAATCAAATATCTGACTCTTTTCCTAGGTGCTATTGTACCTGTGTGCTTTTTAAACCATAGAAGGGCAGAACAAAGGGCAGAGAAGCCTTTCAGTGTGATGCTTATTTGAAAAGATGCTTGGCAAATTTCTGGACATGCATACAGCAAATCAGAAGAGTGAAGAAAATAGAGACTTTTGAATCTAATGATTATTTAAGATGTACTCCATTGTACATACTAATAAAGCATCATTGTATTCATTTAAGCAAAATTTATGGCATCACTGATGATATTTATCAGCATGATACTGCTATGGAAATTTAGCTAATACAAAAAATAATGAACCCCTGTGTAGTTTCAAATTGCTTAGTAGAAAGGATTTATTGTAAATTTTCAAATTTGTTTTCAAGCAAGATAATGTAAAATGTGCAAAATCTTTTTTGAACTGATTCACATTTATATGCTTTAGCTATGTGTGTTGGAAAGTCCGGACTCATTAATACTTCATTTAAAGAGGTAAAAAACCACATAAAATAATTAATTTAAATGTCATTAATCAAAATAAACAGGGTAATTACAGATATCAAAGAAGGCCATCAAGCATTGAGATTGGGATACCTAAGAAATCCAAGATTGACTTAGACATGTTCAGGAAGGTGTCTACTTCTCATTTATTTTTACTAGTCAAAACCCACAGAATTGCCACTATTTTTTACTGCAGGTGTTTTCAAATGAAATCCAGTTTAATCAAAACTATCCAGAATTGCATTGTCATGTAATGTGAAGTGTTTAAAAAAAGATGGAATTGGAATATTCCATAGGCATCAAAAGAAACTGTCAGCGTGCCAAGATGAAAGCCTGTAAGAAGTGGACAAAAGCCTCAAGAAAGTGAGAGAAAATTCTGCCAAACACAGCCAGACGTACTATGTATACATGTGAACGGAGGGACACGAGAGGGAAAGAGAACAAATCATCAGAAATTCTTTATGGAGTGAATATCTTGTTTCTCATGTACATTTGTCCCTATTTGTCTGTTAAGTATACTATATATATCTATATGTATGAGTGTGTGTACATATGTTTATATACAAATATGTGTGTATATCTGTACACATACACTAGGCTCTATTCTAAGTTTTTTTTGAGATATCACTAAAAATCCCTTTGAAGAACAATGTCTCCTTAGGAAATTTCATTTGTGCCCTTGCTCATGACTGTCTCTTGGTATTATTTTATCAGCCACCATCTTAACTTAAATGTTAGCATTTTAATAAAAATACTAGTTTTGATATGATCATTCAGAGAGTTACAGTCAGTGAAAACAGCAATAAAATTTTCTTAGCTCCTTGATTATGCTTAATCAAGCTTTAAACTCAATTGTGATCTGCAGTGTTTTCACTGAGTTGATACGGTGTAAGGAAAGTGTTCCTGATTACATGCTTTCACAATAATCATCACTGTTATTAGAACAGGAAAAATGCTTTATGGTGAAACAATGTTCTGTCAAAAATATCAATTCAATACCGCAAAAATTTCACAGAAATACAGTGATTTTGTTTAATTTTCATGGACAAGTGTGTTTCTGGTATAAAATTCAAAATTACTTGAAGGTTTTTGTTTTATGTGTCTTGCAATATTTATAGTGTAACACAATTCAAAACCAGTGTTATAACTTGATAGACACAGTGATGAAACTCAAACAAGCTGAGGCTTTGCATCCAACCCTACCCAAATATAACAAATTAATATTAGCAAATATTAGTATTTATATTTACTTCATGCTTTTACATTAAAATTATTGCATTTTGATTTATTTCAAAACAGTTTCTCATTTTGATTTTTTAACTCAATCATGGGAAAAGAAAAAGTTTTTCCTACAACATTCATCTAAGTGTTCTCATAGTATATTCTTCAACATAAAATTAGAAAATAGAATTGTTCCTTGCTGACTATTTGTTTAGAGATGCTACAGAAGTGTATGAAAGATTTACTTTTCTCCCCTCAAGACTGTCTAAGGAGGCTTCCCTATGTTCCGATCTATTATTTGCAATTATGCTGATGAAGAAAATTGAGAAAAAGAGATGGGATGACCTGCCAAATTGTTACTAGTTCTGGAAAAAAACACAGACAATGTGCCTAATATATGTCTTTTTATTTAGATAATAAACTCTTTGATTATGTATTTGCACAATGTATAATGAGGCTTCATATTATACTTACATGAAACTGCAATACTTTTTGTTTAATAATGACTAGAAGAGAATAATAATTCTATTAACTACAATACTGTATTTAATTATTTCAGTTTTTAAAGACTTACTCTAGTTAATTGCAGAGACCAAGAACTATTTTTCCTCCTTCATGTTTGCAAATCAACTTCTATTTTTATTTTGGTTATTGGTATTGTGCTGTTTGAGGATTTTGCAATATATACATTTAGCTTTCCTCATGAATCTCTCACAGATAAAGACAGGCACTCAGTAACATACATTCGTGCTTTTAGCGGTAGTCAGGACTCCTTGCAATTCCTTTTAGGTGTTGATTCCAGCAGCTGAGTATTAGTTGCTTCTAAATGTGATTCAAGTATTTATCAACATACTATATTGCAGAGGAATTAAAAGGGAGGTTACATGCTATTGACCAACACATATGTCACTTTCCCTTTCCTTTAACTTTCCTTTTCCCTTTCCATTTCCCTTTCCTTTTTCCTTTCCCTTTCTTTCTTTCAAATGTATTGGAAAATATACTGGCAAATTTGCTCCACTTTCTTGAATGATAATAATTTCACTAGCAGAGATTACGTCATGTATGGAGGTCCAAATGCATTACTTTCCACAAACCTGATTTGTTGTTGTTTGTTAACAGAAATAAAGGTAGAATAATGAAGTTTAGCTTTAAAGATCTAAAGCAATGTCATTTTTAATATAAAAGCAATTCCAGCTGTAATAATTTTACATAGAAGTTACTTTAGGAAAATTCAGGCTTGATCAGAGAAAAAAAAGAAAGAAAAAAACAGTTTAATTTTCAGCATATGCATTAGTTGAGCAGCTTTGAGACTTCACGCTCATTATTTGACTTCAAAAAACTGCAGAACTGCTGTCTCATAAAGCTCAATATGTCAAAGGAGTGATCCAGCATCACAGTATGTTCCTGGCAAACAAGAGTTTTCTACTCCTCTGCATGTTTTCAGTTTGCATCTTGGGTACTGGTGGTATTATTAGCATACACAAAGATGCCTTTCTTATCTCAGGTAATGTTCAGCACTCCACTTTAAAGAGGACTCTGATGCCTTTCTACTTATACAATACATCTCTCCTATCTTACACCTCAAAGGATGAGGCTGACAAGAAATACTGTGTATGATTAAGTAATTTCATACCTTTAGCAGCTCATGACACGTTCTCTGTACAAAAAAAAAAAAAAAAAAAAAAAAGGCAAAACCAATCTCCCTGCCCCAGAAAAGAGGTGAGTGTCCCTCTTATGAAAATGCCTGGTTGTTAGTAAGCTAGCTAGCAAACATGAGCTAAAATATTTGTATAAGATTATATGTTACTGTCTAAACACATCACAGTTTCTTGCCAGACTCTGCTTGATATAAAAAAACATCCAATAAAACAGAGAATGTAAGTAACTTATCTATTATTTCTTAGAATATGCAAGATTAGGGGAGCTTCCTCATGATGCTGTCTGCTCTGGTGTTACCCCTTAGTGTTCCCATAGCATTAGGAAGAGACTGTATTGGTGGTCCCCTCCTGGTTCTGTCTTGCTTGCCAAGCAAAATGTCAATATGGGAGAAGGCATCATGAAAACAAAACAAAACCAGAAAAAAAATCCACCCTATAAAAAGGTGTAACAGTAAGTATGTTCTTTCTGCTAAGGAACTAAGTGTGGCATTCAGCTTCTCTGAGGCAGACAGTTTTCCTGTCCATCCACGGGATTACCAGATGCATGACTTGGTTAAGTTCCAGGTGGTATACCATGGAAGACTCCTCTATTTTATCGTTCTTACGTTCATTTGCCTTCTTATGTCCACTTGCCGCCTTATGTTCAGTTGCTGTCTTTTCTTTTCTTTTCACCACTTTTTCCTTTCTTTCTCTCAACTCATTAACCCAATGTTGTTGCAAATCTTGCTGGTCTGTTACTGACTTCTAGCTGCTTAGTACATTTTGGATGGCCCAAGCAAAAACTTTTTGTTTTAATGTTTGTTTAATAATTTTTTTCAGAATGGAGAGCTGTGCACACAATCTTAAATGATTACTGATCAAGCTAACTCTGGAACTAGCTCATGGAGAACAATTTATTCAATTCAACTCAGTACCATATCAAAACTAATCCTAATTAGAATTGTGGCAGGCAAAGTTTACAAGCTGAGTCATGGGGCCATGCTATGATAGCCACACTGATTTTCTGAAGTAAGTTACATTGTGCCATATGGCTGAAAATTTCTTTACAAATACTAAATCAGAGATATCTGTTTCATAGTCCACCTCAGTAGCTGGCATTCTGTGGCATTCATCAGTCTGCCTCTTCGTACGGTGTCAGCCTTTACTGCTGCAATGTGCAGAATGATAATGTGCATCCCATTCACGTGTGAATTTCTCCTGGACACAGGAGCTTCTTTTCCTCTCTTTCCTCTGTCCCAGGCTTCTGCATATGTGTTTGAAGGTTACCAGGACACTGAATAAAAGTGTGAAATTTAGTAGCTCTCCTTGAAGAAAGATTTTTGGGCTTTTCTCCAGTCTTCAGCCATCCTGAGTTGCTGCTCCTTGTCTTTGATCATTTTTCTGGAAGTGATACTGATTTTCATTCAGGAATTCATAGAAAGAAGATGTTGAAGTGTGTTATTTAAGATTTCTTCCCAAATGCAAAGTTGTTTCCTGCAGTGCGTGTGCATGGGTGGGTGGTTTTTTGTTTTTTGTTTTTTTTTGGGTTTTTTTGTTTGTTTGTTTGTTTTTTTAAATTTTTGTTTGTGTGTGGTTTTATTTCCCCATAGTCATCAAGTGGTCCTGCTGAATTATGGCAGGGATCCAGTATAGGCGCTGAAGTTTACAAAGCCCAGGTGGCATGCTGACAGATGAATTGCGATGGCAGCATGAGAGCTTGGTATATTAAACATGATGAGGGGATGGGTGAGGAATGAGGGTCTCCATGGATTTACACATCCTTCATCTGATCCCTTAAGCTTTCCAAGAGCAAAATTCATTAGGGAAATTAAGTGCAAGACCGAATGTCTGATGTGACAAGAGTGCAGCTGGATTTCTTCCCATTTGTCCAGCTCTGATGCCTCAATATTAAATTGATTAGGTCATAGGAATGGTCTTCTGGAACTTGTAAACTATTTAAAGCTCCAGCTTGGGCACAGGGCATTCAGTATTGACACACGCAGCCAGCCTTCAGATCAGCCTGCAGCTGCTAAAGTACCACATGTCTGGCTGACACCAAAGCTTTGAAGAGCGCCTGTTTAAATGGTCTAGGTAGTACGTGCTAGATAATTATCTTTTTAACCTGCTTGAAACAGGCATCTGATCCTGCACAAGACTTAAGTCTTCTGAACCCCCTCAAGGCTGATTCCACACTGTTTGATTCTATTTAGTGGATTAAAAGTAAATAAAGCAGCAGACTTTTTTAACTATCCTGCTCTTTTCCCATTTTATTCCACATGCACCCCAACTTAAATACAATCTGTAAGATTACACAACTCTAGACATATAAGTTGATTGTGGAAGAGATGCAACATCTCTCTTGAAAATATTAGCAATGATGACACCAATGTCTTATTTCTAGAAGGCAATCTGTAAGACCATATTCTGTTTATACACAGGTAAAAAATTATTTATTCCAGATTTGTCCATCTGAAGCTTTCACAGGCTAGATAATAGAATGCCTCGAGTTTGATCCTGAGCATGATCTCTTTTGTTTCTCTGTCCTAATTTTACCCTGCATGGGTCTTTAACAATATACCGTATCTCCTGGAGATAGAATGACTCTTCATATCTGTTCTGAAGGAAGAAATTAAATAAATGCACTTCATTTGTATGGGAAGCACTATTATGTTTGGCTAGATATGCATGGCTTTTATGCAAGAATAATTGGAGATAAAATTCAGGTAAGGACACTGAGCATTTCAGGTGTAAAAAAACCACATCAAAAGAAAATACAGACTGGTAGTCTGTGGATAGTATGATGGCACTGAATTGTCTCTTAGGTTGTTGGTTCATTCTAGTTTTCATTTATTAGAGGCTAAGATTCATTTAACTCAGGTTTAATAGATTTCCAACCACAGGAACACTGAGGAACTGACTTCTGAGGTGTTTACTGAGGTCATCAGCGAGACCTTTGAAGAGGGTGCCTTAAATTACAAGTGTTATCTGCAGAACTGAAATCAAAAAGGTTGTAATGAGTGTAGATACTGAGAGGATCTTATTAAAGCAAAGTAAATAATGAAAGAGGGGACCAAAGACATTAACCTATGTGACAGGGGGGAAGGTGACCATTGTAATGTTCAAGATTCTGCTTCAAGGTTTATATTGGCACATATTTAATAAGTTATATTGTCAAGTGAGAAGTAGTAAAGCAGCTCACCTTTGCAAAGTGTGTTGCGTCAGTGTTAAAGAGACACAGACCATTTGCCATTTCTTTGGTACTGCACTGAGGGCAAAAAGGAAGGACGAGGTGTCAGAGCACAGTCTCAGCCTTATTTCTATTCTTATTCTTTTATTGTTAACCTGCTGTCTGGAGCAGCCAGTGGGGAGCTCTGCCTAGAAACTAGCTATTTCTGAACCGGGATGGAGTCACTCTGGAGGAAGTTTGACTCCCTTCTGTGGCAACATGTTATGCGACCTGCTTTTTGCTTGGTGAAGTTAAAGGTCCTCTGTGTTAGAATATTTTAAGTTCTAATTTAGTTTTTAGTTATTTCTATTAGTTTGGTTCCACTTTGTGTAAGCTATCCAAATGTTTCAAACATCATTTGAAGTATGGGACATTTAAAAAAAGAATGGACAACCTAGATAAACTGTCTAAATTCTGAAAGAGGGATTTTCCAGCTATGAGTACAGAATACAGACTGGGGTGACTGGCTTCTGACACACTAATCAGTAGTCTGAGTAGTGAAAATATATGCCAGTGAGGTTCAAGTGGATTAGTGTCCTCTCCCAATGATACTAGTCAGTGTGATATTTTCCCTTGCTTCACATGACACTTTAAACTCAGATAGCAGATGTATCTGCACCTGCACAGACATTTATCTGGTGAATGGAACATTATTTTGGTTAATATCTAGTTGGTATTTGTAACAGTGTCTGTAACACTGTTAACAGTAACTATGCTAGTCAGATCCCTTGGTAGACAAAGAAGTTCAACTGTTAAAGGAATTTCAGCTGAGGTATTTTAAAATTAAAATTCATGAATAGGGTTATACTTTTTCTGTGTCTTGTTCAGTTGACAAGCCTGAAGGAAGCTAGCTTATCTCCAGTATAGAAACCTCACTATCTCAAAAAAAGAGCATATCATTTGTGCTGAAACGATGAACTTATTTGAATGTGAGGGTATTTTCACATAACTGAAGTAATTCTTGTTTCTTCTGTCACTTCATTCTTATGTCTGAGTAGCTTGATCAGGTTGCTGACTGCTGTAAACATATTCTTGCTAACCTCTATGGAAAAGTGATGTGGGACAGAGGACAATACTCTTTAGATACAGCCCAGGGCAATAATAAGATGTTTATTCAATCACTAAAGAATCTGAGTTGTTCTAGTGTCAAAAGCTTGTTGTACTTAGCATTCTGTTTCAGAAGTTATGGAGGATTAGCAAAAAAACAAGTTTGATTGCCTAAGTTAAAACCTATACATTACTACTCCAAAAATTAAAACAAATAAAAGTTTGCCATGATATCTGAGTGTAGGACAGCCTCCAAAACAGCTGTAAGTATGGATTGCTTTGCTTCCTACTTACCTCTGGTCTATGTGACTGCACCTAGATATTTTGACATACCTAGCAACACATTAAGCCACTGGACATCCAGAACCCATATCCTATGCAAGTAGATGCCAGCTGGGCTATAACACCAGAGAATTATACAACTTGGATATGCAGTATTCAGAATACCTCAGAACTGCCCTCAGTAGACAGTATAGATACAATGAAATTAAAAATCTTCTCCCTGAAAGAGCATCCATGTTTTGTTTTGGGGTTTTTATGATCAATTTAACTAGAATAATCACGACACCCCACAGCAGAAAAGAATATTGTCAACTGGAGATTCAAAAGCTTTACATTTCACTTGAAAAATTGGGGAGGGAAACTATGCCCAAGACACTATTGCCCAATACTTACTAATGAACTGCTGTAGGGTTTGCTTTGTATTTGCTTTGTGTTAGAAGTCAGATTTGTTTCACTCTGTAGCAGGCACCTGTTGATAGCTATCACCAGTGTTTCATTCCAGTATCTGCAAGTGGCACATCTCCTGCCGTGCTCTGAATTTGGTGTATTGAGCTAACAATAAAACATATCTTTACATGACATGCATTTGTTATTGAATTGCCACAGTTAAAGGATTTGTGTGATTATATGAGCAAAACTGGAAGTCCAAGCAGCATTCCTTTTTTAATGTATGTTCTGTTGATAATTTTTATTTTATTTTATTTTTTAAACAAACCTCTGTTTGTAGGTATAATTTCTGATCTACAGTGACAATGCTATATCTTTAGTTAACTTGGGGAAAAGTGCTAAGTGATCCTTAAGCAAAACCAGAAAAATTGTGGACACCTCTGTTGAGAAATATAAATCACAGTTGTATAATTAAAACAGGTAGTTATGTATCCAAATGATGATTTATTTGGTTTACTGGGTTTGCTTCTTAAAATGTACCTGTTTATAAACACACATAAAAACAGTAGAAAATTTTCTAGACAGATTTTTTATTAAACTGATAACACTGAACATTGTGTTAAGGACTAAAAAGTACTTCCTATGAAATTTTAATTTCTAGAAACAAAAACAGTTGCAAAGAACTTCACATACTAACTTAACTTACTGACACAACCCCAAACATTTAAAAGCACTGAGGTGAACACACCAGCTACTCTGACCCTGGTGGCTTTCTGAAACAAAAAATAGTGAATCTAGTGAAGTGTCTTATGCCATAACTTACAAGTTTATTTCACCTCTGTCAACATAGTGACGAGATGCTCTTCAACATTTAATATTCCTAAATTTAGATGCTGGTATCTTACACTGCCAACATTTCCACTGGCCATAGTGGAAGTTCAGAATCCTAACTCATATGTAAATATGAATATGTAAGTGTCTTGCTCTGAATCCCATCCAGTGAGGCTTAAATTATATAAACTCCAGCTACTTTGCTACTTTAAATTGTCTGAAAAAGAGTGAAACATAACTGAGAAACCAAGAAACTAAACCGTTTGTTAAAATAAGTTTATACTAAAGAATATTTTTAAGCAATTAATGCTTCTTTAGAAACCTAAGTCACAAATCTGTGCTTACCTTTAAAAACATATATACATGTCCTGTGGGCAGCATTCTTCATTAACATGTTTGCAGTGCTTTGTTATCAAAAACCTTCATTCAAATATGGCATTCCTACTTACAAAGCAAAGACAGAACTGGAAGCACATTTCTTAACTATCACAGCCTTTTCTGTTTTGTTTGTCTATGCAGAATCTGAAGGCAGGCTTCCTCTGTCTAAATGTCGACATCTCCTTCTGAATATCTGTGCCAAAACTAATTTCCCTAAGCATTCTTAATATATTCCTTTATGCTCCTATAGAGAGAGAAAGAACCACTTGTAGGGAACAATTAATCTCAGCTTAAAATAGAAAGAACAAATTGCTTCTTAAAAATGCCTCTTTACTTCACTTGGAGGAACTATAAAGAGATTTTAGGGAGAGTGTCTCAGATGTAGACTTCCACATTATAGACAACTAAAGTTAGGTGAGATGATTTTCACTCTAAGTATCAATATAAATAGCTGCATCACCATTTATATGAATAGCTGTGCACACGGAGCCAGTATACTTAAGTTTAGGTACATTAGAGACCCACATGATGAAATTATAGCATTTAGATGAGAAAGTTATGGCAGTTTCATAGCAAAGCAACTTTCTAAATTACTTTAATGTGAAGTTGTAAAAGTACAGTTTTGGTTCCAACCCTGGATTTTTTTCTGCTTTCATAATCCACAGTGTTTACAGCTCTCATGGAAAGAAGTAAGGGTGGAATGTCAGTGCAGTGACTTTTCAGAACTTAATAGCCACTCAGTCCCAGTCTGTGGCTAAATATATGCATACATTGCATGCACACCTACACCCACACACGCCCTCACACACACATATATTTAAAAAAAAAAAGTATATATACATTCCAAGTGTATACAATACACTTATTGCAGTGCAGAGACCTCACTTATAAATCCTCAATTGCTTAAAATGAAGGCTTTCAGAAGCCATTAAAGGCATAATCAAGACAGAATCAAAACTAATAATGTTGAAAGGACAAAAATATACTTGTTTAGCAATATTAAACAGTTTTGATGATCTGAGTTCTTTCAAATTTTTACCTAATTTCTAAATATCCCAAGTGTCTGAAATTCTCTCCTTCTTCCCCTTCCTCCCTTCCCCCATCTCTTTTCTCTATAGAATTCACTGAGAACTTTGAAAAGCTTTGATCGTGTTAAACCTTAATCTCACATTCCTTAAACGCAACCAGATTTGACTGTTGCCTGTATTTAGCTATATCTATAAGTATAGAAACTTATAAGTGGGCCCATGTCTCTCAAAGTACCAGCCATTCTAGCACCTCACCTACTCATTCTAGCACAACATTAATTTGTTATCAGAGCTGTCAGTGAGCTTGTTGCAACCGTTCTTTCCCCATGGTTGCTTGCATGACCATTGTTCGCTCTTGTCCTAAAGGAAAACATGTCAGAGGTGGTATCTGGTTTTATTGTTTGACATTTTCCTTCACTTCTGTTCATCACGTAATTTATCTCATTTTCCTCTTTTAATCTTACCAAGGCTCGTCTTTCCCATTCTTTGTCCAAATTCTGCTTTTCTTATTCTGCTTGCTGTTTGGGTTTTTTCTTTGTTTGTTTTGGTTTCTTCATTTGTTTGTTTTGGTTTCTTTGTTTTGTCTGTTAATGTTACTATGTATTATTTTGTTGTGATTATCTTCCTGTGATCTCCACATGCATGACTTGAAAAGTTTGACTACTTTGAGTATATAAACAGGAAATGAATTATTTCTTAGATGGGCAGAAGTTAAAGTGAATTCTCCATAAAATCAAGGATACTTATGTAGATTATGTTAATAGGTATGCAGGTATTATGTAGGTATTATGTAGGCATTATATTAATGATTACTTTATTATAAACACATTTTTAATCCAGAGCTCCCCGCTTATGAATAGATAGAGGTTTCTGTACTGCTAGGAACTGACGAGTTTTGTATTTCAAAGGAGTGTCCTTTTGCTCATTTCCTTAGTACTGTTCTGACCAGTGAGACAGCTTACTGTAAATAAAGACATGCATAAAGATATGAAAGTGATTCATTTTTGAAAGACAGTCATTTGTCAGAATCTGTGTACAGATATATTGTAGAGAATTTTAGAATAATACACTGACTCACCTGCCAATACCACATCTTTTTGTAGGTGCTGCTTTTCTTGATAATCCACTGCCTTGCTGCATTGACTGATGATCTATCGTGCTATTTCTCGGATGTCCAGAAATCTTGCAAAATGGCAGAATGACATACTGAGCAACTCTTCAGTAAGCAGCACATGTTCAGTCAGTTTTATTTGTCCTTGGAGCACCAGATTCACTGTACATGTGATATAGAACCATATTGTGCAGGCACAGTATATCTCACAGGTATAAAACTTTTCCAACTTAGTGTCTGCACAGCAGATTTGTGACGACATGCATGAATCAAGTACTTACAGGCTTGCAGTTCTTAATGGCAGTCCTGTATTGGTCACAGGTTATATATTTTCTTGCTATTATTGCTATTAAAATTTAAGTGATTTGAGTGATCCAACTAAAATTTAGGTAGGTTAATGTCAAATAAGATTCCTAACGGTGATGTAGTTTCAGGTTTAATTGTGAAGTCATTGTTTTATCCCTATTCCAGGGATGATTAGTTTTGATGACACTAAACGTCTCATCATCAAAAAAAGTGTGGGCTTTATTTTGGTAGTGAAGTTCACAACATTGGTCTGAGCACATGAATTTTCACCTGAAGATACCAAACATGGAAATATTCAAGGTCAGGTTGGACGGGGCTCTGAGTGACCTGATTTAGTTGAATATCATAGACTCATAAAATCATAGAATAGTTTGGGTTGGAAGGGACCTTTAAAGGTCGTCTAGGCCATGGCAGGAGGGGTTGGACTAGATGACCTTTAAAGGTCCCTTCCAACCCAAACCATTCTATGATTCTATGAACATAAGAGAGATGGGATGCAAACATAGAATGGATAATAGACAAAGCAGACTGCCTATAGGAAATATCCGATGAACTGTTCCTTTCCTGAAGCTGAGTGCTTACATCTCAGGTTTACAGGTAGGTGCCTCTATGAAACAAAAATGCAAAAATCAAAGCATCTTCCACTTTTAGAGAAATTGCACAATTTTTGTTTAAAAAATGGGTCTTGCCTCTTCCACAATAACTTGTGTCTCTTTTTTATTCAATGAATGTTTAGGGTAAAATTCATAAACAGTTCAGGAATTGGACTACTGGTGTCCTTTTCCCTTACCAGAAAGACAGCTCTGTTTTCAAGTCTGAACAGTCAGGTTCCTCCTAATCTGTTGTCCTTCCTGCCCTGTGATTTTATTGCTTTCCTCTACAAGGTTTTTCAAATGTGATTCTTTTACCTTATGTTGTAGTCAGCAGACAAATAAAACAGGGTACAGATCTTTTTAAATGTTTCCTTTTACAACTGCTCTACTTTTCATGGAATAATTAAAAATTCATTGGTTTAGAGAGAGGGAAAATAAACGTCACTCTATAATCTCATGGCACACGAGTGTAGTCTCACTTTCAGACTCATTTTCCATGCTGATTAGTTTCAATGGAGATTGAGGGCTTTTGAAAATACTATTGGGGCCTCTCTAATATTTTAGGCATCTACCTGCACTTCAAAATCTGACGTATGATCTCAGTTTCTCTAAAACAAGAGCTGGGATTCTGACATTACAAATTTTAAAAAAAGGCTACATGAAAGAGTAGTAGACCACAATTAGGTAAGTTAGCTATTAAATAAGATTAGGATAAATTTTAACCACAGTCACAGTGATATAAATCTAGACCAGTTCTGTTGAGGATGATTAAATTTTTCTGAATTTACAGTGCTTTTCTTTTTTTACTTTTATATCTTCAGAAAAAAATGTTTTCTACAAATACCACAAGTTTTATATTATAGCAATATGAGATGTATAAGAAACCAATAATATATTTTTTTCAGAGAAGACCTTCAACGTTGCTTGCACAGTTACTTTTTACTGAAGTTGGATTTCTTATGGGAGTAACACGTTACTGTAAGTCAGGGCAGTAGGAATATTACTTGAATCTTTAACATATTAAAGGAAGAATTAAAAATAGATTAAATTGATAGCTTAAAGGAAATAGATGATAAAACTATGCATGTTCATAATTTTTACTCCTAATTACATTTAAAACTGTTATATCTTAATGTAGACTTAATCTCTAGTGTAGAGGGAATTTCAATGTAAAAGAAGTACATGATTTTTCGTAGCACGACATATATCTTGCAATACAGATTAAAAGCACTTGCTAAGCAACAAGGAAAAGGTGTCATACTGCATTGGTTGTGGAAAGAAATTTCTACCATGCAAGAGTGGACTGACAAGAATAAAAAGATATGGCAGACAGAAAGAATCACAGCTGTCTTGAACTTTCAAATTAACTCCTTTACAGCAGAGTGGTTTCCATGGCACTTCACTGTTACTCTGCATACATTTTTCTTTCTTCTTCTCTCTCTTTTTTTTTTTTTTTTTTACTTTTTAATTATTAACCAGAACTGATTTTTGACTCTTTGTTAACATAGAACCTGATACTAAAAAGTCCAGAGCAAGTGATAGCTGACAGAAATTGAGAGTGCTCACGACTGCGCAGAGAAAGGGAATGCATTGGAGTTGAACTGGACAAAACCTATTTTCTAGCATTTTCATCATAATGAAAATATAGTGGAACCTGATTTAAGCCAGACTGTTCCACTTTTACTCCAGTGAAAGTGCACTACATTTAAAGTTAGAATAATAGAGTGATGAATCAGACCTTTCAATGTTAGAAACAAAACTAGCACAGGAGGCCAGTGACTCCTGAATTTATGAACAGCTGAATACACTGAACTTGACAGAGTTATACCAGCTTAAAAATGTATCAGTACACCTGTGAATTAAGCAGAAAATTCACCTGACATTAATTTTAATACATATTTAAAGTACAAATCTGCCTTTTGCATTGTATTTGTCTATTTTATGATCATTTATTTCAATGCCTATTAGTAATTTTTTTTTTTTTTCCCTGATTTGTTGGGGTTTTTGCCCTTAGCAGTCAGCCCCATGGCCTGCCTCTTACAGGTACACATCAGTATCACAGTGCTCCAGCCCTTAATTCCAGCTCTTTGCCCTGGCTTAGCACAGCTCTCTTCCTGTAGACAGGAGGCTATGCTGAAGCCTTCCAGGCAGAAGTGTTGCAGAGAGGTTCTTCCTGTGTCTCAGAGAACATTGGGAGATTTATTTATGTATTTTACTCCAAGGAGGTACAGTACCTCATGGAGCCCCTGCTGGGGTAATGAACTACACAGTATGCATTTTAGGGCTCAGCCAGCTGATACCCTTTCCTCTAAAGCATAATCTAGAAACAAACAAAAAACCAAACAGAACAAAACAAAAAAGTCCTGTTAAAAGCATTTTTTCCTCTTCAAGGAACAGATTACTGTAAATTTCCCAGTCTGGCTGCTCATTGTTGTGAAGCATCCTGTCAGGCTTTGTCAGGTGAAGTATGCAAGGTGACTGATGGTAAAGCAGCATGATTGTCATCACAACAATGAATGTGGCAGGTCAGGAAATTCCACACTGAATAAATCCCTCATTCAGTCAAAAATATTAACTAGTTATAAATACTGATGGCACTGGATGGATTCTACTGGCAGGCAACCTTGTTCTGTTTTAGTGAACATTTGCAGTTTGGATCAAACCCTTGTTTTTAGTAAGGTGAACAGTAAAATTCCCCTTGACTTTAGAAAATTTATAGTTTATGTATGTATGTAGTCTATTTGTTTGTAGTCTATCCTGTTTCCGCTCCATCTCATTTTCCATTCTCTCCCTTCAGAAAGCCGGAGTAATAACAAGGGAGTAGAAATAGCAGTATTAGATTATTCTGCATCTTCAGCTGTTTACTAAAATATTTATTTCACCTCTGCTTTGCTCAATTTTATTGAATGGATATGCCAAAGTTTATTGGAAAAGTAATATACAGTAATGAAGAATGTTTTTTTTTCATTGTTTTCTTTTTTTTCCTTGTTTTAACTGTTAGGTGGGTGTTGTAGAAGGAGAATGTTTTTCTTCATGCAGAAGTGCAAAAGTTTGATTAGAGCCTCACTTGGCATTTTTAAATAATTGCTGTAACTCAGCTGTTTACAAAGAGGTGAGTAAGCTTTCTCTGGGTACTGTTCCACCAGCTTAGTAGATAGTTTTATATGGACGCTATTTGCTAAATCCTTGACAGGATGTGGTGACTCTTTTTAGAACATTGGAATGAGGTACAGTAAATCAGAATTTTGTTAGTGTAAATTATTTTAAAAATAACTTATTTCTTCAGATGAATAAACCATTTTCCAAATAATGAAACCAGGAAGTATTCGATTAAAGCTCAATTCTGATCATGTTTACATTAAAAACAGCAAATACATATCAACTTATCTATCAAGTAAAAATATTTTAATTTATTTTTTACAATATAAAGGTAATTATAAAATTATTTAACATGCAGAAATTTTCACTTACATAACTTCAGATGCTTGAAAATAAATTAGTTCATGTTTATGAAAGTTCAATGAAGTTGAAGAGGAGGAAAATCCATATATCAAATCTGATTTGATATAAACTTTTTGTTGATCTCCTAATTTACAGTGAGAGAATATCATTGTTTCTCTCAGAAGTTTTTCAGATCTATAAAAACAGCCTGCTATAAAGTGTGTCCATTATGTTAGGTTAAATATGTTCTTTAATTTCTCCCTCTATATAAAATACTGAACTCCTTTTCTAATTTTCTGTTTTTACAAAAGTTATGAGTTATTTATCAAAACTGTATGAATTACATCATCTATCTCTTTCAGAGGTACTGTTTTCAGCTTGATGTTTCAGTTAGAGAACTTTTTGTCTCTTAACTGTTTCATAATGACTGGACCATATATTAACCAACAAAATACCCACAAAAAATATTCTTTTAAATTGAACTAAAGACAAAACCATTGGTCTTATTTTCATCATACATGTATATTGCTATTTTGCAATAATTTAGTTCTCTTTAAAGAACAATCAAAAAAGCCATATTGTTGCACTTATGCTTCTGATTTGGCTGCTACTGTGACAGATGACTTAACCTGTCTGTAATTTGTATTAGATACATTCTTAACATAGTCTAAAAAATACTGTAAATGTGCATGTTAAAACTATATGATCTTTTTTAACTTTTCAATAGTATGACTTCATGGTGATACATCAAGACTAAGAAAAAAGTTAAATACTCTGAAGCTGAAAGGAGGTTTTGGGGGGAAGACTTTTGGAATAGGCTGAAAAAGAAAACAGGAATGGACAGTCTTTTATTAAGGCAAGCCTTGAAGAAAAATGTTTTGCAGAAACGAGAAAAATAATAGCAGAAGGTGATTGTAGAGAGAAATCAAAAGTATCAAGTGAAAAAGAGAAACATGTAGAAATGAAATTTTCTTATTTTATTATTTCGGTAGAAGAGAATAATCTCAAACATCCATGAAGAAGATTACACCCCTGAGGGAACACTGTTCCAGCACAGTCATACTGTTCTCAGAAATAACCAGAAGAATATAAAGAGGAGCAAGACTTATGTATCGATGCACAAAAGCAACTTATAAACATGAAGAAGATTAATTTCCTTCAGAATTAACTTTCTTTGTAAAAACTGACGTAAGCATTGTTATTGAAGTGTGTTGAAATGAGGAACTGAGAAAGGCAAATATAAGACATGGCTCTGTCTGAAGTTAGTATGGAAGTTTTACACAAATGGCCAAGCATGTGCCTCTGATCAGTAGAGCAGTTAAACGTGGTCTGAGGTTTTAAAAGCTTGTTTTAGGTATCATTGAAACCAGGGGAAACTGAAAATTCAAATGAGCCTTAGTTCATGGAATTCAATAAATTCTATTCATTTCAGTGAATATATCACTTATTTATACAGTTCTTTATTATTGTTCTAAGGCTTACATGGAAAATCAGGAAAGAGAAAAATCAGTAGTGTTCACAGAGTTATCTACAAGTTAAGATGATAAAGTTATGCTTATCAACACATCTTTAATACTAAAGGCACCTGGTCCTTAAGAAGTCTATGAAAAGATGGTGATATGAAATTACTTGAACATGTGAATGCTACCTGAACATTTCTGGCATCTCCCAACTTGCTAGCAGGTGAGGTTTTCATAATCCTTTAACTCCCCTAATGGTCATCCAGTGTTCTCTTAATTTCCAGAACAAAGATCCTTCAATATTTATCAGATCTGATGAATATATGTACTGGGAAACTCAAGTGTACCTTGCACTAAAATGTATATGACAATCTCTAGCAATACGATGCATGGTTATGTGCTTTGACTGGCATTTATGCCTGTTAGCATCTGTTTTTTTTTCATTTTCCCTAAATCCAAGGGATGCTTACATTGATAGGATAGAGCTATTCTTTAAAATACCCGTAATCTTCAGTTTTCATGTCTAACACTTTTCAGAAATTGTGGTCCAGTTAAATAAAAGGTCAGAAGTCACATTTTGATATCCAGCTGTAAAAAGGAAAATTACAGTGCAATCTTCATACACAGCAAAATATCTGAATCCCTTCTTTAAACAGAAAAATTAGCTCAGCCTTAACAACAGAATGTAATAACTTCTAAAATGTGGGTTTTCTATTAAATTTTTAAAAGAGAATAAATTTTTATTAAGTTCATATCCTTTGGGGGATGTGAATTCTGACTGTAATTAAAAGCTGGAATAGCCTGAAGATTGTATTTTTCCCTACATTCAGTTCCAGGTCAGATGCCCACAACAATATCCCCCTTGTAGCAAGTACGATGTCCTCTAACTCATATGTCCACCTAAGGTGTCTCAGTGGTGCAGTTTCTGAGAGAAATAAGTTGGGAGGTAAACAGAGGGTAAGAACTGGTCCTAGTGATTTACGTTTCAGTCACTGTTGCTATGAAGTGTTTGAGTTGGGAAAGACAGGATACTATTTTCTGGATGTGTCAGACCAATAACCATCATCTAATACTCCTTTCCCTGAGGTCCCTTCTATGGAAGAAAGGGCACTGACTCTTGTGAACGTTAATAATCGATACGGTTTACTCTATTCAGAGCAATTTCAGTGGCTAATAAGGTTACTGCTATCCATATTTTAGTACTGTTTTTGCCTGTGTTAGTAACACTTAGCTGCATGATTAAACAAGACCTTTGTTTGCCTCCCTTTCTCCAGATGGGTACTTGGCTCAGTATGACCCAAAAACAATTAGGTAAGTGATGTTGCTGTGCTATTTGCATCTGACCTTAGATGCCAGATACCCTGTATGCCAACACTGAGCTCAGATAAGCCTATACACATTGTGTGTGGGCCCTGAACTCTCTCAACTACACTTCTGATTTCCCCTATGAAATAACTAAGGTCTTGTTTGCCCTGTCAAATCATTTAGTTTTGCTGCCAGACGTGACTTTTACATGCCTGTGAAGAATTGCTCAGGAAGGCAATAAGGTTCTGCTCTGAGAATGCGGGAGATTCACATGAAAGTTCTGGTTAATTGAACCCAAACCTCTAATTGAATCTGCAGGACCTGGATCACTGACAGCTAAAGTGAATCCAACTGCCAGGTTTAATTCAGCAGTCTCTTATGAACCACTCACTTCATGTGTGCAGCTCCTACACATTACCTGGATAATACACGTTATCTATGGGGGCAGGTAGCCCTTGTGCAGCCTTAAATCTGCTTTGCCTTAAGTCTAGATTCTCACCTATACCCTGATGGACACATGAAAGTGAAATACATCTTCAAACAAGTTGTTTCAGTGACACTTCTGTGCTCACAACACACTTTTCACAAGAACTGTAAACCGAGTGCAGGTTTTCAAACAATTAACAAGGAAATGATTTAAATCTACAATGACAAGTTCTAGAAGTGTAACTTTATACTCAACTTTGGAGCCAGTCCCTTAGGAAAAGCAGATCTTAAAATGTTGGAAGTCCCTCAAAGCCTTTGACTTCTATGAAAAACTTTGCTCTGTGAAAATCTCACTATAGATATATTTTCCTTAAAATGTACTTTGATCTAACCTTTTAATTTAGTTTTCTTGTACTTACAACAGCTTCATGCATGATATTTACCATTTTTGTCTCTTTTTTCCTATGTTTTCCTTCATGTTTTTTTCTGTTTCCTCATTCTGTCACAAACTATAATATAGTTCAACTACAGTATTGAATAAAGGATGCTACAAAACACTGCATTACAGTCTACGAATGTTCACATCCCTTTTTAATTAACATTAAATGTAACAGCAACAAGCCCCAATATCTGTGTTGAGGAAGATATGTATCTTTCACTGAATGGCAGACTACATAACAGGGAAAATGCCTATCATCTTAATCTGCGAAAATTTTCTTGTACCAAGGCCAATGTTAAACAATATATGATCTATCACACAGCTTTTTTTCCCACTGCAGATTGTAATGCTTCCATTTATGTAAGAGAGAATGAAGTCAAATAAATAAAAGCTCTCTCAATCACGCAAACAGAAACAAAGACAACTTTTTTTAATAACAGTGATTCCATCTGGTCTGTTGTTTTTCATGAGAGAAGAATCTTTGATGGCTTGTTGTTGACTTCTGATCCCAGAAGAACCAACTTCATCTTACTTCTTTCCTTAATCCCTGGCAATTGAATTTCGGATAAGAAAGGACTATCTCCTTGTGACCCATATTTAGATAGGATAAATCTGTTTTATAAAGAACATGCAAGAAATCTCATTACAGTTCTTGGATTATGATCTGTTGCAATGTCTCTTGTTTCTCAAACTGAGAAAAAAGTTTTCCTTTCTCTTCCCATTCCAATAATATGCAAATAATTTGTCGGATTTATTCCCCTTTTCATAGTACATTTGTTCATTAAGCTTTAACACATTGTCTGTGTTACTTACCACAAAGCATTTAGTTTCCCTCTGTTTAATCAAAAGTTAGAGGGTCCTAAGGTACCTGCTTTTTATGTTGCTTTTTTCATCTCATTAACTTCCTTTTCTAATTTACACTGGTACTCAAGATATACTTTTTGTACTGCTGCTGCAGCTAAGCAAATTATTCTACCCCTCATGACTGCTTTGGCAGCTTCCCACAAAACACCCAGGCTAGTTTCTTGGTTTTTATTGATATTAATTTATTCTGAAATAGTCTTCATCTGTTGCACAAATGCTGCAGCTTTAATTAGAGAGTTGTTAAATCTCCATACTTCAGATCTCCTATAATTCAGTATACCATCCAGAGACATACACACCAGAAAATTATCAGGCAAAGCTGGATTTCAAATACCAGATGGTTACACATTACAATGTATCCTTATAAATAAATAAGAAGAAACCCAGTTTAAATGTAGTGGAACTAAAGTATAAAAGGTACTGGATTGTCTGTTTTGGTGTTGCTATCGGTATGGATCAGAGGACTAAATCTTTGCTATACCCTTTGCTCACTTCACTTTTAAGTTGTGATTTTACTAACAAAGGTCAAATCTTACATCCCTGTTTCAAAGTCAAGAATAACTAAAATCTTCATCTATTACAGCTCCTGGAAACATCTGCCGTTAGGCAAGAAAAGATCAAGAAATAAACAAGGAATTTGAACTGCAGGGGACATACAGATTTGCAATTGTAACAGGGCTACCATTATTACCTTTTTATCATAAACTCATTGATCAAAAGAAAAAGAGATTCTTCACCCCAATACTACTTTTAAAATTAGAAATTGTAGTAAAGGTAATGGACCTTTTATAATATGGCTGATTTGACAGAAATAAGAAAGATGACAATCAAACAGAAGGACAATCAAAACATATGTAAACTTTACGTCATCAAAAAACCTCAAAGACAGTTGCACTCTTAGATGTGTTTTACCATGCATTATACTTTTTATTCTTATTTTACAGTTTCTCAGCAGTAACATACTGTGCAACCTTAATTCAGTTTCAAAGTGTGAATTAAAAAAATCTAGACCAAACCATCATTTTTGTTATGGAAAAAAAAAAAATAGAAAAACAAATTAAATTAATTAAGATATTTGGGAAGTGTTCTGAGGCTAATGCTAAACAGAGGAGATGAACTAAAGTGTCGGAAATAATTGTAAGAAATACTCACATTTGTACTTCCTAAACTATTTTAAGTATGTTAATCCTATAATATCAGTAGTATAATTAGAATACTACTTCAGAACAAGGATAATTAGAGAAATACATTTTAAGCATCAATAATAATAAATAAAAAGATCTTTATAAACTACTGAATAATCATGTCACACAGATTTTTTTTTTTGTACATACTTCATATTTAAGCGTATTTTATTTTTTAAAAAAGCCTTTAGGGTCTCATGTAATCTCGTCATCATTCCGGTTCAGGAGGAGAGGAGCTCTCTAATATTTTTATACACAAGTCAGTTTGGAATAATGCCTGCCTGAGGTGTGGCAAATAACAGTGTGAGCAGATACACTGGGAACAGATAACAGTATGAACAAAATGCCATAACATTTCAGTGGAGAAGTGTTATTATTGGCCAGCAAGGGTAAAGCCTGAACGTCAAGTTTTCATGAGTTTCATTTCAGAAATGTGGTCCCTCTGTATACACAGTCAGCAATATTTCACAATTGCTGTGGTAATCCTGTCACCTAATTTTGGCTTTCTAAAAGCTGCTCATCTAGCCTAAATTGTTTATCTAGATGCTTTTGTTGTCACTAGAGGGAAAAATGTACCTCCAGAAGATAATTCATCCTGTACTGTGATAAGAGATGGGGCTCCTGAATGTGGCTATCTCTTTTGATCTACTAACTTTGTGTTCAGTAACTATATAGGAAACTCAGACCCGAATTCAGCTGTTCCTTCACAGGTATCTAGGAACATTTGAGATACTATAAGATATTCAGGACACCTTCAGGGAGCTGGCGCAGAATCCCATTGTAAGACACCAAAGCCTCCTAGAATATTACAAATGACACCAGGCACCCACATGAGGGCAGTTCAGTAGTGTTCCTGGAGAGTAAGTTAGATGCGATGTGTAATGTTCGGATGGTTTAAATTATGGGCAATGAAGCCCACCCAAAAAGAAAATTGAAATATACTATATGCCTTAAGGAAAATCTATACTGTAAACTAAATGAATTTGAATTTGAACAGAGTCAACTGACACATCCGTTTTCACAGCAATCTTCTATTTTTTTAGTCCTCAGAAATTCAGGACCTGAACTTAATATCCATCATATGCAGGTGCATGACATCTGCTGTGCATGAGCATGACCTAGGCTATGAGTGGCTATTTGTATTCTTAAACGTCCTTAGGAATTGTTTGAGTGTGAGAAATGCTTAAAATAACAGTTTTAGGTACTCCTTATATTTACCACCTCTTTTCCATATAAATCTGGTACTATAACTACCAAATGTATCACTGTGGAGACTGACTTTCGAGAAATAATTTGTCCTAGATATTCTTTTGTATAGAGATCTGATGGTTCTTAATCTATCAGTTTGGTAACTATTCATTCCCCCTTGTGTTATTAGTTTTTTTCTGTTTCACAACTGCAGGGGTGAAGGATAACCTTAATCTGAAAAAGTTTATTTCTTGGGAAGCTCTTCATACTCTGGGGTGTACTCTTTTGAAAGGAAGCGAACCACTGACCACATAAGGCAAGTTTAAATTAGTGCATATCCTCAGGGCAAACCTCCTGTTCTCTGCACTTGCCTGAAGCCAACACAGTTCTCTTGCTTTACTTAGTGGTGCAAGCTAACCCAATTTCCATCCTCATGTATCTAAACAGGATCTAGGTGAAGATATTTTCCCAAACTTAGTATTTAAACCTTTGGCTAATATATATACACCTGTCCACCACTATGCCACCAGACTGATTTTAGCTTGAGCTTAACATAATTAGTTGATAGTAACAGACATTTACGATATTAACTTTTATGTTTTAACAGTAAACTATTAGTAATTTTATATATCTATATATATAGAGAGAGATACACATGGAAATAGAATACTGTGAAATGTGGTTTTAGTGCTAGGTTTGGTTTGTTTCTCCAAAAGAACTTTCAGTCTCACACGATATTTTTTAAACATTTTCTTATGTATCTAATAAAAAAAAAAGTGCTAATTATAAACTACTACCTAAAATTTGGGGGATTTTTTCCAAGTCTGCTAGGTCATCTGGTACCTTTTCCTTGATTCCAAAATTATTTCACGGATTTCAGGCTATTGGATTAATGTAGGCAACTTCTTTTTTTTTTTTTTTTCTTTTCCTTTATTCTTTTTCCAGATGGAATGAATAAATAGCAGATCCAGTTGAGAAAGGTCTACAATTGAAACATTACATAATTCTGTGATAATTGACAATTATCTATGATAATAGCTGCACAGCTATAGATAGCAAACACTTCCTCTATTTCAAAGTGGGCTGTTTTTATCATTTATATGGACTTGGTTTTCCTTTCTTTCTTTCTTTCCTTCTTTCTTTCCTTCCTTCCTTCTTTCCTTCCTTCTTTCCTTCTCTCCCTTCCTTCCTTTCCCTTCCTTCCTCTTCCTTTCTTTCCTTTCCTTTCTTTCCCTTTCTCCCTTCCTTCCTTTCCCTTCCTTCCCTTCATTAATGAATTGATAACAAAAATGTGGCCCTGATAATAGTGTCTTTTGACTCATAGAATCAAGATGGCAGAGGCAACACGAGTATGATCTTCTTCATTGTCCCATTATTTTCCTTAAAAGTTTCTCAGAGATAATGCAAAAAGTCCCCCAAACCAGGACAAAAAAACCCACTTGGAAATACTTTTATCTCATAACTAATGCTAAACAAAGTGTGTGAATCATATTGCTATTGAAGGACTTGCTAGGAGAGAGAAAGGGGGAGTCTCTAGTCAAGTCATACTCAACATGTGAAAATGAAAAATGAAATGAAAAATGAAAATGAAACTAAAAATGAAATGAAAATGAACTAAACCACTTTTCTCTTTATGTTGGACTAGAGAACCAAGTTCTAGTAATTAGACTTGGAAAAAAATTTTTTTGCTTGGACTAACCAAGTTTTAATTATTTAAAGAACAGAGGAGCAGCTGGGAGAAGCAGGATGAAAAGTTGCAGGACTCTGGTATAAGAAACAGCATGAGGGTTGGACTAGTACAGAAGAAGAAAATAGGGGAATCTTGTCCCTCATATTTCTTCATAGTTAGTATACTGGCTTTGGAGACTGTGTCTGATGAGACTACTCAGTAGAAGGCTTTGTAGGGTCTAGTCCTTTTGACAAGATCACTGCATCATTGATAATTGTACTACTCCTTTTTGGCTGTGTTTTGTTTTGGTTTTGGTTTTTTTACAGTTCTGAACCTTAAATATCTTTAAAAAATTCTGGACCAGTTTTTGGGTGGACATTACTGTTCATATTGCCCAAGTTTGTTACATGGATGGGGTAACTCATGCCAGTAATGAGTGATGAAACAGCCCTCAGAGAGCAGCATGTGGTGATCTTTATTGATTTTGGGGATTCATGCAAATATTCTGAAAATTTTACACAAAACCTCTTACATAATAAACCTATATCACTCAAGAAAATGACCAAAACTATATGATTCAGCTCCAGATTGGAGAAACTTAAAATTAGGTATCCAGAGGGTGGTTTCTGTGCATTAGCGAGGGTGTCAATTTCTAGCAGAAAACATGAAGATTTAGTCATATGGGTTCTTGGTCAATTACTTAAACAGAAGTAATTACCTAAAAACAGAGGTCAGTTACCTAAAACCATATAAGACATCAACGGATAGGTATCCAGGACATCTGCATGTGTTTGGAAACACCTCAATGAACCTACAAGATAGTCAAAAGATTTAGAGCACCAGCTGGAGATCAAGTAGGATACCTTAAAACATCTAAGATAGACATGATACATATAAATGACTGAATTGAACCTGATAAAATAAATGTATTCTAGAAAGTTATTCAGCTCACAAAACATAGGTGTTATATCAGGGAGAGGTGAATAGCTCTCCAGACTCCATAAACTGTGTTGACTAGGCTGCACTAGAAACTTAGACACCTGAATAGAGTCCATAAGTAACATAGGCCTCTGCACTTAAATAACTTCATTTAGATATCAGCAATCTGGAGCTAAATGCCATCCTTCCTGTCTCAACAGGAAAACTCTTAGGAGAAAATGACAGAATTTCCTCCACAGAAAGATTTCATTTCTGAAATTCTCTTTTATGCAAGCCTGATGAGGGCCTCAAGTAGCTTGAAATTTAAGAAATTAAATATTTAATTATTCAGACTTTTCACTCACTGAAAAATCCATCATTTCCTCGTATTTAACTAACTAAACAGTAATCTCTGCAGAGGAAATTTCAAGGACTTCTCACATTTTCATTTTTTCATCTTATAGAATATAATGAAAATGTAAAATCTTAAAGAAAATTGAAATGTGTACTCATGAAGGAGATAAAGCTTACAGCAGTGCTGTTTATTCATTAATCTGAAGGGTGAAAATCTAACACATTTACTGTGGTTTTTTTAAACTATTATTCATTTGCTAAAAGAACAAAGATAAAAGTGGAGAGTGCAGATGGAAGATGTAAGCAAACCCCAAAACTATTAATTTTCTCTTTATCTGACTCATTTCTCCAGTATCAATTAACTCCAGAACTACTCTGTAAAGATATTAGTCACGCACTGCTGGAACAATTGACCAAACAGGCTCATCACAAGAAAACCAGCAGAATTACACACGTAGACATAAAGCTGACTCAGTATCTACTGCAGTCATAAAACTCCAGGACATAAGACTTTTTTTTTTTTTCCTCCTTCCTCAGAACTGAACAGCAAGAAGCAATCGAAAAATCTCTCGGGAGGATGGAAAATCCCAAATGTGCATTGCACAGAGAGCCAGTATCCCACTCTTTCCTTGAAGTTCAGCACTGTCAGACAAAGTTACATGTTTGAGAGGCAGTCTATTCTGGGAAGTATTCCAGATTCATTTATGAGAAAGTGAATTGTTCTATGACCAGCATATACTAAACAACCTATTGTGCACAGGGTAAGGGATATTCTTCCATTTCATATATCACTTCATAAACTCAAATGAATAAATACACATAATGTACAGAGCAAATACCACTCAAATAGCACATTGCAGCACTGAACCTGCTCTCTGACTACAAATCAGCAAGTAACTAACTCAAGTTTAGAGCAGGGTTGGGTTTTTTGTTTGTTTGTCCCTGTCCCGTCCGTCCGTCCCCCCCCCCCCCCCGTGCTAGTCACAGTGTCCTCTTTAGTTATCGATACATTAAAGGTTTTTCCCTGACGCTACTAAACCTTTTATCACAGACAAATGATAAAGAAGTAATGTGATTGACTGAAAAGAGCAGCCCATCTTTGATGTAATGATAGAAGGTTCAGGCTACTCATATGCTCAATTGCACTCATAAATAATACACTAATACTGAGCCACTTGGATGGTCACAGTAACTATCACACCCTCCTTGCTTGTCTTGCACTTAATTTCCAGAAACTTGCATATATTTTCCTTCAGTCTTATCCATTCAGTGCACATTCTCAATAATAAAGGACACATATTCTCATCAAATTTTACTGTTCCATTTCTTGCCTATTTGTTCCAACCCATCCTAACTCAAGGACACCCTATGCAGTTCAAAATCCAAATAAACATATCCATTAAATGCACTGAAAATTTTTATGAGGATTCTTCAACTTTGTTTCCAGTAGGAAAAAGTCAGTTACTTCACAGCTATTTTGACGATTGTGGGTGTGTGGATCCTCTTTGCTTCCTTGTAATTAAAGGTCAAAGCTACAGACCTCTTTATTTTAAAATTTATGAAGTTCACACCATCATTCCAGTTATTTTCCTTCCAAATTCAGCTATTACTCTCTCTGTGTCACAGTATGGACAGTCTCTTCTGAAGTATGCTCTTTGCATTACTATAAAAACTAGTAAAACAGTAGCAAACCATTGATTCAGCTGCTTTCTTCCCTGCAACCCGCTAAAATCCTCTTAAGGGTTTTATGCTGCTGAAAATCACTGTAACACCCAGCTTCCTTCCATTACACTATCTAGGAAAAAGGATTTTTTTTAATGACTTAGTTCATTTTTCAGGGGTGAAGAACATTTTGGGTGAATATGAGACAGAAAAAGATGATAAAACCAGGTAGTTAATAATAACAACTTAATTTTCATTATAATGAGGAAAAGCCATTGTAAAGAAGGGTCTTAAAGTGATTTCTAACATAAATTTGCCTATTATGCACCTTGAACTCTTTCAGCTCTTACATACAAATCACATTCAGATGTTAGTAAACTAAAGCAGGTCAACAAAATAAATCCATTTCACCTTGACTTTAAAACTAGTGAGAAGATGGTCAGTCTATGTTTAAGCTATCTGTCCCCTTTCTCTTCATTCTAGGTTTGAAAGCAAAATCTAGAACTGTAATTAAATAATAAGTTTGGATAAAGAAAAAAAATCATTATGGTACTTCATTAATCTTCATTACAGCAAGTGTAAATGAATTGTGTGTTATATCACATAGTATGAAAAAACTTAAAGAAAAATATTATGAGTACCGTCTCTTTTCCAGAGCGGTTCAAAAGCAAGGAATAGCAATACAGTATGAGTTAGGCAAAGTTAAGATCATTCATGTGATGTTACTTATCAAAATGTCAAGCATAACCTGAAAATTTCCTGTCAGCAGTCCCAAAATGTCACAAAAAGAGAAGTTTACAAGGCAACGCAGAACCTTTTCCTTTAGACAGAGGTGTAATTTGAGTTCAGGCCTGTGAGCAAAGAAAGACTGTCTTAATGCAAGCTTTGAGGCCAGATACCCTTTGTGGTAGTAGATGGAACCCTTAATCCTCTGTAGCATTTTCTCCAGAGCAATATGAAAAGAATAATATTTACCTGTAAGTGCTGTTACCCAGATTACTTATCTAGTGGGATAAAATAATTGTAGGGCTAAGCAAGCAGAATTCCGTTAATGTGAGTACAACTGCACTTGCTTACCACAGCAGTGAATTTAACATTGGATGGATAAATGCCTCGGATAAGCAAGTAAGTAAGTAAATAGATAAATGTTAAGTTTTATTGTTTCATCCTTATGTGATGCATTCAGACAACTGAAGTTCAAAACACTGACTATAGTCACAATGAATATACAAGATACAGATCAGAGGCATGGAAATTTTCATTTAACAAACTTTGCTGGTGTTATTTTCCTTGTTTCTGAATTGCTTGCAAAAAATAAATCAGGATTTTTTGGCATTTATTGTCTTCAATTATTTCTATAAATAATTCTTATTCTCTTGGTTTAGTACGATGACTTGATTCCTTGTATCATCAAGTCTGATGATGATACTGAGCCATTTTTCTTGGTCTTATTACTCTTTCATGATACTGTTTTTATTCCTTGCCTGGACAAATGAAACATAAGGAAAATAAAACCATAAAAACATGTTTATACATTTATAAATGAGTTAGACTGAGGTAATATTGACTATCAAGCTCATTTGCTTACCTTAAATATCTGGAAATTGTGGTTCTAAGTCGAGCTAGACAACTTAGTCATCTTGTTTACTCAGTGAAGAGAAATAGCAACCTTAATGGGCAGTTTCTCTGACATGCCTTAAGCTCATACAATCATAGGATCATAGAATTCTTTAGGTTGGAAAGACCCTTAAGATCATCGAGTCCAACCATAAACCTAATACTACCAAGTCCACCACTAAACCATATCCCTAATCACCACATCTACACACCTTTTAAATACCTCCAGGGATGATGACTCCACCACTTCCCTGGGCAGCCTGGTCCAATGTTTGACAGCCCTTTCGGTGAAGAAATTTTTCTTAATATCCAATCTAAACCTCCCCTGGAGCAACTTGAGGCCGTTTCCTCTTGTCCTATCGCTTGTTACATGGGAGAGGAGACCAACACCCACCTCGCTACAACCTCCTTTCAGGGAGTTGTAGGGAGCGATGAGGTCTCCCCTCAGCCTCCTCTTCTCCAGGCTAAACAACCCCAGTTCCCTCAGCTGCTCCTCATAAGACTTGTTCATTTCAGATGAATTGTCTTCTAGAAGTTCTCTGCATTGACTAATTGAATCTGCAACACATATACACACCTGTTTAATTCCATTTAGATGCCATGCCTCCTGTGCTCTAGTTGCTAGTCCAGAACAGCACAAGCGTTTGTAGGTCACATAGCATGTCTGCCAAAGCTGTGAGAAAATAGCACTATGGCACCTATTTTTGGCCTGGTATGATTAATTCTGTTGCAGACATCAAACTTAAAGAAACCCAAGATGGAGCTGATGGTTTGGGAAGACATAATGCATTTTATTTAATATATATTTACTAAACTGGAGGGGGAAAAAAACAAAACCAAAAAAAACCCACCCCACAAATCAAACTCAAAATTTACTCCAATACCCATTTAAATAAAAAATGCTGAAAGGCAATATTAATACAGAAGTAATCCAGCTTTAGGTGAAATACGAGCTTTGATGAGTTATATTGATAAGAATTCTGACACATGATAATGCATTCTGATACACACTATGCAGTGTGAATTAATGGACTACACTAGTCTGGCATAGCTTTACCTGTTTACATCAACTCTAAAAATCATAACTCCTCAGTCCCTGGAGATTAAAAGCTCAATTATAAATGTTTGTCCCACACCAAAGAATATATACTTCTTTAAAATCTCTACAAGATTCTAGGCTGAGAATAGCACATAGTAATAAGTTAGGTTTGTATAAAACAAACACCATAGCTCTTTTAAAGTTTATTATATACTTCATGGAACTCTGAAAATAATTTGAGAAATACATTTCACTGCTTAGAAAAGCAAGAACAAGTAATGACCCCCAAGAATTTCATTGAAAAAGAATGTAAATCTTAAGGGATGGTATTTGGGAAAATGCTGTATTTTTTGTATTCCACATTTCTCTGTGAAAGCAGAGCATTCTTATATGTCTTTTATTCCTCTATGTTCTTAATGTATTCCTGGCATTGGATTGTTGCAATAAATTCTGTCTCGCTCAGGTGCTACTGTTACATGAAGAAGTGAAAAAAGGCTTTAGCTTCTTTCATTCTTCTAGACCAGAGAATAAAAACTTTTACCACTGGAATTGTATGTAGAAGGTAGTCATCAGCTTACTTTCTCTTTTTATGAACAGTATCTCACTGGGCACTAGAAGTTTTAATGCTGCATGAAGTAAGTATACAGGAAGAATTAGCATCTAAAGCAGCCTGATTTCTAGTTCTATTTCTAATTTTGCTAATTGCTTATTAACAATTTTAATTATAGAGGAGTATTTGAGGGGAAATCAACCCATGTGTTCTTTAAGCACTGCCCCCACACTGATAAGCAATGGAAGACTCTAGGTTATTATTTCCTTGACAACGCTGGACTGAAGTCATGATGGGGACTAGCTGACAGCGCAGCAGGGACATTTATAATCAGATGCATAAAGCCTAGAGGGATGGCTTGGGCACTCAAGCCCCTCCAATATTTACGTTCAGTATTAAACACTTCAAATGAAGATAATGATTTTGGCTCATTGCCCTTTCCCAATATTTTGAAACAGTCATGCACCTATGGCCATAATAAAGGCAAAATTAGCTCCACTGCAAATAGAGAGGAACAGTTGCAATTTGAAAAAAGAAATGTCACACTTACAACAGCTATGTTGACACTATTTTTTAAGGAACATTTTTCAGACTTTCAGGTCCATCTTCTGCTCAGGAGATAAACAAATAAATTAATGTGGTCTTTCTGATCTTGTAATAACTCTGCTAAAAGTTGGCAGAAGGCCCTCACTAAACATGAACATCAAGTTCCTCAGTAAGGGCAATAGTAATCATAGATCCACATTTTGGTGGTTTCTAAGTTAACTACTAATGAGTAAAAGTACTATGACTTATCACAGAGTAATGCAGTTTTGATTGCTAAGGTTGTAATTAGGTATTTTAAAAACAGTGAGAAACCACTTGGTCATTGTTTTTTTCCCCAGTCTCAACTGCTGATAACCACGGTACAGATAATCTACCACCTTATGAAAGCTATTAAACAAATTACTTATCTTAACTAGTACAAAGTCATATTCACTAAATAAAGAATTAAGAAATATTCCTCTAAAAGCAGAAATGTGTTTAAAAACCACACTGTATGTTTTGCAGACTGAACTTGAGATGAAGCTGTCAAGGGACATAGCATTGTCAAAGTAATGATGTTCTTTGTAACAGAATCTTAATTAATCAGTATATATGAGGAGAGGAGTTGTTTAGCTTATAAGCGAGAAGCTGACTTCCACTAACACTTTTTCCCCTCATAGACAGTGCTATCAACTTCTTTTGTGGCTTCACTGTAGAGACTGGAAAAAGAGGAAGAGCCCCTGGAAATGCTGAAACATCGACCTTTGAAGTAAAAGAAACAATTGTGTTTCCTTTCTAGAAATTAATATTGTTATTTCTTGAATAAAAGACTGCAAAAAAAAAAAAAAAAAAATCCAGTTTTGATTTCCTGAATTATGAACTCTGTGACAAAATGTATGTTCTTGTGGTTAGAAATAAATAAATAAATAAATAAAATTAAATAAATAAAATCATTTAACTAAATCAGTTAAAGGCACAACAAGAAAACTACATTGAAATCTGCATGACCTTTACATGATTTACATGATTAGTACCAAATAGGAAAAATCATAATAATGTTGTCCAAAAGGTGTCTTATTCTCCTGTCTCAGAAAGCAGGAAAGCTGAAGGATTTCTGAACCAAAACTGATGCAAAGACAAGCTTTCCCATAATTTACAATAAGTCATTGTTATAAAACTGTGACTATTATAAAAGTTTATTATGGTTTTTTTTCAATTTTATTTTTAAAGGATATATAATGTGGATGGTGTGTGAAACCTTAGGATGCAGGCTGTCAGCTTCTAATTAAGGGTTAAAGCTCAGTGGTAAAGACTCTGTACAGCAGGGGATTTTGCATCTTCTTTTAAACCAGTGAGTGCAGGTCAGTGCCAGTGATAAAATATTGAAGCAGATCGGTTTCAGATGTAATCTTACATAACAGCACATAGATTCCTTAAAACTCACATATACAACCAATAACTACTTCTTTCTTGTCTTCATTTCTCTGCCTTAATAAGATCTGGAAATACTACTGGATCTTGTAAAAAAAATTTAAATGACAAAACTCTGTCAGAGTTATAAAGGCTTGAATTCTACCCATACTGTTCATAGAAATGAACAAATAACCCCTCTGCAATTACATTGTAGTCTCAACACTAACTCCTAAGTCTACTAATACAAGTTTTGTAGATTAAACAGTAAGATTAACTCCTATATTCCCCAAACATTGCTATGCTGAAGTAAAAGAGGCATGAGGAAGTGGAACAGTTAATTTGTAATGAATACAAACAGATCCCAACATAGAGACAATTTCATCATCCGAGAGATAAAAGAATGTCTTTTCCAAGATACTAATATGTCACTGTATCATTGTTCTGTGATGTTTTTACCAGCTCTAGGTAAAAATAAGGAAAAAAAAAAAAAATAACTACAGGAAAGAAATGTTTTGAAAGATCAATTAAATATTGTTTTAATCTAAAACATCAAGTTCCAAATAATTGCCAGCTGGTTTAAAGCCAAAGTCTGATTTCCTAAATTGCATCAATAGAGGCACACATCTAGTTTGGAACAAAGTCAAAACAATTGGTTTCATTAAGATTTTTAGAAGAGTATTTCTGAACTGTACAGGAGTAATTTTATCACTTCTGATTGGAAAGGAAACAAGACCATGTTCAAAATAGAAACAAAGCTGTCTTCACTGCCTTTGGAGAGTGTTTGGTTTGGTCTATGTTAAATATTTATCTTAGGATGAGAAAACTCTAACTCTCGACATTTCTTTTTTCATCTCCATTAACTATAAAGAGAAGAAAGATAGAATGATGATATCAGTCACAGATGTCTAAGTTTCAGAAGTTCAGAGTTAAATGAGATTAATCCTGTCAAAGATGCACATTTTAGGTAGGACTCATTTAGTGAATCACAGATACCTAGAGTGTAGACATCTATGTGTGAGCTAGCTGACTACCTGTCTGCATAAAACATTACTCTGCACCCACAAACTTAAATAGAAGGAAAATCCTCTCATGCAGGCTACAAAATTTAATTTTGTGCGGTTACTTGCTAGATACCTAGAACAAGGAACAAGCATATGGTTATCATATCTCAAATTGAAATCTATTTCTGCAAGAACCTCCTGGTACTGTTCACACTGGTTACAATAAAAGTTCATATTGCAGTAGTTTGCAACAGGGAAAATCCCGTCTGTCTCTTTGGCTTATCCTTTGAATTTTTTTTGAGTGTTTAAAAATATTTTGAACTGGTAAGATGCTAAAAACCCTGACTGCTGCATAACTAAGGTGGAAGACCTTTGTGCCTGAAATTATTCTGTTAGTTTTCTGACATTAGACTTCCATGTCACGTGTTAGTAGAAACTTCTAAGCATGAAGTCATTAGTCACTTTGAAACATGAAGGCGACCAATCAATTCAATTACATGAGCCGACTTGTTAAACTTCGTTTTGCTTATATAAAAAATAATAAAAATTGAACCACACCAGTGACCAAGTTACTCAGAAAAGAAATATATGTAATATTATACTTCATTCCTGTGGATTTCATTTCACTTTCACAAGGTAAGCAGTGTCAAATATATTGGATGGGTCCACTAGAACTGACTGTGTAACCTAATGTTCCATTAGTTTCATGGAATATCAATTAAGATAGGTTACCACAGAAATTACGAGAGAAAAAATTCAAGTGAGTTAGTTAATCATATTTACAAATGGCCCTGTCATATAATAGCTCAGTTTGGCCTTGGTTGCTTTGCATTTAAAAAGAGCCATCACATTAAAACATTGATTCACTAGACTTTTCAAAAACCTTTTACTATATTTTATGACTTTATATTACACACATTTCCTTATAAACACTTTTCTTACAAGTCTGTAGGACCTTCACCTGTTTTAAAATCCCTTTTGGGGATATTGTATATCTTATCTCAAGTTTATGGGAAAGTATAGACATATCTCCATGAATACTTTTCTGTATGTTTTGCATTCACTGACTTCAGTCTGTCAGCCATAAAGTAATCAACTTGGCCCATGGTTCTCCAACTGGAATATCATGCTCTTCAAGGCCCAAAGCACTTGAACTCTTTAGATCAGTGTTCCCAGGACAGATCTCTCCTCCTCCTCCCACTCCTGCCCCCCCACGTTCTCCTCTCCTTGGAGTAAAAATTTTCTCAAAGCTGTGTTTTCCTCACAAATTAGTTAAATGTTTGGAGGTGTTCACGGTACCACATTTCAAATTGTCTCATTGCTGAGGTGGAGAAAGCTGATAAAGTTGGAGTTTCACCTGTCATGAAACATCATCTCCTCTGCCAACTGGGATTAATTTAAACTCATCTTGTATTTCTGTCTTTCATTTTTACTTATGTTGTGAAAGGAACAGCTGGTGAGTACTTTCTTCCCCTCTGGATTATTTTTTCATTATTATTAAAAAAGCAAAGTATTATGGAGAACAAATGATACTAGATACACCCCAGCAGCAGTCGACCAGCTGTCATTGCATTGTGAATTTCTAGCCAGTCTTCTGAATTTCATTTAATAGTTAATTAAAATGGGAATTAGGCCTTGCCTCCTTCCCAGATTGTGGTGAATGACAGAGTTTTGTTTTGGGCCAGTGATGCACTTGGCTTTCACTTGTCCAGAATATCACCTTGGACAGACAATTTGTGTACCACTGTATTACTGAGCCTTTAAAATGAACAAACAGAATAAATAAATAAATAAAAGCATTTGAAAGCAAACAAAGGAAACAAATCTGCATTATTTAGCTGTGTTAACAAGATGGTATTTTTTAAGGTAAATTTGATACATCAACAGGAGGCCTGAGTTAAAATGTAGACGCATACTGTAGCTGTTAAAAGTTCAAGCCAGGATGGTGCTCTGAAATGTATGCGAATATTGGAAATGTCCCACATTTTGTAACTTTTCTGGGCATATTGCAGCAACAGCTGAATGGTTCAGCATGCTGATTTTGGACTGCTGAGGACAAGTAGCTGGAACCAGAAGACAAGGTCTCTCTTCTGTATATGTCTCTTCAGTACCTGGCAAAAGGGAAAGCAAAATCCTTCCAGAAAAGTTTGAAGGGAGCAGCTTTCAATTGCCATGTAACCTTCATTGAGAGTAATGAAGTTTTTAGTATCTACATAATGCAAGCAAAAAATAAATGTGTTTGATTCATACACATTTTATAGGTGTGACACATTACTTGACTCACTAAAACTTTTATTCTATATAGGTTAGGCCTAATAATAGCTTCTAAGATCAGTAGTCATACCTAGGTTAAGAGAAAGAAATCTGACCAAAACTGATGTCGAAAGCAATAGGCACCTGGAGATGGAAGGCAGAGAGAAATATTCCTTGCTTTTCCTACCTTGCAATAGTTGTGCCATCAGTCTGTCTCCTGAGATTTCTACCACATATGCTCCAAGCTAAACAAGTATGCTATATCTTGAGAATATTTCTTTACTAATTTATTTACATCTATTGTTATTTGAAAAGCAGCCAGGCTGGGAGACAAGTAGGGCCACTATGAACAACCAGGAAGACACTGTTGGGTTATTTAAGCAATGTTATAAATAATGATGCTGTTTTAACTCTGGTAAATACATTTAAAAAAAAAAAAAAATTCCAAATTCATGGATGTATGAAAAAAAAATTCCTCTACTACTTTGGGTTTTTTTAATGGAATTTCTAGAGGTCTTTGAATCAGGACATAAAAAGGTAGAAGTTTATGCCTCCCTAAATCTATTCTATTGTCTGCATTTCTTGTTTTGCATTTGTCTTTATGTAAATTGCTTTACTTTATTCTTACATTGACAAACATCATAATCACCACAAAGAGTATTGTTACAGGACGTTTTAGGTGCTTGCATGCAAAGCTGTTCACTTCAGGTTTATAGAAAACCTTATGCATCACTGGCGTGTTCAAGATGAAAATAAATAACAAACATTAATAACGTGCTGTGAAAAATATGCTTATTGCCACCGTTTTATGAAACTTTTTATCCCTTTCATCTATCTGCTCTATATCATAACTTAAAATTTTTAATACATAACTCATAATAAAATCTTTTTTCTTTGAACTTGTTTTCAAAGTTTATTAGCAGCAATACCTGAGAGAAAGTCCCTCCTTTACGTGTGGACTTCTCAGAACTAAAGAACACAAAGATGTCAGCAGTCATAACCAATAACAAAAAGATGGTACTTGTTCATTACAGCTACCTATAAAGTTAACTAAAGCAATACCAGTTGGCTGCTTTTTTTTTTTTTTTTCCTTCTTTTTACCTAGGGTTAAAGGTTTTCCTTAGCAGAGGAAGAAAAATGAGTCTCATAGTTGAGCTGTGAGATCTGAGGACTATGGTAAACGTCTGCTTAAGTACATGAGAGAACACACACAGCTCTGTTTCAGTTGGCTCAACCACCTGCTGTGTCAGTGGCTTAAAGTTAAGGAAAAAAGGAAATGTACCGAAACAAGATGATGTTAGCCTACAAAGGGAAAGAGTTTCTCTCTCACTGAAATACTGAAAGAAGCAAGATGTAAAAAGTCATATAGCCTGACACAGCTGTAGCCACTCCTGATCTCCAGTGAGGCAACAGTCATATCATTATAGCAGGATCATCACAGAAAAAACTAGGTTTTCTTTTCTGTAATATTTATGAAGAGCAGAAAAACCTTTTCTTAATGTTCCCTATTATTCTAAAGACCACCACCTTTGATTAAATAGTACCTTTTATTTCTGAATACCAGGAAGCAGATCAGTCCTCTCAATTCAGCTAGTGTTCTTTCAGAAAGCAGGTGTAGGAGGAGAGTAAGAATGTTATTTCAGATATTAAAATGGTTTCTGGCTATAATATGAGAAGAACCAAGCAATAGTTCCAGCCACTTCACAGTACAGGAGAAGTGTTAGCATTCTATCAGCTTATCCCATTACTTTCTTTGGAGCTATTAGCCATTCTGTAAACATTAGTTCATTATCATATAAGACATTAAGCAACCCAAACAATCCAGTTATTCTCAGCCATACTGCACAAATTCTACATAATCTATTCACTTATACGGCTCTTACTTTCCATGCTGTTGCAAATACTTTATATTTTTCTCCAGTAAGTCATCATGCCACTGACTCTTTACCATCATGTTTTACTTTTGTGTTTGCAACTGTATCTGTGGCTGAAGTAGCAAAAGTGGTAGTTCAGTTTCCAAACTCACTCTTGAGTTCTAGCTTTGCAAATATAAAATTATCCCAGGTATCTTTTGGAAATTTATGACTTATGAAAGCTCTTGACTATTTTTTCAACATAGATGTGTACATAAAATTTACTTACTATGACTCCATTGGGTTAGAAATATGACTCAATGATAATAACACAATAAAATTGCAAGTAGAATTTGACTAGAGGATGTACAAAGCAACGGTGCCAAGTCTACCTTTTTCTCCTGAAATGAATGGCGGACACTTCTATATTTTCATAGAATCATAGAATCATAGAATCATTGAGGTTGGAAAAGACCTCTAAGATCATCGAGTCCAACCGTCAACCCAACACCACCATGCCCACTAAACCATGTCCCTAAGCGCCTCATCTACACGTCTTTTAAAAACCTCCAGGGATGGGGACTCCACCACTTCCCTGGGCAGCCTGTTCCAATGTTTCACCACTCTTTCAGTAAAGACATTTTTCCTCACTTCCAATCTAAACCTCCCCTGGCACAACTTGAGGCCATTTCCTCTCGTCCTATCGCTTGTTACTTCGGAGAAAAGACCAACACCCACCTCGCTACAACCTCCTTTCAGGTAGTTGTAGAGAGCGATGAGGTCTCCCCTCAGCCTCCTTTTCTCCAGGCTAAACAGTCCCACTTCCCTCAGCCGCTCCTCAGAAGACTTGTTCTCCAGACCCCTCACCAGCCTCGTTGCCCTTCTCTGGACACGCTCCAGCACCTCAACGTCCTTCTTGTAGTGAGGGGCCCAAAACTGAACACAGTATTCGAGGTGCGGCCTCACCAGGGCCGAGTACAGGGGCACGATCACTTCCCTACTCCTACTGGCCACACTATTTCTGATACAGGCCAGGATGCCATTGGCCTTCTTGGCCGCCTGGGCACACTGCCGGCTCATGTTCAGCCGGCTGTCGACCAACACCCCCAGGTCCTTTTCCGACAGGCAGCTTTCCAGCCACTCTTCCCCAAGCCTGTAGCGCTGCATGGGGTTGTTGTGACCCAAGTGCAGGACCCGGCACTTGGCCTTGTTGAACCTCATACACTTGGCCTGGGCCCATCGATCCAGCCTGTCCAGGTCCCTCTGCAGAGCCTTCCTACCCTCGAGCAGATCAACACTCCCACCCAACTTGGTGTCGTCTGCAAACTTACTGAGGGTGCACTCAATCCCCTCATCCAGATCATCAATAAAGATCTTAAACAAGACCGGCCCCAGTACTGAGCCCTGGGGAACACCGCTCGTGACCGGCCGCCAACTGGATTGAACTCCATTCACCACAACTCTCTGGGCCCGGCCGTCCAGACAGTTTTTGACCCAGCGCAGAGTACACCTGTCTAAGCCGTGAGCCACCAGCTTCTCTAGGAGAATGCTGTGGGAGACAGTGTCAAAGGCCTTGCTGAAGTCCAGGTAGACCACATCCACAGCCTTTCCCTCATCCACTAGGCGGGTCACCTGGTCATAGAAGGAGATCAGGTTGGTCAAGCAGGACCTGCCTCTCATGAACCCGTGCTGGCTAGGCCGGATCCCCTGGTTGTCCCGCTCATGCCTTGTGAGCGCCCTCAAGATGAACCGCTCCATAATCTTCCCCGGCACCGAGGTCAGGCTGACAGGCCTGTAGTTCCCCGGATCCTCCTTCCGGCCCTTCTTGTGGATGGGCGTCACATTGGCAAGCCTCCAGTCGCCCGGGACCTCCCCCGTTAACCAGGACTGCTGATAAATGATGGAGAGCGGCTTGGCGAGCACCTCCGCCAGCTCCCTCAGCACTCTCGGGTGGATCCCATCCGGCCCCATAGACTTGTGAGTGTCCAGGTGGCATAGCAGGTCATTGACTGCTTCCTCCTGGATTACGGGGGGTTCATCCTGCTCGCCGTCCCCGTCTTCCAGCTCGGGGGGCCGAGTACCCTGAGGATAACTGGTCTGCCTGTTAAAGACTGAGGCAAAGAAGGCATTGAGTACCTCAGCCTTTTCCTCATCCTCAGTGACAATGTTCCCCCTTGCATCCAATAAAGGATGGAGATTCTCCCTGGCTCTCTTCTTGTCATTAATATATTTGTAAAAACTTTTTTTGTTGTCTTTAACGACAGCGGCCAGATTGCGTTCTAGCTGGGCTTTTGCCTTTCTCATTTCTTCTCTGCACGACCTAACAAGATCCCTGTACTCTTCTTGAGTCGCCTGCCCCTTCTTCCACAAGCGGTAAACTCTCCTTTTTTTCCTGAGTCCCAGCAAGAGCTCCCCGTTCAGCCAGGCCGGTCGTCTTCCCCGCCCATTCTTCTTACGGCGTACAGGGACAGCCTGCTCCTGCACCTTTAAGACTTCCTTCTTGAAGATCATCCAGCCTTCCTGGACCCCTTCCTTAAACTTCAGAGTTGACCAATGAGCTGGTAAGCTGACAGCATCTCTGAACAGCCTGTTAAGCAGGAAATAAATAAGAAAGCGGCAGCGCTTAAGAGAAATATCTGTGTGCCCACCACTGGTCAGGTGTGAATTCACAGATCACTTTTCTGTGTAATCTATGAAAGATCAAATCAAAACTTCATTTTAGTCATGTTAGTATTGTAGGAGGTAAAAGTTTTGCTGAATAACAAAACCTTATTTATCTTCTTCTACTAACTACTCCTATTGAGTTGCTCTTCTATTACAAAACTCTGTTTTCAGTTGTAAATCAGCCTTTCATTATACCCAGAAAGGAGGACAGGTACACTGGAATATTCAATATTCTGTGAGTTTCCCTATTAGATTTCCTGAAACTAATTAAAGGATGAAATTATGTCTTCAAGCTATACAGCCTAAAACATTCATATCCCTCACCTTGTCTGCTCAAAAATTAAGAAGTGTCTGTATGAGGGACAGATGGTGGGAAATGGGAAAGAATGCATATGTACATGCAGTGCGTGTAAAGAAAGAAAGAAAGGGACCATCCAGTGCTTTGAACTACCGCTTGATTGGGTTTGGTGTGCTACATTATCTATACTTTTTCAGCTCTGAAATACGACCTTTTTCATCAGTCATGACTGAGTTTAACCTGAAATCTAATCAAATTAAATTCCTTAGTCCCAAGAAAACAGCAAGCCTGCATTATGGATGCACAGTATCAGCACATTTAGTCATTTTTAGCAGGAACCAGTAATTTACTAGCACTGGAAAAGACAGTCCTTTCCCAATTTCAAAGATAAGTTCAATAAATTAGAGTTGTTAGGTACAGAACATTTGGAAAACCGAAGTACCAGCAAACCATGCAGTTAATTATGAAATAATTTTAGTTCTCATATCAATAAAATCACAGTACCTCCATATAAGAAGCATATTATTTTATTTTTTGTTTTTAAAGAAGTTTTTATTTGTTTGTTTGATTTTTTTCTGGCCTAAATTCCAACATATGACAACTGGCAAGAATGAGGAATTGTAACTTCCCCAAATTTCCCACAAATGCTGATCAACGTCATGTCACATCACAGAAGGATAGGGAAAATTCCCAGTGAAGACAACTACTAAAGAAATGAGAACAGTTGCAAGGAACACAGATTACACAAATTCAGAGTGCCAAAATATAAGACTCGATATGTTGTATCAATAGTGATGGTTGGAAAACATGAATTATGTCCTGCATGCAAGGAAAATAACTGTGACAGGAAAGATACAGTTTCACACCCTTACCTGAAATAAGGCAGAGCACTATTCGACTGATTGCAATGGAACTTGCTGGGGTGGCTTTATCAGGTAGAAGAAGGAATTTTGGGGGGCCAAAGTGAAAAGAAGCAGCACATTTGGCATGGTCAGTATGGTCTTAGCTAAAAGAAGTTCATGAATGGCAAAGGAAAAGGTGCAAGACAGGTCCAACCAAACAGCATAAGAACTTGAACTGTATTTTCATATGCTGTACTTGAATGCCTTAGTTGTTTGTTGATCTCATTATTGCTTTGCTACAATGGGAGTCTTTTCTCACCCAGAAAAGCAATCCCAAATCTAATTAATCTAATATCAATTTAAGCCTTACTTAAATTTCCTTGGGAAAGTTTTCTTTCAAAGATTTGGAATTTTCTGATAAAAAAATGTATTTTGCAAGAAAAAAAATCCACAGCCAGCTCTAAGTTTCTAGTACCTCCACTACTTTCTGTAGGTACATAATACCAATTCTTTTTTACCCTCAGCTAGGCTTTTTGTCCCCAAAATAATTGTTTTATATCCACAGTTCTGCTCTGTCAATACATTTGATAATAAAATAAACAACAAAAAAAGAATGCTTAGCTCAATTTCCTCCATTATTCTAGCAGTGTCCTTTGTAGAGGAAAGGGCAAATCTGAGGTGCATACTCACACACAGATATGTACATACGAACATAGGAAAAATATTATTATTATCCAAATACCTTTGAATCAGGGATGTATAATTAATTTCCTCTTCCTTGTGCCTGATTCTCTTTTGTGTCTTTATTTCTTCCACATGAATCCTAGAACTGCAAATGCTCCTTTTAAATGGCAGTAACTACAAAGAAAATTTGAACTGTGAGTTTCTTAGGTCCATGATTGCACCTTTACTTAATTTCCTTGTCACTGCTAGAGCTGTGGCTCAGTGTCCAGGGAACAATCTGGGGGAGGGGGAAGGGCACTGTGTATATTCTTCAGCAGAATTTGTGACTTTTCGCCTCTGGCATTCAGGTTGGAATGTCCCTTCTGATTACAGTCTGCTGAAAAACTCCTGAGGATATGACTGTACATTTCAAAAAGCAGAGAAAGTGGATGTTACTTCAGATTACTTCTCCACTTTCTGAGTTAAATGTGGGCTAGAATAATGAAGAAAGCTGAGTTAAACATGTTTTCTTTTTATTTTAACACTAATTCAATATGCCCAAGTAGCACAGGGAATATAAAGTAACATTTAAAAACAAAACAAAACAAAACAAAACAAAACAAAACAAAACAAAACAAAACAACCCTTAGTTTCCATAATTTAAAAAATGCTTTTTAAAAACTTCTAAGAATGCAATTTCATCATTTTGTTAGGCATTTTGAGCAAGTTTTCTTGCACTGGAGGCTGAAGGCCTTAATGAGCTGGGTTGATTTCTGCTTTCCTAGTTTACCTTTCTTCCTAGTGCTAGTATGTAGTAATAGTGCCATGTTTCCACTATCTATTAGAAGTAATTTCAAGTTCCTGCATGTTTCCTGATTATTCTCATATCTTGATTATTATATCAGGCCAGTTAAGCAAAGACACTTTGTTATTTTCTGTTTCAGCTACAATTCTCTTAAAAGAATATACATTGTTTCCTTCTTATATTTTTCAGTTTAGAACAACTATATCAGTATCACCTCCTACACTCCCATATGAATTGTTTTATAAGTGTCTGTGACAGTTCAAAACTGCCTTGTAATGCAACCTTTGGGAAACCAGGTATCAATTGAAAAATGTTGCCACTAAATTTAAAAAATCTCATGCATTACCCAGCTTCCAGAAGACAATGTTGAAAATCTAAGAAATGCTAGCCTTTGGAGATTGTGGGGTACATATTAATTTATATTAACATATTTTTCCAGTGTTCAAATAATTTTAAGGAAACTTAAAACATGCAAAAAAAACCCCAAAAACCAACCCACAACAAAATAGCCTTAATCTAAATTCATACTACTACATTTAGAGACATCTTATTGTAAATGGAATTTGGAAATCTCGCTACCACTCTAAAAGAAACTCAGAGTTAAGCTGCTTCTAGGTTTTAAGACATCTAACAGAGCTTGTATCCCTTGGTCTCTTATGAACAAACTGGTCTTGTTTTACAGGTAAATGATACTTCTGTCTTCCCATAGATAACACAGCGTGCACAAGGGAAGACATAGTCTATGTTGCTGTAACCATTCTCGTCATGAAGAATGTTGTGGTTGTGTTTTTCAAGAACTCTTGTACCAAGGGGGAGCCTAAGGGAACTGTGGGCACTGAGAGCTAAATGACCTGCAGGTAACAAATGCTGTTACATATATATTACTTTTCTCTGTGTGGTGAAAATGAACCACCTAAAAACATAACCTTTTCTTGTTTTGGTAGTTGCTATTATTTTTTTTAGTGGAAACCAGCCATTGTAACATAAACAAATTACTGACTACTATTCAGCACGCTACATGTCGACAAAATGCCTATAGAATTTTCTTTAGCTGAAGATATAATAATCCTTCTGTCTTGCAAAAGAAAGCCCATGCAATCACATAATAGTAGTTTAATATTTCCCATTAAAACAGTTTGTGAACACTTCTTATCTCATAAAGACAGAATGCAAATATGAAGCTGATCCCACTGTTCTTACGCAATATCCCTTTAAATTCAATGGGAGTTTTGTATGAGAGAAGACTGTAAGCTTGGACCAACGCTACTAATGTTCAGTGATCTAAACAGACAGTGAAGCTGTTCAAGATTTTTGTTTTAAGTGGAGTAAACATACAGCATGCTCAGCAGACAGAAACCTGTATGTTTTCACTATAAATACCTGCAAGGCAGGCCAGCAGTTAACCTTGCAGATTAAAAAGAAAGAAGGAGCTACAGGAGGGTACTTGATCCATTCTGTCAAAATGCCAGATGGCTGTAACCGTTTGCTTTTGTATATTAAAACTTGCCCCAAGGCTTTTTTTCTCTTTTATTTCCTTCTCTCCTTGTCTAAAACAACATGCTGGCTCCACTGCTGGACAAATGCAACTTCCTACTCCTTCTGCAAAAAGAAATAAACAAACAAAGAGGCTTTTATGGTAAGACTAACATCTAGTGTCAATGAGTTTTTGAGGAGAATACCACTCTTGGAGAGCATCTCTTCACCTTTTCTCTCCAGTTTAATTAAACAGATAGTACTTATGCTTGAACTCTCTTAAATCTGCCAGACTGTGTTTAGTCTCAACTTTACATTTGTCTTAGAAAATACAATATAAAGGGAGAAATCAAGTTCATTAGTATAAAGTGCGTGTGTATTTTTGTGGCTACAATATTGATAGACTTTGGATGAGATTCCGGAGGTTGAAAATTTTTAAACAAACCTGTTTCTGCAGGGTAATAAATTCATTTTAAGATGAAAACAAAAGATCAAAATAATCTTTCTCTTAGCAATTCCCCTTAGTAAAGCCAGTTTCTCATCTACTTTGCTACTGTTTCTCCTAGTATGTGGTCCAATATGTGGACATGCTGGAATCTACAAAATGAAGGAGAGCTATTCATCAGCTCTGGAAAATCTACATACTCATGTCTTTTTTAAGGTGAAATAAAATGTTAATAATCCTTCTCTGAATGTGTACTGATTGTTAGCATTGCTTACATTTAGAAATAAGGCAAAATCTTTCTCAAGAAGTGCAGCCCACTCATGCCCCTCAGACTTTTCCCATGTTTAGGAGGTGAAAATTCTAGGATCAGATGAGCTGTTAGCTCAACCTTAAAATAAACCTGACTTAACATAGGAGGAAATATGAAGGCATTCCTTCCAATTGATTATGTCAGTGGGAGCTGAAGGCACTAGACTGTACTACTTAGAGTTATTTATTAGCCGACTCTGAAGAGCTGGTTATCATCTTTTCTATGCTGTCTGTAGACATAGTGAAAACACAGTCTGACTTTGAAAAGCTTTTTCAAGTGATGATGCATCTTCCTTCATACAAATAAATGAAATATAATCCAGTTCTGAAGAAATGCATGCTTGATCTGTGTAGTTTGTGTCAAAATTCCTTTTTCCTTATCACAAGAATCTTTTCAGTACAGAGTTTTAAAGGAAAACAACTAACAATTTTCATCACTGGTCACTTTCAAAATAAAAACATTATTATCAGCAGTGAATTCAGATATCAGGCAGAATAGTAAACTTAAGTATCTCCTAATCTGTCATCAATTTTACTGATAATCTTTTTTTTTTTTTTCCTTCCACAGCCCACCCTGAAGTGCCCATGGGGGATTAGCCTGCTGGGATAGGTTAAACACCAGTCAAGAGTGATATTAACTAATAAATAGAGAAATTCCCATAAACCATGTATTGAAAATGAAAAAAACCAAGATGTCTTTAATGTCAAGCCTGACTAATAAAAATCACACTTTTACTACCTGAGGGAACTACAGAGGAACAGTTATTGTATGGGACCTATGCTAAGAGGGTTTTGCTTATGCTGGCTTTAAGACACAGCATACAACCCATTTTAACTTTTTCACATAATACCTATTTTATAAATCCCCCCAAAAAAATTTATTTATTTTTAATAATATGTCATTTTTGAAATATTTCATTTTTAATATCTATGCTAGAATTCAAAATGAACTTCAGACTATCCAGAATAATACTTCCCCTAGTAGCTGCTAAAATGTTATTCCAAGGGAGTTCTTGAAAAAATTTATAAATGCTGTGTTTAACAGCCTTAATGAACTTAATTTTCCCCCCATTTTTAATTTTGACCTCCAACAATTGGCAATATAAACCCAAATATTTTCCGACAAGTTGTTCGACATTAGCCAGGTGCCTGTGAGAAATCAGCAGAACATTGGCTTCTTTCTCTTTTTACATATAAAGGTTTCCCAGCTGGGCCATTGTCTGTAAACCAGAAAAATTATGATAATGTAAGCCTGGTGCAAAGTATCTCACTCCCCAGTGGTACCTGGGAGTCAGGCTTTCAGCTTTTGAATGGTTCAGCAGACCACTGTACTATACCAGAAGGCATGTGAGAATGTTTTGAATCTTAGTGAATGATACCAACTCTTGTAACTTAATTTTGTGAAGTTATATTCCAGATTTTTTTTTTATTTATTTGTATGTGTGTTTTCATTTATAAGGATGGTCCCTGTTTCAAATTAAACAGTATTCAAATTCATTTTAGCAAGGTGATTGCATTTCTTTTTCTTATATATTGTTCATATGCATTATATTTTTTTTTTTTTTTTTTTTTTTTTTTTAAGTAGAAACTACCAGAGAAACAGTGGTGTTTCTCATGGGATTACACCTCCATCTAAAATCTAAATAAGAAGTCTGTTGAAAGACGGCTGTCCTCATGAGAATTCTATCTCAATATTTTAACCTAGTAGAATTGGTTAACTTGGTATAAAATATTGAAGTTCTGAGATTATTATTCTTGCCAGTATTATGACCTAGAATTAATACTAGGATTTTTTTTTTTTTTTTAATTAGTATGGGAGTAGACAGCTATATTTTCTTTAGCAACTAATTTAATGTGCAATTGTTTTAAAAGAATACTTAGAATATTGCACAAAAAATAACGGTATCCTGACTGATGCAAAGTTTGTATTTCAATTGTGTTTTTTTCATAGAATGTAAGCTGACTAAAACACATTGCCAGTGTATTTCTTTTTAGCTGTATACCAATTCTTTTGCACATTCTCCCACTGTCCTTTCAAAAGATAGGAATAAACGTAGAAAGAAAGAAAATGGAAGAGGAGGAAGAACTTTCAATTGTAAGTTCTTACTCACTTGTCTTGGTCTTTCTTTTGTGTACTTGCTGTTATTTCAGTGTTGTCATCTACAATGCCACCAACATAGACTGTAAGGTTGAAATGTTTACATTATTATGGCTAAATTTGTCAATAATCCTAAATCTGAGAGACTTTCTGGAATGTATTTTGTGGAAGAGCTGTGGAGGTAACCACTTACGCTAATGACCACATATATATTAATTATACCTCATTTAACCGTCCTTCTACAAGAAAGAGGAATAGATATTTTCCTTTGAGTTTGACCACTATGTTATTCATCTGAACTAAGCATGCTTTGCCATATTTTATGCATAATACTGTCTGTTCATTTTGTTAAACCAACACTTGCAGATGGAAAGGCAGTATTAATATGAAAAACTCCTGACCACTCTATTCATGTATGATATCCTGATTTGTTGCCAGATTACATGAAATTGAATAAACAAACAATATAGGCTATTTTGCATGATACCTGAGGACTGCTACCTTCACTAATTGACTGAGGAAATGCTACTTGTGTTGTTTCTCACTGCTACTGTTGATTTTATGCTTTATTTGGTGGTATAATGCTGTTTGTTAATTTTAGGTCTTTTTCTTTATTTTCTTCTCTCCAGTGCACTACTCTGTCATTTACTGTGTATAAACTCCCAGTTGCTAAGCAGAAATTTCTTTTACCTTATTGGGGCCTTAAGGCCTTCATAGGGTCTGCAGTAAGGATTTAACTCTCAACTTTATATTCCTCCCAACTCATAGTCTTCAAACCTCTCTAAGTGTAGTTTATGTTATGACTAGATTAAATTCAGTCAACATTACACATTTGTTAGAGATCTACTTTTTCCCACTTCCAAACTTATCATCTTGCAGCTAAGTAATTCTTAAAGCCTACAATACCATTTGATTACAGAGTAAATTAAGCAGGACATGTCCTGAAATACTTGTAGAAATCTCCAACTTATGTAGTCCCTTGTATTTTATATATGTTATGTGATGGATACTGCATTCATATCAGAGGATGATGAAATATTTTCCCTTCCAACTGTAACTGTGGAGGATATTAAAGAATATCTGTTACTTTAAACAAGCTTACATATGTGAGTCTAAGTTGTATCTTATAATGATAAAAGAGGAGTCTGATTAGACGCTTGGACTGTCAGTCAATACATATCCAATACCACTTGATTTTTTTTAAATATTTATCTGAAGAAAAAATACAACAATTTCCTAACTAAGTTGCTACAGAGACTAGGGTAAATTAAATAGAAGATGATCACTAGTACTGAACAATTTTGAGCATTTGGTGGATTTCACCAAAAAAATTACGCACTTTAGTATAGCCATATACAAATCAGATGTTTGGGAGCAAAGAATGAGGGCAACACTTGCAATTACTAAGACATAAACTGTGCATAGCAGATAACCAGGTGAATAGAATCATAGAATCATAGAATCATTTAGGTCGGAAAAGACCCTTAAGATCATTGAGTCTAACCATAAACTTAACACTGCCAAGTCCACCACTAAACGACGTCCCTAAGCACCACATCTACACGTCTTTTCAATACCTCCAGGGTTGGTGGCTCCACTACTTCCCTGGGCAGCCTGTTCCAACGATTGACAACTCTTTCAGTGAAGAAATTTTTCCTAATATCCAATCTAAACCTCCCCTGGCACAACTTGAAGCCATTTCCTCTCATCTTATCACTTGTTACAGTGATAAGAGACCAACTGGATACAACAGGAGAAGAGACCAACACCCACCTCGCTACAACCTCCTTTCAGGGAGTTGTAGAGAGCGATGAGGTCTCCCCTGAGCCTCCTTTTCTCCAGGCTAAACAACCCCAGTTCCCTCAGCCGCTTCTCATAAGGTTGTGCTCTAAACCCTTCACCAGCTTCGTTGCCCTTCTTTGGATGTGAGCACCTCAATGTCTTTCTTGTAGTGAGGGGCCCAAAACTGAACACAGTATTTGAGGTGCAGTCTCCCTGAATGTGAGTTCTCAGTGGAGCCAGTGGCCAAGAAGATTTTTCTTGTCTTTTTTTACATGTATTAATAGGAGAAATTAAAATAGAGGTCAATTATATTATCTCTGAATTTACAAGATAAAGAGTATTTGCAAGAGATCTGTACGTGACTCTATGACTGCGATATGTGTGACTGATAAAAAGCAGACTATGGGGAAGCTAAATTGTGGGAAGGAGATTGCTTTGTAAATCCTCCTGCACCGCCTTCAATCTATAATCAATAATTTTTTCTGGAGATTTTTAGAATAATTTTATATGATCTACAAAGGTAACTAAGAATAGTAAGTCAATAAACTTAAAATAACATATAGGAATAACCAATACAAAATGTTAAGATTTTTGCAAGTGCCAAGACCACATTCTCACCATATCAAGGAGGAAATCCACATATTACAGAGAATTCAGAACGAGTAGTGACTGACAAATGAAAGAGCTATGGAAGACTTGAGAATAGTCTGTTTAGTTTAACATGAAAAGGCTTAAATAACAATTTTAGCATCAAGTTGAAGTATATGTGAGGGAAATTAAAAGAAGAGCAACCAGTCTAATGGGTGTGAATGAATTACTTTCTGTCACAGAAACCGTTTTTTTTGTACTACTGGAAATGTTAAAATAATTTTGGATTTTTTATAACTTACTTTTTTCCTGTGGCTGTATTTGCATGAGCAAATGTAAAAAATCCACAGTCAGTCACAGCCAGCAAAGAACAGTTGTTGGGTAAGATGAATCTGAGTTATTTGGTTATTGGATTTGCCAATCAGAATCAAAAATTCTTGGCATTTCTTGCTGCTATATGCATATATGTATCTATAGGTACACAGAGAAGTATCATAATGCACAGTGCTTAACTTTACTGTGGGTAAAGTGAAAAATAAATGTCTGAACCTGCAGTCCTGTAAACATAGTACCTATTGCCTCCTTTCAAATTTATTTTTTCCAAAATTTTTGAGAAAATAGTAATTTATTTTTATGGGTTTGGGGTTTTCTTTGTTTTGTTTGGTTTGGTTTTTTGTTTGTTTGTTTTTTTAATTACATATCTTCAAGCATGCATAACAGATAATATCAAGATAAAGGAAGAGGACTTGCTAATCCACAGTCATAGATCAGCTCCCACCTATTCAGTTAGTCACCTAGCACTATTATTAGGATTGCTTCTTTTTCAGATGACCTGTGACCCTTTATCTGCAGTCTTTTCAGTGCCAAACTATTTTCCATACTGTGTTTATGATATAAAACTTAAAAGCTATGGTCTCTCCTCGTTTCATTATACAGCATTGGCACACAGAATTTTCAGCCAAGAGAAAGCAGAAAATTGCAAGTGGATCATTCCTCAAAAGACTCCTTTGAGCTACCTTCACTGACCACTGTGTTTGTGTAATTACTGAAGGGCAGGAAAAAAAATATATTATTCTCACAATCAACAGGCAAAGGGACAAACTAAAAGACTGAAACAGGACTCCCTTTGCCTGATATTATTACATGCTTCTTGCTTCTCAAATTGTCAGAACTGTGTTTCAATTCCGAATTAACATGTTCCATAATCCAAATTTCTGCCAGAGATGCAGATTACATTGAGTGAAAATACCATTTATTTGTATGTAGTGCTTTTTATAATGGAGCATTAATTTCCTGTTTTATTTGTCAAGTATTTGTTGAACATACATCGAAGTATGGAACTAATGAGATTAAAAGACATTAAAAACTGATTTTTTAATAGAATCACATAATTAGGTAAGAATCTGTTTTTCATATTCTGAATGTCTGGTACTGGCTTATAATAATGTCATGGATTATTGCATGCAATTTTAAATACTAGAGGATGACTTTAGCATGTAAAAATCTAAAGGAAAGTATGTGAAAAAGTGTGTCAAAAGTAACAGCATAATTTATCCAAGAAGATGAGTTTTCCTTTTATTTTTTTCTCCCTTTCTTCTTTTTTTTCTTTTTTTTCTTTTTGTTTATTACTATAAAGATGTGATTATGTGTTATGAACTATTCCTTGCCCATATGGCATCTGTACATCACATAATGTGTCTGTAACAGCTGATTATTGGATTAAAGATAGTTTTTGATTCCACACTGACCCTACTTGAGAACGTGCTTCTTTTGATTACTCACCTCAGAACGAGATCTTTTAAATGAATCTTTAATTCCAGTATTATTGTTGTGGACATCAATCATTAATTAATTCATTTATTAATATTTTCAGTCATTGTGTATGTGTGCATAATACTTATTCCAAAGGCCCCATTAAGATATTGTCGTGGTTTAACCCCAGCTGGCAACTAAGCACCACACAGATGCTCGCTCCCTCCCTCTTCTCCACTCCACTTCTCTCTGGGGGAGAGGATCAGAAGAGTAAAAGTAAGAAAACTTGTGGGCTGAGATAAAGACAGTTTAATAGGTAAAGCAAGAGTCACGAACACAAGCAAAGCAAAACAAGGAATTCATTCACTCCTTCCCATCGGCAGGCAGGTGTTCAGCCATCTCCAGGAAAGCAGGGCTCCATCACATGTAACAGTTACTTGGGAAGACAAATGCCATCACTCTGAATGTGTCCCCCTTCCTTCTTCTTCCCCCAGCTTTGTATGCTGAGCATGACGTCATATGGTATGGAATATCCCTTTGGTCAGCTGGGGTCAGCTGTCCCGGCTGTGTCCCCTCCCAGCTTCTTGTGCACCCCCAGCCTACTCGCTGGTGGGGTGGGGTGAGAAGCAGAAAAGGCCTTGACTCTGTGTAAGCACTGCTCAGCAGTAACGAAAACGTCCCTGTATTATCAATACTGTTTCCAGGACAAATCCAAAACATAGCCTCATACTAGCTACTATGAAGAAAATTAACTCTATTCCAGCCAAAACCAGCACAGATATATGTGTAAGTGTTAAAGTGGACTTAATGGAGGCTAGGTGTGGATCCCAGCCAAGGGAGATTGTTTTGTGAATTCTCATACACTGTTTTATTCAATCTATGATCCACAAATGCTTTTGGAGATTCCTAGAATACATTTATATGGTCCGCAAAGGTAACTAATAAAATCACCAATCTTATAGTCGCATATAGGAATAACCAATACATGATAATGATAATCATAATCATAATCATCATAATAATGGTCCACAAACTTAAAAGATTGAAAATTCCTGTTCTAGTTTACTTATTTGCATTCATACCTTATTTTCCTGCTTTTGTGAAGATATTTGGAATTACTAGTTAGACATTACTTCAGTCCATTTTTTGTATGCGAGGAATTGTTCCTAATATTTCCTGATAAACACTTTTACTTATGTTTAAAGCCTTTTACTGTTTCATGGTGCCTTTTTTTATGCTTTGTGCTATTTGTCTCTTGATTGTTTTTAATTTTTACATTAATATCGCTATATCTTACCTCCTAGATAAGGTTTTTTATTCAACAGAAGGAATATCCTTCATTATTATCTATGTCAAAACAATATAATATCTGTAAGGGTGCAGGTTTGGAAAAGCTAAATAGTAGATGAATGCTTGGTCCTTTGAATACCTTAGCTTATCTGGACACTTGTATTCCTTAAAAGCCAGAAAAACATTTGTTTGGTGCTGAGTGCAATGGAAACTCAGCTACGTAATGAAAAACGATCTCCACTATGAGTCGTCTTGTGTCTAAACAAAGAAGAGGGAAAAGATTCACAGCCAAAGAAAAAAATGAGGTATGCTTCTATGATCACAAGATCTGTGACAGTGCTATGTATACAGGATGCCCCCTTCCCAATCTTTTGCCCTACTGACTACAAAAGGCACTTTACAGACTAGTTAGTACAGTGTTTTATGGGGAGGGGGTGCCCTAAAGGGATAGAGAAGTAACAGAAAAGAGGGTTTCATTTTTAAAGGCCAAGTTGTTCTAAAGGAAAATATTGTTTTGATGAAGAAGTATAGATTTCATCATATTCTACAAACAGAAGAAAGAAAATGAGATATTAAAAGATTTCCTGTGGATTGTAATAATTACAACAGATTCAGACACATATCTTTTCTTAGGGCACAATAGTGTTTTAAATTAATAACATTTATATGCTAAAGAACTAATGGAAAAGAAGGAAAAATAAAAATAATAATTTAAAATAGATAATTTTCTTCATAAGGAATGTTTTTCTTCCTTAGACTACTGAAAAGTATTGAGATGCATCATTTTAGCATAGCGTGCTTCATTATTTCTCGCATTTGTTCATGCTCTGCTTAATCATATCTATTCATTATAGATCTGTTCATACTCTTTCCTTTGTGACGAGTCATGGTAAGACTGGCACCGAATGTCCTGTATTCTTTGTTCTGTGGATCCATCATAACATAACTGGATCCTTGCACCATTATTTCATTACTTCACAGCATGAAATAAATGCCACAAAGAAATGGGCTTACCCAGCGGGTAGTATTTCTAGAGAAATAATAAGTACTCAAGGAAGACAAGGATTTCTTTTCCAACAGAGTCATTGTAATCAAACTATTGGAACTACCACAGGTGGACCTGTGTTTGTTGCCAACAGATCTTCACTACCTGAAGCAACCATGTTGATCCTGTAATCCTCCTCCCAGGGTTTCAGCTGTCTGTGATCCAAAACGTGGTTTGGACACAGTACAGCTGTGTGACTTTGACTTAGACTTCTGAGAAGACGGAGAGGAGAAAAAGCAGAGAGAAAGTATACAAGCTAGAGCCATGCAAAATAACAGAAGTAAAAATGCAGATAAAGATGAGAGATTTTAGACAGTAATAGCAAATATTTAAATGCTAATAATAGTGGCTCAAGGATTCAAAATAAAAAATACTGGAATGAAAAGCGTTAAAATCCTAAGGGAGTCAGAAGAAGAGCATCTCACCTACAAAATGGATCAACCTGTTTGAACACCTTCATTGGCTCCTGACAAAAAAGGACTGCAGTGTCTTGTCAGAGGGTGATGAGATTAACGTTTAACCTAATAGCTTGCTAGTTCTGCCTCTCTCATCTGTGTATCAGCTAGTGAATAAGTGTTTTATACTCTTACCCGGTATATATCCTGGTTATGGCATCTGTTTCAATACAGTTGATTGAAAAGAAGTGACAGAGAAAGGGAGGGTGACAGAAAGATAAAACCTGTGCTTTCATTAGTGTGATTCTTAACATGGTGGCTAATTAAGCTATAGATATTGTCTTTTTTTTTAGAATGTTTCTTGGTTTCTGTATTACAATTCACAGTCTTAAACAAGCATCCACTTACCAGTACTGTGATGTAATGTTATCACAAACTTGTGGCTAACTATTGGCTTACCCAGTTTACTGCTAGAATGCAACTTTTTTTTTTTTTTTTTTTTTTTTTTTTTTTTAATACTAATGGTTTGTGTGCTCAGAAAAACACAGGTTTTGGTATACTTCTATGTATCAGGAAAAATATAAATTTTATTCTACCAGACTAGCATTTGTGTTAATGCTGGTGCGATTCGGTAGCCTTCAAGGGAAAGTCTCATGAACTCTGACACACAAAAATAGGATGTGTCCTAGAAATTGAAACTTGAAGTTACCAGTTTATAAAAGGTATGCATTCCACTAATGTGTTACAAAGATATATCTCACTTGCATGCATATTTCATTCTGTACAGCTATATTAGTATTGTTTCATTATGAAACATTGCATGCCACATTGCTGTTTTGTGGTTCATGTAAACTATTGTCTTCTTTCATGTCTTATTTCACTGAAGTTTTAATGAGTGCATGCTAACCTTGGTATAAACACAAAAGGAAAGTTGCAATAGATGAGGAAGGAAGCCAACCTGGCCCAGTTTTACTGCAGACCACTTATAGCAGCAACCAGAATGCTGCTTGCTAGGGAGTAAAACCTATCGTTTTCCTAAGTAGTCATAGAAAATAGAAAACTGGTTTTGATGTGCTGCTTTTGTTTTCCTCTTTGCAAACAATAAAAGTTGCTAATATTCTCTACAGGCAACAGAAATCATGGCAGCATAAGCTTAAGTTCTCATTAAAGAGGTAAAAACAATTCATGTCCCTCAGTTGGGACAACACACTATAAACCAAATTGAACTACGGTTGATTTGGCACCATCTGAAACTGATGTGAGACTGCAATGGAGCTGCCTGGGCAATAGAGAAATTATTCATGGGTGGTTTTTTTAACACTTTCTGCATTGTGTTTTTATTTAATCTCATTTATTTTATTCACATCATAATAGTACATTAAGGAGAAGTTCTGGAGATTTCGGGCCTGTAACTAAGACTTTGTTTACCTAAAACATATCTATGACAAATAATTGAATTTAGGAAAGAAAAAAAAAACAAACAGGAATATGATTAGAGAGCAGAAATAGTATTTGGTATTCTAGGTCATCAGCCATAGAACTGAAAAGATTAATTCTGGATATCTTTTACACCATAAACATCTTACAAAAAAATCTACACTTCTAGACAGATCATTATTCAGTGAATAACACATGCATCTTTCAGATTCAGTAAGTAGTTAGTGTTAGGATGTCATTACAGCAAATCAGCTCCGCATTTGTTAGACTTGATAAATATTGTGAACAATGAACAAAGCTGTTCTAATGTCTTACATTTCACACTTTGTCCTGTATTTTCAGGTCCAGACTGATAGTAACATGTATTGCCTTAGGAATTTGTTGAAACATACACAAACGGATAAAACATATAAATGCTATAGTTTCTAAGGAATATATAGTCCTGTGTAGTAGATGAGTATTAAGTTAAAATTTCACCCTTAACAAGCGTGACTTTCTGCTCTCTAGAAAAAAAAAAAAAAAAAATTATAGGCACCAGAGTAATCTCCCCAGCTGCTAATAGTCCACTGCTTATAAAGAACACTCTTTTGTATAATTTATTTCATTCCACTTTCTTTACTTTTCTGCCATGCCTCTATTTCTGCTGGCTTTGTGATTAGGTAATAAAAACCTGAAATCTATTTTCTGACACTTCCTGCTCCACCTCTTCAACTCTTTCCTCGGTACACCTATGCTATGCAAAAACATTAGATTTCTTTATTTATACTTGTTAATCCCTTCCTCTCTGTGTTTTTTTAAATATCAACATGTAATACTTGGAGTTTAAGAGGCTAAAAATATTTCCCTAGCCCATTATAGTAAGGCCAATTTTCATTGCTTTTCTTCCTGTCTGAAAAGTACAAAAGTAAGGTAGTCACTGGGTTTACAGGAAAGCAAGCAACGTCCTGCATAGTGTATAGCTATGAATGCTAGCATAGCTAGCAAACTTTGGAAAGTGAAAAGAACTTAGAGACTAGATGATTAATCTTTCAACTGCTGAATGATGTGCCATATACAATGCATCAATGAAATATGCTTCTCTAGTACAGCCTGACATACCTGGTGTACCCTGACATTTCCATCAAGTGCACGGACGTTCATTTGAAAACTATTGCCAGAGGTAGAGCTGTAGCTTTCAGGTTTAGACTGGTGATGGGTGGGACTCAGAAGGTTTGGAATTTGGGTTTGATTGAGATGAGCATCTAAATGTTCACAGGCTTAGCTGAAGCTTATTAGGACTACACAAACCCCTCGAGTCTGCAAAATTGGGGCAGAAAATCTGAAAAGAGGTTTTCTTGTCAGATTTTTTAGCAGTCTCAGTCTTAGAAGAATATGCCATGAGAACAGCTTTTCACAATATTTTGGCACCTCTGCTTCCAGCCCCAGACATAACATGGTATTGAAAGAGCACATAGAAGCATAACCCCTGACTGAATTAAAACGGAAAATTCTTTGAGTTTAAGAAGTGAGACAATCTTTGCCAATCTCTGGGAATACATTTTTTCTCTTTCTTGAACTCATTATCAACTCTTTAGCCAGGCTCTGGAGAAAAAAGATGCACACATATTAGCATATTTCATTAAGTAAAAGGTAGTCATTGTTCTGGTCCTTGCATAAACTAATCTTTTAATGTGATGAACAGCTACAGCTTTATCCTGTAGTTACTTCTTTAAAAGCATGTGACAGTGAGTTAGTGGGACAGTCATGTTTTTCTCAAACAGCCATGCTGCTGTAAACTTTTATGCTAAAATGTCAAGACATTTAATTTTCAATATTTTTTTAATGTTCCTCTTCAACTGCTAAGTAAAAAACAGGAAACAATGAATATTTCACTCAGCTCTTCTTTACCCAGATCTAGTTACTTTTCAATCAAGTAAAAATAATTAAAACCAAAAACAATGGTTTGAATTTCAGAAGACTGTTCTACCATGATTGACTTTGACTAAGTTTTAGGGATGTGGATTATGCACTTACCATCACATAGCACTCAAAGGGGAAGGACTCAATTCTGAGCCCCACAACTCACAGAGATTTCCAGCAAATGCCTTCCTGTGGTCTGTATGATTCCTTTATGTACCTGGACCATCTCATTTCTGCTCTTCATTGTCTCTTGTATGTCCTCAAACATATCTCTGTAGTAAGTGTTATGAATATTATCATATAATTTAATACCATAAGAGTTATAGAAAATAATAAATTGATTGGAAAGTTGTATTTTGTTCACTAAGGACACAGAGATAAATTATATAGTAACTTAGATTTGAAGAAAAAAATTGAGTTATATCTTATTGAGCTATATCTTCCATTTCCTTGAGCCTTTAGAAAGAACACTCCCAGTTGAATCAAGCAAATACTTGAAGGCAGTGGGGAAAAAAAAAATAGAAAAAAATCTGATCTGTAAATATTCAGATATGAAAAACTAGCGTTTAGTTTAGAAAGTATTTTTTATCCTATTTAATATCTAATGAGTGACTTCATTTATTACAATTTGATATATAATAGTATTGAACACAGTGCCATGTGAACCATAAACAGATTTAAAAAAGAAAGCAAAATTTTACATTGCTACTTACTTTACTTTTTATTTTATGAAACATGTAGTACTAATGGTGGCCAAATATCAAGATTTTTGTTGAAGACTGTGTTATGCAGTTTATCTAAAACATTGTGTGTTAAATTCACAACCACTGCTTGATAGCACATTCAAGATTTTATGTCCCTCTCTAAGAAAGAATATATGCAGCATACTGTAACATGTGCAAGTTAGAAGAAAAAGAGCTCATATAGACATTTGTAAAAAGACAGATAGGTTCTTTTAGTAAGTAAGGAGCCAGTTGCCTGTGAGAAAATACTAATATGTTACAATAAAGGAACCAACTATAAAGGATTTACCTTACTCATGCAAATAATGGAACCCAACATTTCCAAACAAGTAAAGAGGAAACACACAAAATACTGTCAAAAGAGCTGATTTGTTTTGATAAAACTGTTTTTTTTAAGTCCTTTTCCTTCACTGAAGTATATTGTTCATTGAAAAAAGAGTATAAATATTGTGTTGAAGATCCGGGTTTTAAGACCTTTCTGTTTGACTAAGAGGAGATCTCGCCATGTTATATAACTAGATACTGTATCCAAAGTATTAGGTTTGAAAAAAAACCTATCTGCTTTTTATATGTGTATAACATATATATGTGTATATATACTTATATACGTATGTGTATTCTATACTTATATATGTATGTAATTATACATTTCTTTCTTCTTGTACTGAAGCAGAGAAGAAGCTATGCACATTGTCTGAATATTTTACTAAATGAAGATAACCTTTCTGTGGACAGACTTAGGTGTGGAACAATAAGCAGTAAAAAGGAAAAAAGAAGCTACTCACTGAGAGTAGCTATATGAGATACTGAGAAGAAATTTAGATAATTCTTCAGACAATTAGAAAATCCTTCATTATAATCCTTCAGAAAATCCTTTATTATATTTTATGATCAGGAAAATAAAAATCCCCAAATGTTTCATTTTCCTTTTTTTTTTATTTTTTACTTTTTTTCCTTCATTATCGCTATGATTTTAGAAATTATAAATATACATGAAATAAAAGCATGATGAGTACTGCAAAAAAAAGACACAAATGTGGCTGCAGGTTAATGCTGTTTGCAAAGCAGACAGACTCACTACTTATGATAATGGTTTGGAAGTAGGCATTTTTCTCACGAAGTGAAAATTATTAAATGGATGGAAATTTAAAAAAAAATCAAGAAAAGAAAGAACACATGGCAACTCTCTTATTAGTTAAAATAGGAACGGTCATTAAGTGCTCTCTCAGGCAATCCTGGTCAGTCCCTACAAAATCTTTACAAATAGTTCAGAAGTATTTTCAGTAGTTGTCATAATCTTAATGTACCATTTAAAAAGGGATTCTTGGTTTAAGAAGAAAAGAAAAGCTGATCAATATATTGTCAAATCTTTTAAAAATTAATTAAATCACAATGGAGAGGGAAAAAAAAAAGAAAAAAAATGCAGCTTGTGCAAGAATGTTCAGACACCCTGCACTTATTTTAGCAAGACTTACAGATTTGCACAAAGATAGTTCTTAAAATAATTTCTTACATAAAAGAGAAAGCAGCAAAAAAAAGAAAAAAATATATGTCCAATAAAGTCATTAGATACATAAAAAACCAGCAAAGCTAGTTCTTAACTGTTTCCTTCTTAAACACGGTAATACAACTGATTTCTGAGCCAAACCTAAGAACGCTGCTAACAGCTTTCATGCACACACCTGAATTTTTGCAGGAAGATCAGATAGTATGGAGCAAATAAGGTGTTAGAAATGTAAACCCATAGAAAACATACAACTGTTGTATGTCATTTCCAAGGTAAACATGAGGAAAAAAAAAAAAGGTGAACAATTTAGAGACAGAAACTTTTGCTCATGATTGTCTTAATAAGGTTGTATATCAGAAAAGAAAATTTAACTGAAGAATACTGCAACTTCTTGCTATCTCTAAACTGTATTATTCTAAATTGTCCAATTTGAAACTATAAGCTGTCTCATTTCAAACTTTTGGTAACTCAACTTTGGTATTCCAAAAGATGTTGGAAGAAAGAGCTTGGGTTCATGCTACCAGTTACTGTGAATTCAAATTTGAATTTCTTTGGTCCATCTAAGTTTTCTCCAGTATATATCTGGAGTCTATCAAGTACAACTCTACGTTCAAGGCAGGGCTCACTTAGACCAGGTTTCTCAGGAGTTTTTTTCAGTCTGAATATCTCCAAAGAAGGAAATGGCACTGCCTTTCTGAGCAACTTGTTTCTTTTTACTTCATTCATTGTGATTTTTTCTCCCTAATATCTAATTAGCATTTCCTTTGGTCCAGTATGGGTCCATTGCATTTCTCCCTGTCTTTGTGCACCTCTGAGAAGATCCTGACTCCATCTTCCCTGATAAGGTACAGTAATGTATCACAGTGTTTCCCAGAGATGCCATGTGGCTTTCATTAGACAAACAAAATTACCTGAATCTATCCTAGAAATGTAAAGTTGTTGAGTCAAGACTGTGTGAGATATATGTGTCACTGACTGTACATGCACATGTACTGCATATAATGATGCTAGAAAAGAAACTCGTGTGTTGTAGCAATACTGTAAATCAACACTCATGAGAAGTTGGGAAATACATGAGAATTTACAAGCAGAAAGTGGAAAGAGAACTGGAGTGCACCATTCCTCACCAGCCCTGAAACAAAATATGAATGGCTCCTTTCACTAAAATTGACAAAGCCACCTCATTATGCAGACTACTCCTCAGGCTCGTGACAGCTAGGTGATTTGTCAGACATGATTACTGAAAAGAAGCATTTCTTTGGATGTGGCATATGAAATGAGATATAAGTTGCACACCATAAATTCCAGGTTACTTATGCCAAGTTGGTCAAACTTATCAAGTCGAAGTTCAGTTATCTTCCATCACCACCTACCACTCCAGGCAAATGGAAAAACTGAAGCAGCAGGTAAAGTTACTACGATTCAATTAAAGAATTGAATTCAATCGCAGAGGTGATCAGCTCCGGCGCAGATGCATCCCACAGCAGAACAATGGATCGTGGCATACAGGGGGGTTTTCTGAGCTGGGGAACACACAGGGGAGTGCAGAGACCCACCGGGAGCCGGCAGCTCTCACGAGGGGGGCTGATGAGGCATAGGTGGGGCCAGGAGCAACGGCTGCCACCCCCTATTCCCACTAAAGGCAGCCCTAGGGAGTGCTAGCCACCAGAAGTGCTGCGAACAGGATGGGCAAACAGGGCGTGGCACATCAGCTAGGGCGTGGCACGGCAGTTTGCATGGCAGTTTGTGCAGAAGGGCCCGCAGGGAGGGCGCCTCTTCGAAGGAGAGGCATTCCACGGGCCAAGTGGGGGACGTGGCGTGCACATAACCCAGCAGCTGGGCACAGGTCAAGGGCACTCATCCTACCCGACTCTCAAAGCAGAATGGTGGGCACTCGTCTGAAGGTAAAGGCCGCAGCTCCAGCTGGGGGGTCTGCACCATCTACCCCAGCAGTGGACGATGCCCCCACGCAGAAAGAACTGCAGAAGGGAGAGGCTGCAGTGCGGACCTCAGGCTGCAGGAAGTGCCTGGACCTCTCTCCTGGGGCAGGGACAGGCAGCAGACCTGCCTGCAAATGTGTGCCCAGGTGGAGGACCTCCTGCAGCAGGTGGATGAGCTGCAGGAGGTGGTGAGAAGACTGTGTAACATCAGGGAGGCAGAGAAGGAGCTAGATAGCTGGTTCCAAGCGCAGTCTGCAGCAGACCCACAGCTCACGACCAAACAGCCAAAAACTCCCCCACCGGCACACGCAGAAGGGAGCAGGGAGGCCAATAATGCAGAAGAATGGACGGTTGCAATGGCAAGGACCAGCAGGAGGAAGAAACTTTCCCTGAAGCCTGAGGTGCCCTTGCAGAACCGCTTCACCACTCTGCAGGCCACAGAGGACAGTCCTGTCACACCAGGAGAAGCGCTGAAGCCGAGTAATGCAGCCTGATCTGCCCCCCCGTATAACAACCAGCACCACTAAGAAAAGGCGACAGGTGACAGTAGTAGGCGACTCTCTTCTGAGAGGTACGGAGGCACCCATCTGCCGACCGGACACACTCTCTAGAGAGGTGTGCTGCTTACCGGGGGCTCGCATCAGGGAAGTCACTGAGGGGCTACCAAGCCTCGTACAGTCCACTATTATCCACTGCTGCTGTTTCACGTGGGCACCAGTGACACAGACAGGAGCAGTCTGAGGACTATCAAGAAGGACTACAGAGCCCTGGAAGCGGCGGTAAGGGACTCGGGAGCGCAGGTGGTTTTTTCATCAGTCCTGCTGGTCAAAGGGAAGGGGTTTGAAAGGGCCAGTCGAATCTGGCGAGTCAACAAATGGTGACGGGACTGGTGCCACAGCCAGGGGTTCGGCTATTTAGACCATGGGACTCGCTTTGAGAAACCTGGTCTACTGGGGGCTGACAGGGTCCATCTGTCAGAGAAGGGGAAGAGCATCTTCAGTCATAGGCTTGCCCAGCTGGTGAAGAGGGCTTTAAACTAGAGATGCTGGGGGAGGGGAACCTCAATCCATCCCACTCCTACCAGTTTGATGCCAGGGCCAGCAATAGATGCCCAGAGCCTGGAGAAGGGTCACAGGTCAGCGGGAGAGCGCCTGAAGAGCGGCACAAAGGAACTCCAGCCAGTCAGACAGCTTCATCGGGGGCCCAACTTAAATGCCTCTATGCAAACGCACGTAGCATGGGGAATAAACAAAAGGAGTTAGAGACGTGCGCACACCTGCAGGGCTACGACCTTATTGGCATCACGGAGACGTGGTGGGATGCCTCCTATGATTGGAGTGTTGGGATGGAGGGATACAGGCTCTTTAGGAAGGACAGGCAGGGTAGATGGTTCCAAGTGGTAGAGGAGCCAATGAGGAGAGGTGCTATGCTGGACCTTGTTCTCACCAACAAGGAGGGGCTGGTGGGGAATGTGAAGCTCAAGGGCAGCCTGGGCTGCAGTGACCACAAAATGGTGGAGTTCAAGACCCTTAGGACACCGAGGAGGGTGCAGAGCAAGCTCACTACCCTGGCCTTCAGGAGAGCAGACTTTGGCCTCTTCAGGGATCTGCTTGGCAGAGTACCATGGGTCAAAGCCCTGGAGGGAAGAGGGGCCCAAGAAAGCTGATTAATATTCAAGGATCACCTCCTCCAAGCTCAGGAGCGATGCATCCCAACAAAGAGGAAGTCAGGCAAAAATGCCAGGAGGCCTGCATGGATGAACAAGGAGCTCCTGGACAAACTCAAACACAAAAAGGAAGCCTACAGAGCGTGGAAGCAAGGACAGGTAGCCTGGGAGGAATACAGAGAAATTGTCCATGCAGCCAGGGATCAGGTTAGGAAAGCTAAAGCCCGGATAGAATTAAATCTGGCCAGGGGCATCAAGGGCAACAAGAAAAAGCTGCTATAGGTACGTCAGGGATAAAAGGAAGACAAGGGAAAATGTGGGCCCTCTCTGGAAGGAAACGGGAGACCTGGTTACCCGGGATATGGAGAAGGCAGAGGTACTCAATGACTTTTTTGCCTCGGTCTTCACCGGCAAGTGCTCGAGCCTCAGTGCCCAAGGCACAGAAGGCAAAGGCAGGGACTGGGAGAATGAAGGGCCGCCCACTGCAGGAGAACATCAGGTTTGAGACCATCTAAGGCACCTGAAGGTGCACAAGTCCATGGGACCCAATGAGATCCATCCGCGGGTCCTGAAGGAACTGGCAGATGAAGTTGTTAAGTCACTATCCATCGTATTTGAGAAGTTGTGGCAGTCCGGTGAAGTTCCCACTGCCTGGAAAAGGGGAAACATAACTCCCATTTTTAAAAAAGGAAAAAAGGAAGACGCGGGGAACTACAGGCCAGTCAGTCTCACGTCTGTGCCTGGCAAGATCATGGAACAGATCCTCCTGGAAGCTATGCTAAGGCACAGGGAGGACATGGAAGTGATTTGAGACAGGCAGCATGGCTTCACCAAGGGCAAGTCCTTCCTGACTAACCTAGTGGCCTTCTATGATGGAGTGACTACATCAGTGGACATGGGAAGGGCTACAGATGTCATCTATCTGGACCTCTGAAAGGCCTTTGACATGGTCCCCCACAACATCCTTCTCTCTAAAGTGGAGAGGTATGGATTTGATAGGTGGTCTGTCCGGTAAAGGGTGAGGAATTGGCTGGATGGTCACATCCAGAGGGTAGTAGTCAATGGTGCAATGCCCAGATGGAGATTGGTGATGAGTGGCATCCTGCAGGGGTCCGTATTGGGACCGGTACTGTTTAATATCTTCATCAATGACATAGACAGTGGGATGGAGTGCACCCTCAGCAAGTTTGCAGATGGCACCAAGCTGAGTGGTGTGGTCAACACGCCAGAGGGACGGGATGCCATCCAGAGGGACCTGGACAAGCTGGAGAAGTGGGCCTGTGTGAACCTCATGAGGTTTAACAAGGCCAAGTGCACGGTCCTGCACCTGGGTCAGGGCAAGCCCCGGTCTCAATACAGTCTGGGGGATGAAGGGATTGAGAGCAGCCCTGCCGAGAAGGACTTGGGGGTGCTGGTGGATGAAAAGCTGGACATGAGCCAACAGTGTGCACTCACAGCCCAGAAGGCCAATCGTATCCTGGGCTGCATCAAAAGAAGCGTGGCCAGCAGGTCGAGGGAGGTGATTCTGCCCCTCTCCTTCGCTCTGGTGAGACCCCACCTGGAGTACTGTGTCCAGCTCTGGAGCCCTCAGCAGAAGAAAGACACGGACCTGTTGGAGCGGGTCCAGAGGAGGGTCACAAAAATGATCAGGGGGATGGAACACCTCTCCTGTGAAGAAAGGCTGAGAGAGTTGGGGTTGTTCAGCCTGGAGAAGAGAAGGCTTTGGGGAGACCTTAATGCAGCCTATCAGTACTGAAAGGGGGCTTATAAAAATATGACGGCAATCTTTTTAGCAGAGTCTATTGCGACAGGACAAGGGGGAATGGCTTTAAACTAAAGGGGGGTACATTTGGACTAGGTATAAGGAAGAAATTTTTTACATTGAGGGTGGTGAAACACTGGCACAGGTTGCCCAGAGAGGTGGTGGATGCCCCATCCCTGGAAACATTCAATGTCAGGTTGGATGGGGCTCTGAGCAACCTGATCTAGTTGAAGATGTCCCTGCCCACGGCAGGGAGGTCCCTTCCAACCCAAACTATTCTATGATTCTATTCTATGAAAGATGCCAAAAGAACAGAAAATAGTGTATAACAAAGAATTCTTAAATCTATCTTACAGATTATGTCAGTAGGAGTATGTTACAATTCCTGGTGTCAAGAGACAGAGATGCACTGGTGCTGGTTGCCTTAGTATTATTAGACATGTCACGCTTGTGAGGAGAAACAGACAAGTGAGTAAAGGACAAAACTGGTCAAAGGTCCAATGGTAAAAGACTGATCAGGTCTTCCCACTCTCAGATTACTTCTTTATAAATATTTGTTTGGGAGCAAGCTACTTGTGTTGGCCAGATAAATCCCTATTTCATAATGGAACACTGGTTAGACTTCTATTTCATTGTTGCCCCAAATAGGCCTTTACTAACAAACAACAAAACTGTGAATGTAGTGAAATTTCTGCTTAGACACTTCCTACTGAGACATAACGACCAGGATAGTCATGTAACAGGCTGACAAAGGACTAATAGAGTTCAGAACGGGATCTTAAAATGTTACCATGGCCTTCATAGGAGACCAAACTGCAAGAGAGGCTCCTGGCTTAACTCTAAGCAATTGAACTCACTGCAAAAAAAGCCCTAAACTACACTCTACCAAGTTTCAAAGTTTTTAATTACTTTTTTTTAATAGATGCAATAATAAATAACTTCCCCACAGGGGCATTATAGTATGATTATAGTGTCATGTATACTCGTTTAGAGAACTACATTTCCAGCTGATAGTTGCTGGCAGAGAAGATTATACTGACAAAAAAGTCAAAACATTTCAGTGTTTTGAATCCTTTCTTTTATATCTTTGACAAAAAAAAAAGAAAAAGAGAGAGAAAAAATGTAATTGTTAAACAACATAGGATACAAGTATAAGAATAAAGTAGCAAACGTTGTCAGCTGGCAATATAGTGTGAATTAGTACAAAATGACTAATACTTTAGGAATACCAAACGTTAATGGATGATGACCTTCAATTGTTATGTCTATAATTAACTGAGACAAGAGGAGGGGAAGGGAAAGGAAATGTGAAACACCTAAAAAAATATAATAGGGAACCACAAGTCAGCATGAAGATTGTGAAAAAGGAAGTGAGGGTTCTCTAATTTCTAGGCTTCCATAATGTTTATAAAACTTTATCACTTGTTTACCTAAAACCAGACATAACTTTTTTTTTATTGTCAGAAAAATGAGAAAGAAGCAATGCAATGTATTTTATTTTTCACAGTCTTGAACAAAGCCACTTAAAATGGCTGCTAATAATGCTAAATGGGTCAAATGGTTTCCATAGATTAGAAATTATCTGACAGAAAGCTATATGTAGTCCATTTTCTGTTTGCCAGTAGTCTCATAGTGATGGGTCTCAATATTTTTTTTTAATGGTATATTTGTAATGTTTAAATGGTAATATTAAGAATATTCAAAAAGAGAATTGCATGTTTTGATGATGACACACAGCCCTTCATTTAATCAAAACTTGAGTACTCTGAGTAATTTTATAAGGGAATATGTTGTTGGTAATTGTGAATCAAAGTATTGATTGGAGATGAGAGTTTGGACCTGAGAGTCAGGGAAAAAGTAGGTTGGAATCTTATTGTGGAGAACTCAGGTAGCACATTAAAAACATGGTGCAGTTAAAAAATGTAATAAAAAAAAGTGTATAAATTGAACGGGAAGGAAAGACCTTATTTTCTTCTACCATGTCCACATGCTCACTTGGTGTCTTACAATCTGCCACTCTGTCATTACTTCAGAATTATCCAAACCTCGCAACATGCTGATACTACTTCCTCAGCACCAAAATATTTGAAAGTTTCAAAAAACTTTTCTTGAAGAGGTGAACTGAAGAAAGCACCATCTTTTTCCAGCAAGCAGAATTTGATCTGGAATAGGCTGAAGATAATCAGAACAGTCCAACCCTGAGACTGGTGTTGACGGTATGAGGGAATCTAAGGCGACACCTTCATTAGCGATTTAGGGCACGAGAGGTTCTTTTTCTTGCAGATTTGCTGTGTATCCACACTTCAGGTGTAAAGGTGTGGAACCAAGGTAGCAGTGCAAACTGGGAAGCCATCAAGACCAACCCCCTTGCAGTGGGGCTGATAGGTCCTCCAGGCTTCTGCTCATGCATAAGGTTCTGTTACTTGTAGCAGCTGGTTTGGACTTCACTGTCAGTAAAGAGGCAATGCAGACCTGCAGTTCTAAAATCATAACAAATGACTCCTAATCAAATCCCTTTCTTTTCCCCTTTGCATTATTCCATTAAGCAATGCACAAACACTATGAGTACCTACACTAGAAAAATAAATCTGGATAATATTAGTAATATCTATAATGTAATATCTTGTACGGTAAGACTTGACACACTGCATTATCCAAGTGCGTTATTCAAGGATACTAAGGACATAATTCAGCATCAAAGAGGTTAATATTTTTATCTTGTATACAATCTTTATTATTTTATTGATGAATTATAATTAGCTGAGCCTTTAGAACACAAAACTTGATGAGTGTTCAAATAAATATATATCAGAGGGGAAGAAAATGAACTCCAGGGTCATGGAAAACTATGAGAATTATAGAAGAAAAGTATTTCTTTGCAGTTATCAACATGTGAGAACAATGATCTGACTATCAGTAATGTAGTAAAACATGAAAAGTTCATATGTGAAAAAGCAATAAAATTCTGTATAAAAATAAACATTTTTATAGTGTTTAAAACACTTTTATTATCATTGGAAATATGCAGGTGTTAAAATATTTCTAAGTTTTGACATTGTGTTACTACTGTTTAAGAGAAGCTTTAGAAGCCTTAGATTTTCTGGGCTGATGCGGAGAAGACTGTGTCTGCCACATACATTAAAGATTAGTCCCTGTGACAGGCTCAAAGTTAAAAACATCACGTATACTGAACCTGCTCAAATGTCCATCAAGAAAACTCGCTAAGTCTGCAGTTAGATTTTGATTTAGATATAATTCCATTGGATAACCCCTTGCTCAAGACAGATCTTCAACACTGGATTTTTAAGAACCCCATCCATTTTCCCTATATTGTACATGTTCTCAGTAGCTGACAATTTTTCACTTTGTCTATGCTAACAATTCATAAGTTTTGATATTAAAAAGTGATTAAATAGGTGAACTGGTTCAGAATCATAGAAGCAGTACTTTCAGAACTACTTGTTAATATCTACTACTTTTATTCAGGTATTTATGACTTACATATGCAATATTTTGTTTTGTTTTTTTTTTAATTTAACGCAGATAGATTAACCTTTCAGTTACAGACAAGGATTTGTTTTTGCATCAGGCAGATAAAGCACCCAAAGATGGTTTCTACCCTGATCAGAACTAACTATACTACCAGTATGGGCAAAGTCCCCATGTGTGCAATACACCCACAAGCTCCTCAGAGGAGGCTGTGGCGTGCTATTAATTCAGAAGCTAACCAGAGAAGAGAGAGGGACAAGTGACCAGTTCATCTCTTCCATTTCATACCAAATCATCCATTAAAGGCTGTAGATGGAGGGTACTCTAAGGTACAGTATTTGTGTATGCCCATTCAGCTACTGTTTGTCAACTGCAGGTAAGAAAAATATGGTCTTGACATATCATCTTATAACAAGGCAATGATACTTAATGAATACCTACAAAAGGCTGAAGTGGTAATCAGGAAAATGAAATAAGTCTGAAATATTAATGGTTCAACAGAAAGATTGGTTTCAGTTTTCAGTAAGGCTGTATAGATAGCATTCATCAAAATGGTTTGGAAACATAATTTTTGACTCGTCTCTAAGCTTCTGTAAGCTTGTTATGTTTGTGAATGCATCTAATTTTACCCTCATGTTACCAACAAACTTGATTCTTTTTCTTCCACAAGGATTCTAGACAGTTTAAGTTATGTCTGTACCACCTTACAACTCAGTTACTGGAATTTGCTAGACTGCACCTGAATGTGAAGAATGAATCAGGACTCAGAATGCAGCTGTCCACATACAATTTTTCCATCTGGTAAGTCAGGGGAAAACAAACAAACAAACAAACAAAACCACCACCACCACCACCATCACCAAAAAGAATACCTGAAAATAGTAGAAAATATGTGTTATTTCTCAAAGTATATATTTTCCCTTAATTGGCAATGGATTTCCAAACTGAATGTATTTGCTATGTAAGCAAATGGATGTAAAACAAAACAAAACTCCCATGCTCACACAGAAGATAATATAATTTATCTCTGAGTTATGTATTCAGTATATTGTTACCTATTTCATCTGTCCACGGTAACCAAATATATTTTATAAGGAACATTTGTTTAAGACATGTATGGGCATAGCATATCATAGCACAGCAGAGCACATTTGGTTGTCATGAATTAATGACATCCATATAGTACATCTTTATATGCATTTTTATATGGAAGAGCTGTATAGCTTAATGCAAAGTTTTATGTTTATCCTAAAGAATAAAACAACAGTTCTGAGAACCCTTAAGGTTTTGGATTAGTTGTGTATTCTTTCCTTCCTTAGTATCTTTTCTGAAATATATTGTATATGATTTGTATCAAAACCTTGGGGTTTATATTGATTTTATTCAAGGATTATGGTTCATCCAACTTCAAAGTTGTTATCTTGGGTGTCTAAAATTTCTGAAATATCTTGCCAAGTTTTGGAAAAAAAAAGCAGCATAATCCCAGATCAGACACAGTCTCGTGGGTACTGCTCTACAAGGAAATTGGATGCTTGCAGAATGCTGGTAATTTAACCAAGTCTCAGAATAAACATTTCTAAAAGTAATAATGACTTATAACAAAACATTTTGTTAAGTAAAAAAGCAAGTTTTGTTGTTGCTTTGTTCAATTTTTATCTTTCCCTGCCTTTCTCTTTTCTGCTGAAATAAAACAACTTCTAAGCTTGGACATTTTATTTCCATGTTTAAACAGATGGCTAATAAAAGCTTATGCAACTCAAACATCTCACCTAACCATTAATCTTCATTTCAGAGCAAGTGCTGCACATTAGTTGACACAATTCTATAGGGAGTTTGTGAAAGATAATCCCAGATACATCCTCTCCTTTAACTTATTAAGTTTACCTTTCCTTTATTCTACTGCAGCTTTACTTTTTAAAACAAAGAAAAGGAAGGACAAGAAGAGGTGGGAGCAGGCAGGCAGTGGAGGAAGAATAGCTGGAGCTGAAGCAAAAAATCCCCGTGTACTAACACTGATTCTGACTTTTAATTTGTTGTGATGTATCCAAAAATTTTTTTTTTTTGTTCTTTTCATTACCGTGAAGCCCCTGGTAGGAAAGAATACTATTTACAAATTCTGATAAAGCTTTGCAACTTTAGAAATGGTAATGACAAGAACAAAAACCCTTCTGACACCCATTCTACATTATAAATATGTGTTTTGAAGTTAAAACACTTATATATGGCATTTGGATAAGACAGTAATGAATTAAGCTTATTAGTTCTGGGGGTCAGATTGAAAAGGAAATGATTGTAAGAAAAGTCTGCAACTAAAATCTGAGGAAATGAATAACCTTTGCTTGCCTGAAAAAAAGGCATACTTCACATATCCTTGGTTTTCATTTTCTGTACTGAAAAAAACAGTTTGGGGAATTACAGACAGCATTTCCTGGTTTTGGTTTTCATTTTTAGATCTCCAATAGGACCCTCCTGCTAATTAGGATTTGGCAGATTATTTTGATTAAATTCTTGATTCATTATTACTTTAACGTTAACATTTTTTTCCCAATTAATTAATTTCTTTCTCTACAACAAATAGAACAGGCACTTCAGAGTTCATGTTTGTGCAGGCTAAGCTCAAGGCTCATTAACTAACAGATCACTAATAATGGACTTTTTCCTCCATTTCTTCTTATGTAGGATGTCTTCAAATCTTGGTGTGCTCCACAGAAACCTAAAATCTATTTAGCATCGCAGATTAACAATTCACAGAAGACTGACAGACCTTGTACCAACGCTGCAGGTATATAGCTATAAGAAAAAAGCAGCAAGACAAGAGCTACAGAAAAGACTTTCTGTATTTGGATAATCCAGAAATTCAAAGTCTGTCTTTGAGATTATTAAATGTTAATGCAAAAGAAGTGGGTCTTCCGGCAGCTCAACATTTCAGCTCATGGCTGAAACTGGTTTTTGGCTTTCATCAAAAAGTAAATGTGACACTCAGACTACAAAGTTACACATGATTCAATTCCTGGTCCTGTTTGTACTGTTCTGAAGGAATAATAGGTTCACATCTTTTGTAATAGATATCCCAGAAGTCCCTCTTCAGTTGCTTTGTCACAGTCTGTGGCATAGAAAATGTATTCTAGCTGTCCCTTGATAATGTCATCCATAGGGATAATACTGAAGGAATCAAAGGGCTCTGCTGACTTTGATCTGACCCGGGCCTAGAAAATGAAAACACAATCCAAAAATATGTATTGCCAGGTTTTTATTTCTTCTTCTTCTTGTCTGGGGTAGTTTCTGTAGATATGCTTTTGCTTTAGAGAGTGAAAGAGGGCACTGATGAATGTGGAATACTCAGTTTGATAACAGATCTTCTAAAATTGGGAGAAGGCAATCCAATCTTTGGAGTATCTGCATATTTCTACTAATATCTGCTTATTTCTTACAAAACAATCAGCAGTGAAAGTTAACGAAGCCTACTCTTTCTTGAAGAGTGTTGTCTAAATATTAATTAAACATAAGGCCTGTTTAGCTGGTACTTTGAAGTCCTTCTCAACTCATGGAATCAAAGCCCAACTAGAAAAAAAAATACATATCACAGTTTGTTGGGGGGGGTTGTTTGTTTTCGTTTTTTATTATTTTTGTGAGGAATATACATTATTGTAACCTCATTTCAGCTTGCTGACAAATGTAACAGTAAAGAAAATAAATTCAAATAGATATATTTATTGGCAGCTAGCTTTTTAAAACTTGAAAGATATCAGCTTGATGATCTCCGGAAAGCATTTTTGGTAGCAACATATGAGTAGAAACACTGTCTTGTGCGACTGTGTAGGTTGGAAAATCTTAAGTATTAACATACTATAGTTTAAAAAAATGTAAAATTGTTACCAAAGCAAAATGTTAGTCCTATAGAGTGCTTAATATAAAACTCACCGTGTAAATTTCTCTATTAAACAGTATGTGTAGGTTGATGGAGGTGTGATGCTTAGAAAGAAGTACAGTTTGTTTCCCATTAGATGCTATTCAGAAGGCACTGTGATTTTAATATGCTCCTCTGATCCCCATTTCTAGATTTATGCTCCCATCCATGACTTTAATTTGGAGTGATTTGTATCCCGCAGTCTGCAGATTTAAATGCACTACATTTGCAAAATTGTTGTATTATGACAAACCAGCTACCAGAGATGGGTAAATTAATTCCTCCTGTTTTGTTGATGTTGTTGTTTTAATATCTGATGTGGAACTTAACTCTGACATATTACATGACTGGTTGTCTAAAAATCTACTTCTATTAATATCATTGCATTGTTCTACATTATAAAAATGTGATTTAAGAAGAACACATTTGGTTTTCATCACATTTTCCACTTCCTTTTGAAATTAAACTTAAAAAATCAATAAGTAAATAGCCCGAGTAAAGATGAATCTTATGCATTTTGTTAACCTGATTATTTTTGTTTAATTATGCAAGTTTCTTGCATACTCATTCTTATGCTTGTAATCTTTCAAGTTATCAAGGGACCTGAACTAGCCTTTCCTGAAGCAAGATGGATGTCTACCATTGCTGTAAAACTACGGAGGCATTTAACAGATCAGCCATTGTGTGGATAAGAATAAGTAGATCCTCTCTGTTTGCAAGACCGATGAGTAAAAAATGAATAAATGTACTTCTCTGAATGGCTATCATTTAGCAGAATCTATTTAATTAACTTGATCACTTAAATAAGTGATGGGTAATTATATTAGTTTCTTTATCGGTATTCATGAGAAACAAAAACAAGGCTGTGAGACCAACTTTGTGCTGGCTGTTTTATCCTGGGAGAATCCAACAATCCAGACTGAAGTGAGTAAGCGCTCCTTGACTATTGGTGTCAAGGACATCACTGGTTTGTTGTTTTGTTTTGTTTTGTTTTGTTTTGTTTTAATCTAAACTGTGGATCTTTACTAAAATTTCTTACTAACAACAGCAATGAAATTAAAATGTGCATTTTATATGTGGGTGTACATACTTATATAAAAAAATCCCTGAAGAAAAAGTTCATTGGAATAATTTTCTTGCTTTAGAAGTGCATAATAAATGCAAATCCTTCCATTTCCTGTAATTACTGTGTCCTATCTGAATCCTGGAAAAAAGTTTGAGGTACAAGCAGGGACTAATTCTTACACATACTCAGTGTTATCAGCAGGTTATTTGTTAATTTACAAAACAGTAAGGCCATGAGCTGTGATAAAGATGTAGATATTTGGTATTTACTGAGAAATGCAGAATCAGCACTTTTCAGGGAAATGCAAATATCTCCCAATAGATGACATATGGTTTTATGTGTTTGCATTATATGAATTTCATCTTCAAGTAGGATGTTCTCGATAACGAGGATTAGGGGGGTGTGTGTGTATATATATATATATATATATATATATATATATATATATATGCCAGAACAAGATTTTCTGTAGCAGGATATTGTTTTGTTCTTTCTTTGGCTCTTTCTAGCAAAACAAGCTTCTAATCCCTGGTTGGAGCAATTATTACTTAAAAAAAGCAATATGAACAAAATGTTTTTAGCTATGGCCCTTTTGAACAGTATCTGGAGATACAGACAATGCTACTACATAAATGCAACCCCTTAGTAAATATTATGTCCAGAAAATGAAACTATTTTTTTCCCAATCAATAGTAATAAATATTTTAGTAATTATTAGCGATCTCCATCTTCTTCCAGAATTATAGGTAGTTTGTAGTTTTTGGGGGTTTTTTTGGCCTAGTATAGCAAATGTTGTCTATCTTTTCCACAAGAAACTACATCTTTCATCCATTCTTAGTTGCAGCTAAAGTGCAATTCAGCCTTAGTAGAGTAAAAAATCTAATGAATACCATATTACATCGGAAGTGTATGTCTAATAGAGTTAGTTTCTACTTTTGATATTCTAACTGTCTTTGGACCTTAGCTGATAGATACTTTTCCATCTATTTATTTAGGAGACTATTAATATTAAATAGAAATATTTATTTATCTTATTATTGATTGATTGATTGATAAAACTTTTAGAAAAATGTTCCTTTTATGAGGATTTTCTCAGATTGAAGAATTTCTTTCAGAATCAAAAAAGACAAGGCTAGGAAGGGGATAGGAAACTCACCTACCCATTGATTTAAGGAGTCTTTCTTTCCCGCTCACTTGTCTGCATATACTTTTAATCATTCATCTAAATTGCATCGCTTCAGAAGATAAATTTGTTGGCCCAAGTTGTACTGTATAGTCTCTTGATTCTGGTTCCCCTAGAGGATGAGCACAGCTGTCACAAAAGACACATGAACCTGAGTGTACAACAGTCTATAAATCTGCTAACAACTGGAGATTGACTGTTTTAGGCTGATATTCCATATCTATTTGTCTTGAAATTTGCATGTGAAAATAAATATCTTCCAAACTTTTTTTTAATATATTTATATATCTACATAATGTGAGTACTGATATATAAAATACATATATGCCTGTATGCATGTGTGTCTAAAGTATGTGTGTATATAACAAGACTACAGTAACATGTGCCACCCAGTTCTAAATGGGACCACCTCTTCCAAATGATCTTTCCCCTGTCGTGTTATACTAATGCTGGTGTGTTCAACAGATGTAGGTTGATAGGGCACCATTGGTTGGACAGTGGTGTTTTCATGAAAATTTCCAGAAAGGGTCTTGATTTTCATTATATACCTTCCCAACACAGGTCTGTAATGTACTTCACTAGCACTCTGATGCCATGGATCATATATGCCATACCATAGGCAATCCTGCAAAGTTAATTTAATTGAGGGACTGTGATGAGAACAAAGTGTTTGTGATGAAGAATTCTTGGAGCCAGGATGTCTCATGACTCACATTTCTGTGTGGAGTGGGCTTTGCTAATGGTTTGATTTTATGCTGTCTTTCATTTGTTTTCTTTTTGTGACTTTTTTAAGCATCCATGTGACTCAGTATAGTACTATCAGTAAACTAGAGTCTGAGCAGCAGATTTTTCATGGAAGGTGTGTGTGTAGCTGTAAATGGATATGTGTGATTAATACAATTACAATCATAGTGTCAGGGCCCAAAGTACACCCACAGGCTCTACAGTCTCTTTCCCATCCTCTCAGGAAATTTTTTTAATCTTCAAAATGCTCCAAATTTTGAAAACCTTTCTGAATGCTACTCAAAATTAATTAAAAGGACTTACAAAACATTTCGGCATTAATCAGAGTAAAAATTAAGGATACCTTTTAAACCTTTCCTCTGATCCCACTGCAAAGCACAGAAATTGTTTCAGAACATATTTCTCACAAGTCTGAGGAATGCAGTTTCAAAATCACTGGCCTTTATGTTAGTTAAAGTTTTTAGTTTTCTTGTGGACAAACACCCTCAGCATAAACACCATCACAATTGGCAATTTGACGACTGCCTCAGCAGGACAGCCAGAGAGTTAATGGACATGAAAACTGAAATTGTTCAAGTTGAGATGCACAGCTGTATCCTGTTGGTAAAGCACTTCTGCTTTTTCAAAGTGCTACAAATGTAATCTTTTACTAGAGTTACAAAGAAGAGCTTGTTCCTTGGTTTTGTCTTAACCAGGGAAAATAAGTGATTGTAGGGACAGGAAATGAGTTTTCCGGCTACTGTTTTTCTGTGGTAAATGATATATTACTGATGTAATTGCTAAACCCTGAAGTCTTTTGGAATGATAACCTATGGCATACAATATGATAGATTTGGATAATAAGACGCTGTGTTAACTCTCTTTATATACCACAAATCTCACATAGTCAGAAGTTAAAAAGTAGTCATAAAATATAGCATAAACAAATGAACAAAAACATTTTAGAAAGAAGTAATTTGATGTAGTTTTCCATGTCACAGGAGGTCTGAACATAAGCCTTCTCTGTGCAACCCAGAAGCTTTAAGCAGAAAAGCTTGATGTGTGTTGGGGGCAGCTGAAGGCAAAACATAAGGTGCCTGAGGCAACCAGCAGTATCTTTGAATCCTCTTGAATACTTCTGAAAATGCAGTAATTCAAAAATGTGTTATGAAAACTTATATGAACTTCACTCCAGTTAGAAAAGGGAAAGGTGGTGTTACCTCATTTCTGCATGATACGGAGAATTGTATTTGTCACCCAATGGACACAGGAATTCTTCAAATCAATCTCATGCCTCAGATGAAATATCTGGCAAAGAAAAATATTTATCATCTCTCTTACTTCTACACCAGATGAGAGCTCAGAGCACATTACTGAAAAAGAAGGCCCTTAGCATTGTTTTTCTTCTTCACAGAGCACTCCCCAAATTAGTCAAGGAGCCAATAAGTGGATGTATGGTTCTCTGTTCTGTAGTGTAACATAAGGCTGGTCACTGAAATTGCTTTTAGAAATGAACAGGATGCTGAATAACAGAGATTCTCTCTCACTCTCTCCCTCTCTCTCTCTGTACTGGATGTCAAGAGACGAGGCCACTGCCTCCAGCAGCTTCAGCCCAGGACACTCCTGCCCAGCTGCTGGAGCCCAGCCCAGTGTCCCGGGGTCTCTGCCCAGGCTGAGGGATGTGGCTGCTCCTCTCCTGTTTGCAGATTCAACCAGTAGAGAAGCTACTGACCAAGTAGTGTCACCGAAGACATTTGTTTCTGGCTGTTGTCTTTGTTAACACTAATTGGTCAGGTTTAATGTCCCTGTGTGTTTGTCTCCCTCCTTTTCCTTATCCTCCCAACTGAGAAAATAAATATTCTCATGCTCCAGGTATACATACCGATTAGTACAAATGACCAGGTTTGGCCTTCTCAGGACCTCCCTTATCATGTGTCGGTCAGGTTTGTCTCTGTGTGTTCTTGTTTATGGCTCCTTTGACCAGAGACCCTTAATGGAGCAGACACTCTCCATCCACATACCGTTACATTGTCCACTTCAGAAGGAAGCTCCCATGAGCCACCAACAGGAAGTTCTTGTCTCCAAAAATTAATGGAAACCACTGAAAGTAAATTCCAAGGCACTGGCCAAAGGAACAAAGAAGAAAAACAAAACAAAACAAAAAAACAATCCCAAAAAACCTTCTTGGTGTAAACAAGAGAAGGGACAAATTAAAGAAAAAGGTTAATTTCCCACACACAGGTATGTTACTGTAAAGGAATGATGTCAGAAAGAAACTACAGATATTTTAGATGCTTTAAGGTGACAGTAATGAAATTCCCATGAAAACAAATTTATAGCTTTTTTTTATTTCCTCAGCAATTACACTAAACATTGAAATTAACCAATCTGCCCAAGTTGGTAACAAAACAGAAACATAAACATATTGTGTTTGCCTAGGGCTTTCAGATAGCTGATAGATAGCATGACAAAGAACTGTCTTCTATACTGGATTCTAAGCTCTGTCCACTATGTCAGCTCTTAATTGGTGTCACTTCCATTTTTCTGGAACAAGCAGACATTGTGCTTTTCTCTGTTAGAAGCTTGCTATCTTGCTTTTCCATATGTGATGACTGAAATATAACTCACTCTGATTCAGCAGTGATAAAATGCAAATACACCTGTAAGACCTGATATTCCTTGTATGAGATGTTTTTGAACTGAGAGAAGATTGTCAGAAGGAAATAACAAATTTGAATTTAAATTATGTGGTTTCTTTCTTAGTCTTTTACTCATTTAGTACCTAAACTAAATTGTAAAGGGAGAGGGAGAGGTGGAGGGGAGGCAAGGCAAGGCAAGGTAAGGCAAAAAAGAAAAAAAGGAAAAACAGAAAGGAAAGAAGAGAGGAGAGAGAAGCAAGAAAAGAGAATGGAAAGAAAGCTCTAAAATTCCAAACCAGGTCTTGTTGTAATCAGCTGTATTTTTAGAACTGAATCCCATTTGCTTCCAGCAACATCTCATTGAGGGCAAACAGTAGAAGGGAAGAACTCAGGGTAGGAAGTGTAAGGGTTAATTACTTGTCCTGGTTTAACCCCAGTCACAACCAAGCACCACACAGCCACTGGATCACCCTCCCCCCTCCCAGTGGGATGGGGGAGAGAATCGGAAGAGCAAAAGTAAGAAAACTCTTGGGTTGAGATAAGAACAGATTAATAATGGAAATAAAATAAATAAAATAAAATTTAAAAAAATAGTAAAAAATTGTAATGAAAAGGAAAACAACACGAGAGAGAGAGGAACAAAACCCAGGAAAACCAAGTGATGCAACTACTCACCACCTGCCAACCGATGCCCAGCCAGTCCCCAAGCAGCGATCACTGTCCCCCAGCCAACTCCCCCCAGCTTATATACTGAGCATGATGTCACATGGTATGGAATACCCCTTTGGCCAGCTTAGGTCAGCTGTCCTGGCTCTGCCCCAGGAGTGTCCTCGCTGTGTCCCAGTGAGAAGCTGGGAGGGCAAGGGAAGCTGAAAAGTCCTTGACTAATGTAAGCACTGCTTAACAACAACTAAAACATCGGTGCGTTACCAACATTATTCTCATCCTAAATCCAAAACACAGCACTGTACCAGCTACTAGGAAGGAAATTAACTCAGGGTAGGAAGTATAAAGGTTAATTACTGAAAAACTAGAATCCACTGAAACCATTCAGTTTCCACAAGAAGAAAAGAGATATCAGTATATCTGCAAATAAGATAGATATCAAGATGGCAAATGGTGATTAAAAAGAGTTTTCAGGAATACGTGAGATGTAACAGGGGTACAGGAAATAGTTTCTTATAAGTACCTTGTACACAGTTTCTTTAATAGAATTCACTGTCAAAATAAAAGAGCATCTAAAACTCATAAATATAAAACCCCCACTTATCGGCATTTTGTAATTTTGGATTCTCTAATAACTTGTTGAAAACTGTGCAAGTATCTTAAATATGTTTTTGGTGTCTCTTCCTCCTCTAAAAATTATAACATAGATCAATCTCCTTTACCTTTCATCTAAAAGCTAAAACAGAACTAAAAGTATTGCAGCAGAAGAATGAACAATGTTGAGGAGCTGAAGACATGTATAACTTCAGTCACAGCTGAAACACACATGACCAGGAAACACAAAACCTTTCCCAGCAAAGCATAATTTTGTCAGAAATGGAGAGGAATGCATACTGCATGTATTCAAAATAGGTTGTGATGTGCATTTACATAGCGAGCGTTTTCAGGTCCAAGAGTCGGCAAGTGCTCTTTCTTAGATATTTAAGTAATACTAAGATTATCATGAAGCAGAGAGCAAAACCATAAGAATTGCACCTGGTCTCTGATGTCAAGAATGGAAGTCCTCACTGTCAGTTTACAGCTCTTTTCATCTGTTTGAAAAACCTTTAGGGACCTAATAATCTTTGCCTGATAAGAAGTTATTTGAAGTTAGCAGCGCTGATCAAGAACTTCTAAGCTCTTGACAAAGAATGTAAAAATTCTTTTAATATATTTTCAATATGTATGACTTCCTAAGGATTGTTCTCTCTTGCTAGATTCATTCCTTCTTCATAAAGAGAAAAAAATTAAGCTGCCATACTCACATAATCTATTAACATTTGAATTACCAGCAAGCTCTTTGTTCTCAATGCAACCCCACAATTACTCAGAACATCAGAAAAAGGAAAAGATGGTATATAGTGTTTACAGAAATCAAATCCAACAAGCGAAAGTAGCATGAAGTTTGGAAACGCACTCTGAAAGATAGTTTTTCACGACTGAAGAGGCCATTGTTGTCAACATTTACAGCAATAAGAAATGGCATAGGATTTTCCAAAAAAGAATTCAAGTTTTCACCCCAAGGCTTAGAGGTTTCAAAGTGTCAAAGATTTCTGTATTTTATCTTTTCTCTTAATGCCAGACCATCTATCTTTCCTTTTCCTCTTCCGTGTTAGATCCAGAGCTACCTGTAAGGAAGCTTTCTAGAAAAGATAAATTTTGAACATAAAGTTCAGCATGCAGGATTTCAGGCCAAGTGAAACAATGAAGAACTTAAAAACCTCAAGTAGCACGGTCTTATGGGGAAATATCAAGAGACATTAATAACTGCTGGCACGGTTATATGGTCCTTACTATAGTGAAATCTTTTAAGTAGTGGCTCTTCCCAAGTATGTATTGGTACAGTGTTTGCACAGTAGTTCCCTTTCATTATTGGAGTCTGAATGAATTTCTGTAATACAATAAACAAACAAATAATAACAAATGAGGAGTGTGCAGGGAGGAAAACAAATATAAAGTCCTGTGATGTTATTTTTAATCCTATGATATCTAAAATTGCTTTTCAAGCAACGTTGTAACATTCAGGAAATGTGCAAAAATCATTTAAAGGCTGATGAGATTCTCAAGGGTGAATTGCACACAAGTATTCTGTTTGGTGTGGGAGAATCTATCAAAGACTATGCAAGCATATTTAAACTTGCAAGGTGAAAAATAACAATATTCTGTGCAAATGAGCTTACAATGCTTAAATTAAGTTTTAACGGTAAGATGTAATTGAACTCTATTTTCTATATTTTAGTTGCACTGCTGATGATCCTCAATGACCACTTCTAGCATAGATTAGGTTTCCTGTAGAAGATGAGCATCTGAAATTAAGTTAGCAATATCAAATGTCGCAATTTAGTTTTATCCCATTATTAAAGATATAACAAGGATTATATTACATGCTATTATTGCTTTATGTCATGTTATAGAACATTATGTTCCATCAGTGCATGAGTAATCTCTATCAGGAAAGGACATAGTAATGGCAATGTACAGCTGGGCAAGCGACCAGCTTTGGGAATTTCTTGAACACCAAAACTGTATGACGAAATTTTTGACAGCTGGAAAAATATTCAGAAAGAATATAATATTCAGAAAGAATATAAGAAATGTTCAGGTATATATAATGGCAAGCAATTTTCCTCATTTTCCTCATATTTTGAAAGGGGAACAAAAGAGAGCTTTCACAGATTCAAACCGTGGATTTGTTTTTATCCTACAAAACATTTTACAGAGGCACAAAATGCAGAACTGAGCTAATGAAATGTTTTCGCTGACTCCTCAGTTGGGTCCTTCTCTCACACTTTTTGAAATGTGCTCTTACCAACACCCTGCTGTGCCAGGATACTATTAAATCACTGAAAGAAACCACACATACTAGGAAAAGAGAAATGGAATGGAAAGGAAAAGGGAAATTTAAGGTAAAATGAATGAAACTAAACATTACCAAAACAACTAATTTTGGAACTGAACCCTGCAATGCAAATGCAGTCAAAGGACGAACTCTGACCAAGAAATATTTGACAACTTCCTACATGTAATATATGGCTTTATAAATGGTGTTTGTATTTAGGGATAGAAAGTCAGAAATTACTTTGATGAGAGTTATCCATGTTAGAAATCAAACAATACATCTTTAAGCTGAAAAATATGAATACTTTCATTATCACAAACTCTGTGAATAGCTACACAGCTAAACATACAAGTTTTAGGTTCGTAGTGATTAAGCTTTCATTTGTTAAGACACAACTTAACCTTAACAGTTTATAGAGCTTTTTCTCACTGGAGATATTAAAAATTAATATAAAGAAAACAGATTACATATATTAATAAGCTACCAGTCTTCAGATCTCTCAGAAGTTTGACTAGGAACTAGGAATAACAATTACTGTAGGCACCAACTCCGGGGACAAAGAGTCAGCATTTAACTTAACTGAGCTTAATCAGGATCTAATATTTTAACCTTTCTCATACTTATGCTTACAACAAAAGTTTGGAGAATTATTGGACAAGACTTGACACAGAACAGGCGGGGGCTGAAGTAATGCCCGGACGTATGTCAAATAGCATTGGTTGGACACGTATATTTTGCCCCTTTGTATAGTATACTGGGCTTGATTTACTGACTGAAATTAGATATTTAGGGCCATTTTGGACTCTCTACAATATCCAAGACTTTTTCATGCGGCTGACAGCTATGTCTCAGGTCCCCAGGAGACACAACCATCCCACCAGGCAGTCCTGCCCCTGATCAAAGCAGTCTGGAGCTGCAAAATAAACCTGTTGTATTAGCCATACTAAATCATGCCTGACTTGCCCTGGTGTTGACAAGGGGACATCTTGAAGGAGGCAGTGGACAGATTGAACTTTCTATAACAAAGCCTCCTCTTTATTTGTTTATTTATTTTAATCTTTAGAGAAAAGTATAAAAGGGATAAAATTACTAGATTTGTAAAGACTGTTAGTTGAAATACAACCACTGACAGGTTGCTAAAAGAAATAAAAGTTGAATCCAATCAGTATAGCCAAAAATAACTGGTCAGCATAGCTGAAGTTTTTTTAAAAAAAAGATTAATCTTTCTGTGTGAGGAAAGTAAGGGAAGAGACCTGCTGCTTGAGAGGTTTCATTCAGAAAGATGAGGAAGTTCACAGGTGCAAATATCTCTGTAACTATGACAACAGTCAGAAGCTCCTTTGGGGAAGTAGGAAGCCAGGAGCTTGGCTACCTATCACTGCCTCCAGCAAAATTAGTCTCAAAGCTGAGTGAAGAACTGATTTTTTTAAAAATTTATTTGTTGCACATCCAAAAGTATTTCAAGCCAATTCAAAGCAAAAATTAATCAAAATTTCAGTGAAAAGACTAGAGAAAGATGCTTTAGGTCAATTTTCTTTTTTTCTCTCCTTTTATTTTAGATCAAAGGAAATATTTTCTCTTGATCTTGGCTATTTGAATATTCCTGAAAATAAAAAAAAAAAAGAGAGAAATAATGCACATACACAAAAATTCTAAGCATTGGGTAGGTTTTTATTGGGGGGGGGGGCATTTTTTTTTCCTGGTATAAATAAGTCTATATGCATTTAGAAAGAGTTAGTTTTGTAAAAGCTTCATTTTTCAGGAGAAAAAAAAAAGTTTTGTTCAGAGGTTTTCCTGTGCTTCTAACCCACAGTGTATTTGTAGTTCACAAAACTACAGAAAGAAATTTTCCCTGTCACCTCCCAATAAAAAAATAACTGAGTTTTAATCATTATTTGTCAACTTTCAACTGATATCACCTAAGCTAGATTTAGTGATAGTCAGACAAAAGGACTCAAAAATAATGCAACTTAATTCTGACTTCATAGGTCTGCAACTGGAAAGTAACAACTGAGTATTTATATTAAAATAGCCTGATTCATCATCTTCAAAGGGACTAGTTGCAGAGAGACAGAGTAAATTGTAAGTTTCATTATAAATATGATTTTGTTTCCTAAGTTGTGCTTTAGATTTTTGCTATATGTTAACAATTCCACCTTGTATGTCTGTGATGAGTATGTATCTGTTATCAAATTTTAGAAAGACAGTATTCAATCTCATTACAATTGAAAGCTGTAAAAAAGGACTCTTTTCCTAATACCACAGATAACCTGCTGTATGATAATTTATTAATTTAAAGGTTTCTTCTAATCTTTTATTTTAAACCACAAGAAAATATGTTTGTTTAATGAAAAGTTCACTGGGCATTTAGTGAAAATGCCTTTTGGTCCACATAAAGAAAATTGTATGAGTCATGATATGAATAAGTGTGTGGATACATAACATAAAAGCTATAATAAGTACCAAAACCTTCCATCAAGAAACATATTTTGCTATTTTAACAGTAAAAATAATTTTTAAAAGACCCACAAAACTAGAGTTTTTTGAAAAAGTTTTCTTCCTATTTAGAAACCTTTCATGAACAAAGGTAGTCAAATTGTGTAGCTTGCTTGAGGTAAATAATTGACGTTGCTGTGTGCACTCAATAAGCAAGATAATAAATATGCCTAAACTTCGCAAAAGTTTTTCACCATTGGGGTTAAGACTATGACCTCCTCTTGCTTGAACTAAAGGCCTAGGCCCATTAATTTGCAGGATTAGAAGTCTCTGATTAAATTTGCAGCCCAATCAGTTGGTGGGGATGGGAACTCATTCCCTAGAGATGAGGGTCTCAAAACAAAACTTAGTCTCTGTGAAGAATTTAAATATCACCATGATTAATGTACAGATAGGCATGTACCCATGTATATTTCTTAACACCTTTCTGTAGAGAGGAACGAACATATTTTTCAGTAACTGCAAAGTTTGTTTCAAAGCATGTCCCAATTAGATTAATATTGAATCATATGCCTAGTCCTTTGGTATAATGCTTCATTCCCCCTCTTTCCCTCCTTCTTCTACCCCTAACTGTGAGACAGGATTTAAAAGACAGATAATCGATCTTGTTGTAACCAAACATTTTTAGTAGTACTGTGTTCCTTCAGTAATAGTCACCTCCAAAGTTTGTTTCAAAAGTTTTCAACTCCGGACTCTTAAAGTTTCACTCTTTCTTTAGTGCGTTTTTCTTTTCTCCTGAATGTAGAATTCTTCTCTTATGAGGCTCACTGCCACTCGTTTGCCTGTTTTTAGCACTCAGCTAATCTGAAGAGGCATAAAATACAGGGGTATTCATACTTTTCAATTCATATTTTCTTTTCATTCTACTTACATTTCACATTTTTCAGTTCAAATCTAATATGATTCATGCCTCAGTGTACGTTCCCTTCATTCATTGTACTGGTAATGATCTTAGAATCATAGAATCATTAAGGTTGGAAAAGACCTCTAAGATCATCAAGTCTAACTATCAACCCAACACCACCATGCCCACTAAACCATGTCCCTAAGCGCTGCATCTACACGTCTTTTAAATACCTCCAGGGATGGGGACTCAACCACTTCCCTGGGCAGCCTCTTCCAATGTTTAACCACTCTTGCAGTAAAGACATTTTTCCTCACGTCCAATCTAAACCTCCCCTGGCGCAACTTGAGGCCATTTCCTCTCGTTCCTCTTGCTTCTTTTACAGTTTGCACATGTACAGCTGTTTTTTGGATCTGATTCTCAAGGTGCATTTCTCAAGGTGTGCTACCTCAAGGTGTATTCTCAAAAGTGGTATACTGTGAAAGGAGAGATTTTAATTTAATTTCATGAAACTAGCACTACAATTGTAGATATACCAGATATAATGTGTAAAATGTATATAATGTGTATATAAAGTTTAAAGATGCTACCTGGGGTTGTACCTCCCCACATACAGGACTTTGCACTTCTCCTTGTTGAACTGCATGAAGTTTCTGTTAGCCCATTTCTCCAGCCTGTTGAGGTCCCTCTGGATGGCAGCACAGCCCTCTGGTGTATCAGTCACTGCTCCCAGTTTTGAGTCATCAGCAAACTTGCTGAGGTGCACTCTGCCTCTTCATCCAGATCATGCAACAATGTGTTTGATAAAGCTTTCAACCATTTGAACAATATTTTTTCTTTAGATTTCCTGACAAATATAAAATTCTTAGATATTTAGTTTAAGACATACAAAAGACATTAAAAAAAAAAAAATTGAAAGCAGGGATAGTTGTATTTGTTTATTTCACTGCATTACAAACTCACTATTATGCCAAAAGAAACAGGGATTATTGTCCTTGCCAGGCAGAAATCAATGTGAAATAAAAGTCATGTGGTTCCATGATGACATGATGTGTTCATTGTTCAACTTCAGGATAGTGGATAACCCACCTTCTAAAACAAAGGTACAAGAGCCATTTTCTTCATAACACAGCCTTTTTCTACATGTACCTTGAGACCACATTGTTGAAAGCATCCATGAGAAAAAAAAAGGAAATGGGATCTGATGATTTCACATGTCTTTTTGCTGTATTTTAAGGTGTTTATCATTATTATAGGAAATGAAAAGCTGGAAAGCACAGGAGACAGTCAGAAGGAAAGAAATAGTGGGAAGTGAGATTCATCTAAAAAGAATTTAAGGGGGGATAATGGGTACTGCTTTTAGAGAAAAGCAACCTTGGAAAAAGGGATGAAAGAAGTGAGCAGAAACAGAAAGTGTTATGAAAAGAGATGATATATTAGCAGCAAGAAAGATAAACAGGTATGAGATGGTTAGTTTCGGATCCCAAGAGAAGATGGAGAAGGAAAGTCTAAAGATCTTTGTTCCCTGTAAGGGCAACTAATGGAATTCTGGAAACTTGTTCTCCAGGATCAAAACTAGATCTTAATTTCATTTGATTTGATGTGACTTTCCTTAGAGGCCAAATTCACTGTTACATTCCAGATTTGCTTCTTGATGGGTAAAACTGGATATATGAATACTTTTCATTATCATTGTAAGGCAGGCTAGTAAAAAAATACCACTGGTAGCTTCATTATGATAATTCATTTTGTGCAAAGGTGTACTGAAACCAATTTATTTAAATATTCAACCTTCTTACCTTTTTCAAACTGAATATTAAACAATAGGACAAATTTAACACTCATCTACTCTTCATATATAGCTCTATTAATCTTGCCATCTTCAATGGGATATGCAGAATGCAAATCAGATATGATTTTTGCTTAATGGAGAAAGTCCTATAATTCTTCAGAGAAAGTTCGAGTTCTTCATGTGGAAATGTTCTTTGCAAGCTGGTGGCACTTTAACTGTTTAGAGCAAGAATGAAATGAGGAGTGCATGCTTTATAATCTGTAAGATTTAAATTATTACATTTAAGTACTTTTTATTGTATGTGCTCTATGTTTTGTCAAAGAATCCCTTAGAATCTCCTACCAAGGGCAGAATCTCTTTTTCTTTCTAGATATTACAGGAATGCATAGGAATAATCACTCCTCTAGAAAGTCTGCAGTCACAATAGACCTGCATACAGACAACCAGCAAAGAAATGTCTTAAAAGCAAAGCATTTTGTATCTGATTTATTTTTATTTCTTCAAATATTTCTACAAACGATTTCCTGACATTTCTTTTAGTGTGAGTCCTTCACAGATGTAAAGAAAACATCAGCTCTTAGATAATCCTAAAAGAAATCTTTCAAGGCACTAAAAATTTTACCATATTGTCGGCAGGTCTTTTTGCTTTGAAAAACTATTTGAAATCCTTTCTTATTTTTGTGTGATTCAGATAATCCACTGATTATTTCAGATTGCATATTGTCATTTTACTCCTTTCTATTGAGGTTTACAGGGATTTTAAAAATCTTTAATAGCATTTAATTAAAATGGCAAAGGTTAATTTAATTAGCATAAAGCTTAAAGTTCATGTATCAAAGGGGTATTAAAAATATCACATTTTAGTCTGAACATTTACATTTAAATAAGACGGGCAAATCCAAATGTCCTGTACTTCTCTCAGGTTGGAATATGGGCAGAACTGAGATCCCAAGACCTCAGGCAGAAATTCAGACTTCCTGCCAGACAATGAAGGCATTCAAAAATCAAGAGGCCCTTCCTTTGGTAAGTGAAAATATTCTTCAAGACCACTAAAGATACGTATTATTGCATCCTTTTTTTGGTTGTTTTTCTCCCTCTGAGGAGCCTATCTCACTCTCACACTCAATTACAATCTATATTTAGTCAGAGACTTTCTTAGACATTGATTGGATCTCCAGTATTGCCTGAATCACTAGTCTTACTCTAAGCATGATGAACACAAATATGATTGCACTGAAACTCATTAAAAATAGAGATGGCCACTTTTTTGCATAATAAGCTCATGATTAAAGCACTCAGTCAGAAAAGTGAATGCCTGTAGAACACAACATCTACCACGCCACAGGACATATTGGAAAGAAATATTTTCCTGCTGAAGTTATGTCTCTGTTCAGCCAGGGCTCCAGTATCCATAAAGCCAGAAGGAGAAAAGGTAATAGGTTAGGGCCGTGAGACAAAAAAGACAGGAATGTTCTTTTGTTCTGATTCCTCTTCTAGAATGATACCAATTCCTAACCAGTGCTGGTCCATTGTGGCGTGTATAAAATATTGTTTGGAAGAACAGAAAGGTGGTAAAAAATCTCCTGCAGCTTTGAAAAGCAGTGGAAACCATCTAACTTGTATAGATGCTTATTTTATGCACTGGAAATTCAAGTTGTCTTTTTTTATATTTTTCAGGTGCTTTCATGTTATGTATTTTAAAATTATTTAATATTATTCCTTTCTAATTTATTTGTTTGCAAAACTATTTTCTCTGCTCAGAATCCTTTGAAAAATTTGGATATTATTCTTATTCTATGACACAGCATCACATGCATGCACATACACAAAAATTCCTACCCATACACAAAACTGCATGTATTAAGAGCTAGAGAGGAGTCTGTCTGTGTATATCAACCTACTTAAATACATATATATAGTGTTGGGGTAGGTAAATTTGGCCAGCTACTGGAGCATCCAGTCGCATAGTGAGGAGTCCTCCTGTCACAGCCCTCTAGATACAAGGTTGCTTTGGCTCCATGTGCCCAGATGCAGTCAGTAGTGAGGCTGAGCACATATTCCTATGACTCTTTTTGGTGACTTTAAGTCCAGGAACAATGACCTGATCACTCTTCTTGATTTTCTTAGGAGTAACAGAGTCAGAGTACTCTGTTCTTCACAGATTAGGTTTCTTGGTTCCTCTGGCAAGCATCGCTCATTCGATCCTCACAAAGTCTTTCTAGCTAATTTGATTAGCTTTTAGGTAGATAGCCCATATATATTTTTTTTATATATATATAAAAAAACCATACATACACAATACACACATACACATAGATGCAAACCCTCAAAAACTCTGTAATGGCTTGGGTGATGTGTTCTGGTCTGACCTTTCACCTCAAAAAGGATTCATCAGAAGTATAAAAAGGTTAACAAAAATGATCATATATATGTAATAGATTCTGCAGAAGGAATGATTAAATAGACAAAGCCTGGAAAAACGGAAGAGTAAGAGGGTATATATATAAAGTTATGAATGTCATGGAGGAGGTGAATAGAGAGAAATTGCTCACTTCCTTTAAAATAAATAGTAGATATCAAATGAATATGACGCGTGGCAGATTCAAAAGACGCAGAAATGGGACTTCCATGTGCAGTGTGTAGTTAAATTACAGAGCTCAGAGCTGTAGATACTAAAAGTTTATGTGGATTCAGAAAGGAATTGGGCAAAATCATGGAACAAAACCAACAGCTGTTAACACAAATAAACCGAGCTGCTGGGGGCTGGAAAGGTGTTCTGGGAAACAACCACCCAACACTTGCCTTGTTCTTTTACTCTTTTCTGATGTTCTTGCATACCTTTACCAAGTACTTGAACTCTGCTACTGACAGAGTACTGGCCTACACTATACAAAATAAAAGAAAATATTAAATACTCCTATAAAATACCAATAGATTCAATTTTAAACATGCTATAGGATAAATAGTTCATTATATCACTTTTATATCATAATTTTCATATATTAAAAACATGGGTTTAGTATCTTCATAACAGAAGAAAGCCTAATTAATTTTTTTAAGGTATTTCTTGTATTCTCATTTCATTTGAACTACCTTACCCAACAGAAAATCTATTTCACTGAAAATTCACTATCTACTGGGCAGCATTCCTTGTTGAGAAATCTATTACTAAGACACAGCATTTCCAATATGAATTTCAGCTGGAGATATATCATTAAATATTATTAGCTTTCTTTATAATTGTTTTGAGTTTGTTTAGTCTTTTTTGTTACATTAATATATATTCATGCCTCTCTTTTCATTAATGATTGACATTTTTTCTTGATTCTCACCTGTATATTTACCATGGGATACCAAGCACTCGCTCAAAGAAAAACAAATTGCTACCATCCTTTCAGACCTTACTTTGTACTGTGTGTTTTATCCTATGTTCTGAGAGAGGGGTAATGTTCCTTCAATATCCCTTACTAGGACAGTGAAACGGTGACTAATCACTTTCTCCAGAGCTGCCATTTTTTCCCAGGGATATTCTTCCTTTACATCATCTGTTTGAAAGCCTCTATTTTCCACCCTAACATAATAAAAGACATGTCTATAAAGTCAGTCTCTCACTTTTAGGCTGTTTTCTATGTAAGTCAGTAACTGCATCTCAAAGCAATCATGTTTATTTTCTGTAACTCTTCTTCAACAAACTACATTATTTTTTGAAATGATTATATGAAATGCTGAAAAATTTCCTTTAGAGAGTGCTGAAACCAAATCCAAGATCCAGAAATAACACTGGAACTTAACTTCATGGTAGACTACAAGACACTGAAATAATTCATTTTGGCCATTTTTTGTGCATTTTGCTTTTTAAACATTTTGTGTACTGTGGCTTGTGTGTGTATGTCTGTGGGAAGGAGTGGAGGAAGGGACACTATGCATAAACTATACAAGTAGTATACGGTGGTGAGTTTTAGCCTGGCAGGCAGCTAAACACCACACAGCTGTTCGCTCACTCCCCCTGCCACCAGTGGGATGGGGGAGAGAATTGGAAGAGTAAAAGTAAAATTCATGGGCTGAGATAAAGACAGTTTAATAGGACAGAAAAGAAAGGGAAAATACTAAAAATAGTGATAAAAGAATATACAAAATAAGTGATGCACAATGCAATTGCTCACCACATGCCGACCGATGCCCAGCCAGTTCCCGAGCAGTGGTCACCGCCCCCTGGCCGACTCCCCCCAGTTTATGTACCGAGCATGACGTCACATGGTATGGAATGTCCCTTTGGCCAGTTTGGCTGTGCCCCCTCCCAGCTTCTTGTGCACCTCCAGCCTTCTCAGTCAGTAGAGCATGGGAAGCTGAAAAGTCCTTGACTAGTGTAAGCACTACTTAGCAACAGCTAAAACATCGGTGCGTTATCAACTTTGTTCTCATCCTAAATCCAAACCACAGCACTGTACCAGCTCCTAGGAAGGAAATTAACTCTATCCCTGCCGAAACCAGGACAATGGGTATGTGATGTCACCCAGGTTACTGTTTCTATGATTTTAAGTGTATATCAAAATTGAGACATAAATTAACTTTACACATTCTATTGCTCTTGCGCACCTTGAATACGCACTAAAAATATGCAACCAAATGTTCATATTTGATTCTTTTTATCTTAACCTAAATTATGTGGCACAGAGAGATTACCAGGAACAAGAGTTCTACAATAACTTATCAAGCTGTATTAAAATATATTTATTTAATTATTTCAATATTTTGCATCATTTTTATATAAATAAATCCACCAAATATCTTTCTTAATAATCAATTTAAAGATGACTGTTAAAATATAATTTTGTTTTAATATTCAATTTGGGCTATATAATAATGACATAAACAAAAAATAGTTGGTAGGTGTTTGAAATATGATATGAATGCTCAATAAATTAAAGAATAAGATGGAAGTGAAGTGCTATGTTCCCGTTACACTGTTTTTTCCAGTTTTCCCATCTTTCTGTTTCTCTCACACATATAAAAATATAAAGCTGTTTACTCATTTGTTGCACAAAGTCTGCAAGATACAACCCCCCCAACTCTAGAACAGAAGTTCTAGAAAAAAACTAGAACAGCTAGAACAAAAATCCCATATGAAGTTGATAGTGAACTGAGAAATAAAAGGTAATATTTGTCCCTCACTGTCGCCTTGCTTCCTTTCTGTAAATGGTGACTGCCCTCTGTTAAGTTGATGGAAGCTCTGATTACATATGATGCTGAGTGTGTGAGCTGGCACAGGCAGGATGCAGGAACAACCACAAAACCACAGATGAAATGCAAACAGTAAATTTATTTTCGTTACCTCACCAACCGGGGGATCCCTGAAGCAGCACCCGGGCAGAGGCACACAAGCGGGGACGCAGGCACCACGGAGCTCGGTCCTTGCTAGAGGATCACCGAACCTGCTGTTTTCACCTGTATTTCAGGGATTCGCACAGGCGTAATTTACCACTGTGCTTTGATCTTTCCCACAGCAGGGCAGGAATCTCAAGCACATTTGACAGGGTGTCTAAGTCTATCACAGGCCTATGTTATCTAAACACAGATGTTCTACTTATCCAACACACAAGGCCAAACAACGATTAGTATGATATATGTGTTTTTCGACACCCCAGCTGCAAGTCACTTGAGCGTGTTTACAATCCTCCTCGCCAATCTTGCGTTATTTTCCCACACCGAGGCACAACAAAACATGTTTAGTTGCAGAAGTTTATTAGAGCATGTTCAGTGACTTTCTGTGATTATACCTAAAGGTACAGATCACACCCAAAGCATTACCGAAAATATCTAAAGGCATAAATCATCTTGCAGGTTTTGAAGGTCATTGTATATGATACATGATCCCTAAAGATATTTATTTTTACATAATTTTTACTGCTTAGTTTTGTTCTTTGTCTTTGGCTTTTTTTCTTTCTTCTTTTTTTTCTTAAACATGCTTGTCTCCATGGAAAACCAAACAGTTAATGATTAAGTCAGAGTCTGTACACTGCTAACACTAATTTAAAGATCAAGCTTCTTAGTTTCACTGAAGGGAACACCTAGTTTTACATCTGAAAATCTGAATCAATTAGGTAAATGTTTTGGTTATTAAGCTGTCCGCAAATGATGTATCTTCTTTTTTCCTTTTGTCTGAACTGAACTGTACAGTCATGTAAAGATTGCAAAGCACGCCCATGTTTTATGTGCAGCTTCTGAAAGACTTTCTGTTCTGATGTGTGGACTAGACTAAAAATGTATTAACCATTGTAGGGACCAACCTATGCAGTTTATTAGGACGAAATCAGCGGTATTTCATGAAAATCTAATACCTTTTTATGAAAGGTTAGGAATTTCTGAGCCTTACCAAAAGTTCACACACTGGGATAGAATTCGAGTAGGAAATTATTTTTTTATGAAATGCAGTGGTATTCATGTGTTCCATGGTACACATGTACAAGCTAGTGGAGTATTATGGGCTTGGGCACAAGTGATACTAATTAGGTAGGAAGGCTGAAAGATCATAAATCTTTTTCCTAACTTCTTATTTCAAATACCAGGTAGTAGAGGTTGCTGCTATAGCTCATTGTAATTGTATCTTTTCTGAGAAATGCAAAACACTAGGAAAACTAATTATAAGGTACCATTCTACTCTGATTATTGTAACTGAATATGTGTCTGTGTTATACAAATTAAGGAACTAGAGATCATTGTGACAAGAATCTTCAGAAGACTGATAAGTCAAGCCAGTCAAACTTTAAAAAAACTCTACTAAATTCATTCACTAACAGACCCTTCATGCCAATAATCAATTCTTATATGTCATTAATAATTATTACTATGCAGATGAATTTATTAGTCTTTAACATCTCAAATTACCTGTGAGTACAAAATGCCACAGAGGTGATGCTGCATAGTTGGTGCTGATAACTGCAGTCCTTGGTGGTCCTTGGTCACCAAGGTCAGGGTGATCAGACTTGAGAACTCATTGACAAGAGAAGCCAGAACTGAAGTGGCCTTGTCTTCTTTCTTCTCTGCTTTTCCTTCCTCATGCCTGTTGTTTTTATGCTATTCCCCCTCCCAACCCTGCCAAAATAATAAAGGGAGGGCTCATCTGCTCTAGGCTGCTTACCCTGTTTGTGGTTTTGTCAGTCAATGTCCTAATGTATTTGGAAGGATGTTCTCATTCTCAGTCCCTTGTACTCATCTTGTCCTTTGTCCCACAATGTTTTAACACTTGGGAGGGAACATTTTAACACTTGGCAGTCTCTTTCATTTGACCACACACATCTTTCTTTGCCCATTTAACAGTCAAATCATTCGCATGCTTCTGCCAAATGCTTATATGTTGTATCTGACCCTGCCATCCCAGGTATTACAAAATACGTATGCACTGTTGTTAGTTACACTATTCTAGTACACTTATATATTGGTCCAAGATAAACTAATTTTAATTATACACTGATTAACACATTTAAAATGTACAAGTGCCACAGCCTCTGATCTGGTTACATGATATTTTTGGATCTGTCCAACTTCCCTCTCAAGGTTCGTCCGGGGTGCAGCAACATCTGTGTTTTAATCCACATCAGGTGTATGTCGCTGAAATGAGTATTCCAGTTATTTCTGTTTTTTCTGGTTTGGTTCACACAATGGAGCAGTCTGACATGCACGAACAGGATTGCTTTCAGACAAAACTAAACATGAAAGTGCATTCCAGGAGCACACCTAACACACTGTGGTTAGAAATAGTCATTCAGTCCCTTGGGCCTGGCTAGCATCATAGTACGACACAGGTTGGAGGGGACCTCTGGATGTCATATGGTCCAGACCCCTGCTCAAAGCAGGAGCAACTTAGATCAGGTTGCTTAGTGCCTTGTCCAGTGACTATCTCCAAGGATGGAGATCCCAATCTGTTTCAGTGTAGGACTACTCTTGCTGGGGGAGGGGGGGAGAAAAAAAAAAATCCTTAATAACTGATCAGAAATATCTTTGTTGCATCTTATGCCTGCTGCCTCCTGCCCTATCACTGTTAATCTCTGCAAAGGATTTGGCTCTGTCTGTTTTATACTCTCAAACACTACATATTTGAAAACAACAATGAGATTTCCCCTAGTCCCCTTGTTCTTAAGAATGAACAAATTCAGTTCTCTCAGCATTTCCTTGCATACACTAGAGCTAATTAAACTGATAGATTTGGAATTTAGATGATTTACTCCAAAAGTTTTGCTCTGCAGATCCTCACCTCTTTGGTCTATACTGCCTGTTTCAAGAACCTAATCTGTACCTAAACCTTAGGATATTTGAAGGATGTAGCTACACCTCTTGCACTAAACGGTTTTTAAATTTTAAATTCCAAAATACCTAATGGAGTAGAGAAAGATCATTAACAATCTTCTACCATTACATCCTGACTAATATTGGAAGGGCCTTTCTCCGGCCATACCTAATTCTGAAGGAGTCAGAGTAATTTCAGGGTTCTTTAAGAATATATTACGACTGCTCAGAATTCTGTAGTTCATTAGTGTTTCTTTTTCACCTTTTTGCAACTATTTTTTTTCTTCAAATGAGTAACATTATATTATTTGAAGAAAAATATTTATATATTGATTATTGCTGCAGGATACAACCCCAGTTGGTTAAATGTTTTCTATTCAGTTTTTGGTTCAACTGTAAATAGACCAGAGCTATGGGAATGACCACAGAAAAAGAGAAATCTTCAACAGCCTTTTATGTTCAGCCTTCCTTCCTGTACCTCTGATTTTTAAAAGAGGGCTAAATTAATAATTGCAATATGATTAACATTATTTATTATAATTAATGAATAATAAATAACTGGAAGGGTTTGTCATTCATTTGGATATGTTAAGGAATGTGGTGCACAAACTAGTGTCTTCTAAAGCATGAGTAATAAGGCCAAAGGCCAGCTTTTTGTAACTGCTCCAAGATGAACAGGTAATGAATTAGTGTATAAGCAAAATCTTTCCCATGTCCTGACCTGTGTAGCTATGTGCAGTACTGCCACAGTTAAAGTCAATTCATCAGCACAATACAATATTTTTAATTTTAAAGGCAGTTAACCACTGGCTCATCTTTCAAAAAGATGTGATAAATTTTGCATGCCTTAAAACCTCTGAATCACAAATAGATACATTTTTATAAGACTGCCTAAGGAGCAGATTGTCACTGGTTAAAAGTTTACAAGAGGTGATCTTTCTGTCAGTTTAAAATTGTGGGATTTGGAGGTTTCATGGTTCTTTGTTTGTTTCCATATCCCCAAAATAGCTGTTTCAGTACTGTGAACAAAATCTTGTTCCCAATGTAATGACTTTGGTTTCACTTTGGGAAAGGGAATTCATGGGACTTAATTGTGGTTTTAAATTAAAATACAAAAGTTAGTTTTCTTGTAAAAATATTCAGTGTAAAGAATTTACAAAAGGATACAGACTTCTTCAAGCTAAAGATCAATATCAAGCATGAAGGATGGACACTGAATTGCAAGACTAAATCATTAAAGGAATGAAAATGTTACTACACTTACAATTTTATATATTAAAGTATTATTACATTATAATATTAATAGCATCAGTTTCTAACAGATAACACATGCACACCAGAAGCAGTATGACCTTTTGTTACTGTACAAAAGCCTTGTAAGCACTAGTACCCCTACATTTACCAATGTGCCATTTTCTTATGCCCCAGTCTTTCAACTGACCCCAATCTGTATTTATGCAGAATAAGAATTATTTCAGTGGGACTGTTAGTGCGTTCAGCATCCTGCTTAAAGTAAGTTGTTTACAAGATCAGGACCTCACCAAAGATGGTGATAGATATTATTGTCCACATTTTGGAAGGATATGCATGTACCATTGAAATTAGGGGGAAGGATTCAGTGCCTTTAGAAATTTTTCTCTTTAAAATTATATAGGAAACAGGAATTAGCCAAGATTTATATAATCTTGATCACTGACAAAAAAACCTAATTAGCCTATAAGCAAAGCCCTCAGCTGTAGTACTCTTTCACAGTATTTATGTTCTGACTTTCAAGAAATAAATTATTTTATAAGGTGGCAAGTTTCTTTAATGAATGATTATTTAAACAAGATATTTAAGAGTTTTAATAAGCTTGTCAGACTTGGTACTTTTCTCTATTTCTACTACATAATGAAGTCTTTCCTGTGACTGCAGCACACACAAGCAGAATTTTTAAATGAAAGACTTAATTTTGGCAGGTCTAGGTCTAAGTCCTCTGGTTCTCAAGAGTTTTCTTTATTTCAGGTTCTATTAGCAATGTACGATGCTAACTCATGTCCAAGCATATCCCAGAAATCCCTCCTGAGATATTTAGCCATGTCACTTTGAAGAATACTAAAATGAGCGAGAACAGGGCCTTTCTCTGTTTTTTCTTTGATTCTTTTAAATTCATTGCTCTGACATAACCTTTGAAATAAATATAGCGATATGAAGGCATTGAAGAAAAAAATAGGAAAGTTTTATGAAAAATTAAGCAATGATAATTATATTCAAAAACCTGCTATGAATGAAATCCCACTGATTTTAATGGGATAAGAATTGGACCCCACATCTCATCTGGTTAAACCTCAATATTGCAACAAAGAATGGTAATTGTTTTGAGACCAGTTTAATACTTGAAGTGGGGTCATGCATGCATAGCATGATGAGCTTCATTCTAAGCTCTGAATTTCTTTGCATTAAGTCAGGTAATTTACAGTATTTGAACAGCTTCTGTAGTTGAAATGAATCTGTCTTTTTAACATTTAAATGAACAGTAGGGATAGAAATAGCTGGGTACTGAAGAATGTACAGTAAACTGTTAAGCAAAGGATAGAAATAAGAGAATAAATGGGTTTTTCAAACTGATCCTTTAGTCTAATGAAGGATTTAAAAATATAAAATAAAGGAACATTTCCCATGTATTCACACTGCTCATAATCTCTAACTGAATTCCACTTCACATTCCTTCCACATTTTTCTGTAGAAAAAAATACCATCACTGGAGTTGCATCAGAAATGAGTGGCTGGGTGCTAGGAGGCAAGATGGGGAAGTAGAACTTGATAAAGAAGCAGTAAAATTCTCTTGGTGTACCAGAGAAGTCACACTAAGTACTAGGGTTGCATACCGACGTGCCTTCTGCCTCCCGAGAAGACAGGTGTTGCTCCAGCATCTTTTATTTTGGATTTCACAAACTTCACTTGAAAGAAGAGCTCTGCAGATAAACTTGATTTATTCCCTTGTGTTCTCATATTTGAGATTAAACCAGACTGGGCAGATGGGTATTGAGCAACAGTCTTCCAATTCAGTCTCATCTGAACATGTCCCTTCATAAATTTCGTATTCACCAAGGGGGGAAAAAAATGCAGAGACACACACACACAGAATTTTGGCTCTGCCAGTCTAGAACGTGAATGATAATGGTGCCATGGAACTGTTGAGACCTCTATAAGAAAATGGGGAAATGATGTATATGGAAATCAGCTGCAAATGTGGAAATAAGTGATGATCAGTGTTTTTCACTTACTTAAACTATTTCTTGTTCTACTACCACACAGAAACACCACTGTTTAGGATGGAGTTGCCTAAAACAAGTGGCAGGGAGAAAGAAAAAAAAAAAAAGGAAGAAAAAAAGGTGCTTCCAGAGATTTTCAAAGGCAAATGGAGTGTTTAATTATTCAAGGTAAAGCCATTGCATTATTTTGTCTTGATGCTGCCATGAAGGAGGTGTTCTGTCTTGAAATATGCTTAGTTAGGCTGTCATAGTTTACACATTACCTTTGTCTTCAGGTAGTAGATGTTTTTTATCTTGCATGAAGAGTAACAATAATTTTAAGCCGTTTTTAGGATGGTATTCAGCAACTTTTATTTTAGTGCTCTAAAGAAAAACATTCTAGTGAAAATTAAATTAAGAGAATCCATAATAAAAGATGGAAAGGGATAGTCATTGTCATTGTGCATAACTTCACTCATGTTTATTCTCCATGAAATCAACAGTATAAAGTTGCTAGCATGCATAACTATTTGCTAGATACAAGCTGTAGTTAGCAACCTTGACGCTAAAAAGAAGTGTTGCTGTTGTGGGAATATTTGTGTGAGTTAGAATTAAATTTTATAGCATTAAAATTATCTTACAAATACATTTTCTAATATTACACTCCTTCAGAAACCCTACCTGTAACTTTATTTGAATATATGAGACTGGAAATACCAACTGGATAAAGTAACTCAGGTACACAGTCAGTAACAAAATGGAACTTCTAGGAGAGCTTCAACTCCTAATGGACATCTCAGGTCTTATCAAGATCAAGATAAATAGAGGAGGTTAGAATGTCCATCCAAACATGTTTTAATAGTTCACTTTTCATCCTTCTTATCCATCACATAGACCTACACATTTGCTACTACAGAGTTTTCATAGTCAATAAATTATAATGGTTCAAAACGCTTTATTTCAGAGGTTTTAATGTGTTATTGACAAAGAAAGAACTTTAAGTGTTTTCTATGATTTCTATGAACACAGTCTTCTAAGACAGTAAACACTAGAAATTGAGGGTTCTCTTTTAACTCAAATATTAATGTTCTATATTTTCTGAAGCAGAAAGTTACACATTCTGTTCCCTGTGATGAATTAGGGTTGTTCAAAAGATCACTGTGCGGGTTGCATATATGTTGCCACAGATCATTACAGCAGTCTATCATGTGAATGTGTGTTTAAATAAGTTTTGCAACACTTTATTTAGCAGGTTACAGCAAATAATGAACCTTATGGACCTTGTATGAGATATTACACAACTAATGACTTACTTATATTTATAGAAAACTGGAACCTATATAGATAAAAGCTCAATTCAATATTTTTAAGGTTCTCGTTTCTAAACTACAAATATTACTTAATGCCTTTCTATTAATAACAGAATTTGGTGATTAGCCTGAAACATTTATTGTTTAGCTTCTTCCTAGTTTTAGTGCGTAAAAGTAACATTTATGCTCTAGAATATGAAAATATGAGGATTTCTCTACTAACCCTTATCTATTTCAGCTAATAATTTGAAATTGTTCTGCTATCTGTGGTCTTGACACTAGCTGTTGAATATGGTTGCTGCAGCAATAGTAATTTTTCTGTTTAATTAGTAAGAAGTAAGGGAAATAGATTGTTTTTCCTATTGTTTGCTCCCCCTCCCCAATCCATACTTTTAGTCAGGTTTAATCTAAATTATTAACATATATCTGTAAAAGGTGTGTCCCTTTCTTTTCATAATTGCACATTTTAACAGAGTTAGACTTAGATAAGCAAAAATCCAGTGCAGTTTTTGAGGAATATCTACTTAAAATGAAAATGCATGTAGAAATGCATAAATATTATTTAATTATTATTTTAATTTATATCATAATATCATTCAAATGAATTACTGCCAAATTCCTATAACGTTTTCAAGTAGGTCCCAAGTGGACATGCATCATGTTCTACCCATAAAGTCTTAGCTTCCTTCTATCTATTATTTCATTTTTAAATCTAAAAATTAATCTATATTATTTATAATATAATATGTATTTGTAATATAATGTTGATAATTGTATTTGGGAAAAGAAGCAAAATAATTTAGTGCTACTATGTGTGCTGCCTAGGTAGAGCCCCAGAGAAGTCATCAGAGTTCAGGGTGGAAAATGAACACGCTTATATACAGCCTTAGGCCTCTGGAAGATTATTTGCTAAGTATATTATATTAAAATTCTGGCAAGTATCAGTTCTTTAACATATCAGCATCAGAGTTCCATAAAAGTTCATAATTTATCTCTTGAGGGGGAGTAATTTTTTACTATAGTAGTGTATTTCATCATCATTATCATAAATGAATATTTAATTCCCCCCAAATTATTGTATAATTTATGAGAGTAAGATACCACCAAGTGCACATCTACATGTACTAACTCATACTTCAGAGTGTCCCATTTATTATATTGGGTTCTAAGTCTGTCAAGATAAATAAAAATAATATGCTTTAATCTCACAGATACTGCTCTATCTATATCCTAAGTAAAGAAAAAAAAAAATAAAATAACATATTTACTTTTATCATTATATTTTTTGCACATAGTAGGTAATGAAATCACTTCATATATCATAAATGACATGAGCCTTACCAAATCATCCAAAAACTTCAAGACAAGCTGATTTTTTTCAGTTGTAAATCACCAAGGCTGCTCCCATTTATGGGTAAGCAACACAGAAGTAGTCACTGTGTTCTGCTTATGCTTACACTAGTGCTGTCCAGTTATTCCTGCTGAGCTGACGTACGAAAAGTTAAGTTGGCCTTCGGCTGGAATTTCGGGTCACTTCTGCTGCTACAGATCGAGCTCTCAATATGACTGTAATGGTTTCTTACCTTGATCAGGGATGACGTTATTTAAAATGTATGTACAAATATATGTTTGTATCTTTCAACATTGAAAACAAAACATTAACAAAAATATTAAGTCTAGGTTTGATCCCACTGGAAACTGATAGAGGTTGTTAACAGAAAGGAGAACACATATTGTTGCAGTTTCTCAGTGTTCCGCAGATACTAAAAACCTAAGGATAGAAAATGCAGCTGGCTTGTGGGCTGCTGAGAACGCTGTGCCCAGTTTACATTATAGAGCATTTGTTAACTTTCAAATGATAGCAATATAGCACTGACAGTTGGCTAAATAACACAAACAACTTCTTCCACACATAACAACAATATGTAATGAGGTAGTTGGAAAAACACTCCATTTTTTTGCTTTGTTTTTCTTACAGCTTTTAGAAATAGACTGTTAATTTTAATCTATTCCACAAATCAATGCAATCAAGTAATAACTTGGTCTTTTATCAATCTTTTCTGATAGCAGCACAAGATTCATGTTTTGGGGAATTTTTTTAAATCCTTTTCCATACCACTATTGAGGAGAATATTTATTATGGATAAGGTTTGGAAATTATTGTTGCTGAACCTACCAGATCTGTGATTCTGTTTTGCTTCTCTTTCTGTTTTCTCTTGGTTTTAACAACAGTAAAATCTTTCTATTATTCAGCCACTGATATTTTTTACCATTTATTTGGCACTCATGGAATTCTAAGCACATCAATCTCTTTAATATCACAAATAATTCACTTAGTAGCAATAGCCAGCTTTTCTACACATTTTTTTCAAAATCATTAGACAATTTACCACACATCTTGGACATTCCCTTGCAAGTCTGGTTAGAGACAGAATGTATTTCATTTGGATAACATTTATTATCTAACGTCCTCTATTTTTACTCAGTTATTTTGCATCCTTTGAGAGCACTAAAAAGCATCCAACATCTTTACTCTTTCTTAACAGTGGAGGTGGAAATGTCACTAATAGTAATGTAATATTTCAGTGTTTGCATAATTTCTCATCTTTTTTACCACTTGTAGTTTTCTAATTTCTAAGCCATTCCTTTATTTTCCTGCCAGAGGCTTAAATACCAAAATATGTAGAAGCATAGACAAGGGACATCCATGTTCTTTATCTCATACGAAGGTACTAGTGTATGTAACTTCTCTGAAATTGCTTGTGTGTGGTAATTCTATCCAGCACATTAAAAAAGACAAACCTGCCTCATAACTTTGTGAAAGCTTTTCAGAACCCTATAGATGCACCACAAACAACCAGAAAACAACCCAGGCCTCCATGAGATGGTTGCACAACATTTGAATGTTTAATATTCCTATTAATATGGTCTAAAAGCACTGCACATGATAGCCAAAATATAACTTAAATTCATACAATGGTAGTTCTGAAATTTGTTTAAACTATTATAAATAAAATCTGCATTTGATTATTTAAGCTACTTCACAAGTATATTTGCAGGTTTTTTAGCTTAGCTCTATGTATTTGTGGCTGTGCTTTTCTCTCTGCTTCTGCACAAATTGTTGTACCTCACTACTGCTTTTCTATTTGATTAAAAGTATAAATTTGCTATTCCATAAATAAAAGTTTCTTTGCTATTTAGATACTATTACTTACATACAATGTTATATGGTACTGGATAGATTTCTATGTGACTTGACCATATTCAGTCTAAGGAAAATGTAAAGGAAACAGAATATTTTTTGAGACTTTACAGTGAATTATTTCAACATGCTTTTCTATTCGAGGAAAGAATAAGAAACATTTTTCAAACATTTTTAAAATGTGTCCCCTTTTTTTTGCTTATCTCTTGTCATACCACCTTATGAGACCATGAACAGTGAGCGTTTTTTTGTTTTTTGGTTTTTTGGGTTTTTTTATCATAAGGGTTTCTTACTTACAAACTTAACACTTTGTGGCTTATGCTGGAGAATTTGCAAATCTTCATGATCTTCAATTTAGGGGATAACAGTCTACATTAGGGACCACTGTACAGAAGGAAGATAGTAGTGTTTCTATTTAACAAGCATTGTATGACAAAACACAGTTTTCAAAATAAAGTGAAAAAAGATGCAATATAATTTTTCTCTTAAATGCTATTTGAATTTATATTACAATAATGATATGCAATGTAAAATCTACTCCTAACATCCTTTAGAGTACGTAAAATAAAATAATAAAAAAGGTGAACTGAGGTTCTTTCTATGATGATTGAGTAACTTTTTTAACTTTAAGCACATGAAGTTCCCAGTTGGGATTTAAGATAAGCCCATGCATAAGTCTTTTTACAGAAAAAGCATTAAGTGACTCTGTGAAATAAGTAAGCACTGCTATACCTGTATTACTGCTAGAGAGACTCATACAGAAATTGAATAAATGACCTGTCTGAGGAGGTTCCTGAAATAGATCCCTTTTTCCACTTCAAGTCTTATGTTCCAGCTACAACTCTATCCTACCCCTGCAGGAAAGAAAACACTATTTTGAGCAAAATATAGTTAACTTGTGAAATTCACTTCTGCAGAAAACTGACCCAAATAACTTACTGAAATTCGGAATGAGACTGGACCCTAACAAGACAAAGGCCATCAGAATTGATCCTCTTGTTCCATCTTCTTTTAACAGAATACCAGGGTGTAGTGCCTTAGGTGCCTAAACCTCCTCCAGAGTCTCCAAGAGCAACTCAAGCTGCTTACTTACTAACACTGTTTCACCCTCAAAGTAATTAAACTTTTTGAGGGTGGCATTCAGCTTGACATTAAGAAATGACATTCAGATGCCTACAGTGCTTTTTGGGAAACTCTAGGGTATCCTAAGTATCCTAGTTGGGCTGACAGATATCACAAAAAATGTATAGGAGATCTGTGTCTTTCAGGAGTGTTCTTTAGGGTCTTCTTGGACATTTTAGGTATCTCAAATGCCAATAGACATCAGTGCATTGGGTATCTAAATGTAGAGGTCTAATATGTGTCAGTGTTTACTGCATGTCAGTGTCTTCATGTGAATGAGTGTCCTGGTTTTGGCAGGGATAGAGTTAATTTCCTTCCTAGTAGCTGGTACAGTGTTGTGTTTTGGATTTAGGATGAGAACAAAGTTGATAACGCACCGCTGTTTTAGTTGTTGCTAGGTAATGCTTACACTAGCCAAGGACTTTTCAGCTTCCCATGCTCTACGGAATGGGAAGGCTGGAGGTGCACAAGAAGCTGGGAGGGGGCACAGCCAGGACAGCTGACCCAAACTGGCCAAAGGGACATTCCATACCATGTGATGTCATGCTCAGTACATAAACTGGGGAAAGCTGGCCAGGGGGAGCCACTGCTCAGGGACTGGCTGAGTATCGGTCGGCAGGTGGTGAGCAATTGCATTGTGCATCACTTGCTTTGTGTATTATTATTATTATTACATTATTATTATTATTATATTTCAATTATTAAACTGTTTTTATCTCAACCCACAAGTTTTTCTCACTTGTGCTCTTCCAATTCTCTGCCCCATCCCAGTGGGGGGGGGTGGAGGTGGGGAGTGAGCAAGCAGCTGTGCGGTGCTCAGTTGCCGACTGAGGTTAAACCACAACAATGAGGTGCCTAATTTTCTGTTATAGTCAGTGTAAATCTAGAGCTCCAAAAGTAGTTGTTCCAGGAGATTATGAGATCCTCATGAGTCCCCTGTCATGTCTTTCTGCCCTGTGTGGATGTCCTGATAGCCTAGGTTGCTTCAAATTACATGATGTGCCACAGTATAGGAACCCAGATGAAGTCCTGGAAGTTTTCTCTGATGGTCTGAAAGTCTGGGTGTGTAACTTCAGTAATCTATCCATGTACAGGCACTTGACTTCTACCAAGCACTCCTTTGCCATGGAGTTAAGTTTCTTTCTCCTCGTTCCCTTTCCCAGCTACTCTTGCATTCCTGTTTAATTTACAGTAGTGTCCAGCTTTGAAGATACCCTAAAGCACATAGGTTCAGACCACCTTAGGATGGGAGAGACCTGGAACTCACGTATTATACTGAATGGACAAGTGTTCAAATCCCGTCTGTATTGCAAAAACACTATACCAGATGCTGCTTATGCTGTCTTCTGTTTCAGTATGTTTCTGTCCTCCAAAAAAGTATGTGAAAACTGGTTTTGAGTTGAAGCTGGTATTTAGCATTTCTCTCCACAGCCAGTGAGGAGAGATGAATATATACTGTGGATGGTTTTCTGCCAATAGAGGTACTTCTCTCCATTTTCTTTACTGCAAATGTAGGAGCTTGTAACCCCTTAAAACAGGTAGCATTTCTCTATTGTTAGATAGTTAATGTAGGTGTATCTGTGTATTCCTTTAAAGCTGGCATAGTAAGTCCCATACAAGTTTTTTACATTTCATCAGCTATAATTAGCATTGAAAAAAATGATAGGTGGATGGCTGGTTCATTCTAATGTGCAGGTCAGCTTTAAAAAGTGAAAAAAACCCATCCTTACCTTATTTAACAGCTAGATTACTGTATTGTACAGATGACACTAGTTACCCTGGACTGCATTATTTCAATGACATGACCTTTAGATTCTTCATCCTCTTTGAAAGGATCTTCCAAAGAGCAATGAAACATATTACTGTCTACTGCTCTGTCTCCGAGGGAAAAATGAGTTTCTTTAATTTATTGAGATCATTTTCCCTGTGAAGCTCTCACGGCAAGTTTCTGGTCCTTTGTAAAAATGCATTTGTTCTTGATTAATTGCAATTTGGGGAATAAAGTCATGTACTCTGTTCTGCTGGCTCTAAATTCTGATTCTGCTACTTAAAACCACAGATGCATTCTATCTAGATGGACATTAGGATTCTTAATTTTATTTTGTGTGTGTGTGTGTAGAGAGATTTTTTCCTTTTTTTTTTTGTTATATAATAAAAGAGTGATGTGATTTTCTTAGAATTATTTTTTAATTTTTTCTCTCCAAATTATTTTGCCATAAGACTGTGTATAGTAAGCATGACTGATGACTAAAGACATTGTCTGGGTATATACTGCTGTGACTTAACTTTTATATTAGTCCTTTTTTTATATATTAGCCCTTTTTACTTCACTTTTGTGATACACTGTTTGGGAAAAAAAATTACCACTACTGAATTTTCACATTTTCATAGAACCAATCCATTTTGAATATTCTGAAGGGTTTTGTTTTTTAATTTTTCTTGCAGGTAAGAAGTAGAACTCACATAACATGGCAATACTGTCATAAATCAGAAATTACTTCTGTGACTGCTGTATATTTTTAATTAATAAGGGGAAGGCATCATCCTGCCTATTTTATTTACATCAGTACGTCAACTTCTTTGTCTGTACAGTTATAATAATTGTTAATTTAAACTGGAAATACCCTGTTCTTAATTTTTGTTTAATTGTTTTTCTAGCTATATTTTATCAAAACTGATTTTACAATAAACATAAATAAAGCAGATAAATAAGAATGGAGAATGGTTATGTATGTCTGCAATTACATGTGGGAGTATTCCATTCCCATGTCTAGTCCTATGATGGGGGTGTACCTTCAAGCTGGATTACATGAAAAGACATTGAACATTAATTGAAAAAAGGACTCACTGTCCAGCCACAAGGTATTCCTAAAGCTTCTTCAAATCCTTAATCTGAAATTGAGTTGAAACTTAATTTAAAAAAAAAAAAAAAACAAAACAACAAATCCAAAACTGACCTAAGCAAAAAAAACCCCAACCAACCAACCAACCAACCAACCAATCAACCAACCAACCAGCCAAAACCAATAACCAAACCCCAAACCACTGTTCTTTTCTAGGATAACATGTCTGCTACAGGCCACCTGACCAGGAAGACCGAGCGGATGAAGCCCTCTATAGACAGATAGGAGCAGCCTCATGCTCACAAGCCCTGGTCCTCATGGGGGACTTCAACCACCCCAACATCTGTTGGAGGGACAACACGGCAGGGCATGAGCAATCCAGGAGGTTCCTGGAATGCATCAATGATAACTTCCTTCTCCAAGTGGTAGAGGAGCCAATGAAGAGAGATGCTATGCTGGACCTTGTTCTCACCAACAAGGAGGGGCTGGTGGGGAATGTGAAGCTCAAGGCCAGCCTGGGCTGCAGTGACCACAAAATGGTGGAGTTCAAGATCCTTAGGGCACCAAGGAGGGCGCACAGCAAGCTCACCGCCCTGGACTTCAGGAGAGCAGACTTTGGCCTCTTCAGGGATCTGCTTGGCAGAGTACCATGGGTCAAAGCCCTGGAGGGAAGAGGGGCCCAAGAAAGCTGATTAATATTCAAGGATCACCTCCTCCAAGCTCAGGAGCGATGCATCCCAACAAAGAGGAAGTCAGGCAAAAATGCCAGGAGGCCTGCATGGCTGAACAAGGAGCTCCTGGACAAACTCAAACACAAAAAGGAAGCCTACAGAGGGTGGAAGCAAGGACAGGTAGCCTGGGAGGAATACAGAGAAATTGTCCGAGCAGCCAGGGATCAGGTTAGGAAAGCTAAAGCCCGGATAGAATTAAATCTGGCCAGGGGCATTAAAGGCAACAAGAAAAGATTCTATAGGTATGTTGCGGATAAAAGGAAGACAAGGGAAAATATGGGCCCTCTCCGGAACAAAACGGGAGACCTGGTTACCTGGGACACGGAGAAGGCGGAGGTACCCAATGACTTTTTTGCCTCGGTCTTCACCGGCAAGTGCTCGAGCCTCAGTGCCCAAGGCACAGAAGGCAAAGGCAGGGACTGGGAGAATGAAGAGCTGCCCACTGTGGGAGAACATCAGGTTTGAGACCATCTAAGGCACCTGAAGGTGCACAAGTCCATGGGACCCAATGAGATCCATCCGTGGGTCCTGAAGGAACTGGCAGATGAAGTTGCTAAGCCACTATCCATCGTATTTGAGAAGTCATGGCAGTCCAGTGAAGTTCCCACTGCCTGGAAAAGGGGAAACATAACCCCCATTTTTAAAGAGGGAAAAAAGGAAGACCCAGGGAACTGCAGGCCAGTCAGTCTCACGTCTGTGCCTGGGAAGATCATGGAACAGATCCTCCTGGAAGCTATGCTAAGGCACATGGAGGGCAGGGAGGTGATTTGAGACAGCCAGCATGGCTTCAGTAAGGGCAAGTCCTGCCTGACTAACCTAGTGGCCTTCTACAATGGAGTGACTATCTCAGTGGACACGAGAAGGGCTACTGATGTCTATCTGGACCTCTGTGAGGCCTTTGTCGCGGTCCCCCACAACATTCTTCTCTCTAAAGTGGAGAGGTATGGATTTGATGGGTGGACTGTCCAGTAAAGGGTGAGGAATTGATTGGATGGTCACATCCAGAGGGTAGTGGTCAACAGCGCAATGCCCAGGCGGAGATTGGTGATGAGTGGCTTCCTGCAGGGGTCCGTATTGGGACCGGTACTGTTGAATATCTTCATCACTGACATAGACAGTGGGATGGAGTGCACCCTCAGCAAGTTTGCAGATGGCACCAGGCTGAGTGGTGTGGTCAACACACCAGAGGGACGGGATGCCATCCAGAGGGACCTGGACAAGCTGGAGAAGTGGGCCTGTGTGAACCTCATGAGGTTTAACAAGGCCAAGTGCAAGATCCTGCACCTGGGTCGGGGCAACCCCCAGTCTCAATACAGGCTGGGGGATGAAGGGATTGAGAGCAGCCCTGCCGAGAAGGACTTGGGGGTGCTGGTGGATGAAAAGCTGGACATGAGCCAACAGTGTGCACTCACAGCCCAGAAGGCCAGTCGTATCCTGGGCTGCATCAAAAGCAGCGTGGCCAGCAGGTCGAGGGAGGTGATTCTACCCCTCTCCTCCGCTCTGGTGAGACCCCACCTGGAGTCCTGCGTCCAGCTCTGGAGCCCTCAGCAGAAGAAAGACGCGGACCTGTTGGAGTGGGTCCAGAGGAGGGTCACAAAAATGATCAGGGGGATGGAACACCTCTCCTCTGAAGAAAGGCTGAGAGATTTGGGGTTGTTCAGCCTGGAGAAGAGAAGGCTTTGGGGAGACCTTATTGCAGCCTATCAGTACTGAAAGGGGGTTTATATAAAAGATGGCAGCAATGTATCAGGACCTGTTGCGACAGGACAAGGGGGAATGGCTTTAAACTAAAGGGGGGTAGATCTAGACTAGATAGAAGGAAGAAATTTTTTACATTGAGGGTGGTGAAACACTGGAACAGCTTGCCCAGAGAGGTGGTGGATGCCTCATCTCTGGAAACCTTCAAGGTGAGGTTGGACGGGGCTCTGAGCAACCTGATGTAGTTGAAGATGTCCCTGCTCGTTGCAGGGGTTTGGACTAGATGACCTTTAGAGGTCCCTTCCAACCCAAACTATTCTATCATTCTATGATTCTATGATTTGATAGTTTTACAGTAGTGGATCAGGAAATGTTGATAGGTTACTAACCCAGAAAGCTAATATTCTTCTTCCCCAATCTTCTTTGCCCTTGCCTTGCTGTGTCTGTACCAGAATATAATTTGGTACTAGAATAAACAGAATTTGGAAAGGCAAATCTTTGGAAAAGAGGAAAGCAAAATGAAAACTCTGTCCTTAACAGTGACTAAAGTTAAGTTCCATCCACTTGTTTTTGTGTAATTGAAAGTTGCAGCAGATATTGTTTGAATATAAACAAGGGTAGTTTTCTGAAGCTGTCTGGAATAGTCATTCTGATCTACTGACACAAACTGTGACACTTTCCCTTGTACAGGGGTTATTGTATGAGACTTTAACTTAGATTTTAAAGGTAAACAATTAATCTTTTTTGAGTTAAGATTTCTGTAATTACTGACTGAATCACATGAACAGTTCTTTTTGGTTTTGTTTGTTTTCTGCAGTTCTTTCCCCACCAAAAAATGAGAAATTTGAACTTTATGATTCCTTATCCTTCCTAATTTTTTTGTAACATGTCCTCTTTAATTACATGTCCTTGTTTAAGGAAATAGTTGTCAAGGAAATGTCTAAAATCTCAGTCTTACTTCACAAATATTTTCTTCTTCTGTCCATCATATGTCTCTGAGAACTGATAAACCTTTCATAAAATACTTCTGAGTAGTGCCTCAAAATCCTGCAAAATAAATAAATAAATAAATACATAAAGCAAGTCATGCAAAAGAAATAATAAATATGTCAAGCCTCTTGCTGTCACAGAAAAAAAATGTTGTGTTATTGTCATACTATTGCAGTCATTGGCTAGTGGAGCTGAATAATGCCAGCAGTCTACATGTAACATATCAGATTTTAGACTTGATTTTAAGGCTAGCAAGAGACATTGATGTATAGTAGGGAATAAAGTCTTGAGTGAGAAGGAATAATACACAGCTCAAAGAAGGCTTAGAAAGATCAAAGGAGCCATTACTGGGCCAGCATTCAAACAGCAGGAAGGGAAATATGGTGTTCGTAATTCTCCCAGATACTGTGGGGAAAAAACAGTGAAGGGATTTATAATGCAAAGCAAAAATCTTAAAATCAATAGGATGCTTTGCTGGTATTCACAGTACTGCCTGTAAAGTATGGGGTGGAGAGGTTAATTAATCTATTTAAGAGTCTGTATTTTGAATTCATTTGAGGTTTTCTGCAGTAAGCTGGAAGACCAGTTTACAAATCTCTGGGAGATAACAGAAGCAGGTATCAATAGCTTTGAACTGGTGCACAAGTGGATCAATTGTTATCTGGAAGTCGGCTTTTAATGACAGTCAGAAAACTTTGGTGATGTTATTTAAATGCTTTTGAATGGCAGAATAGATTCAGATATGTCTTACCAACCTAATAAAACACTTCAGAATTACACTGATTTGAAACAAAATAAAAACTGAAATAAAAAATTGGGAAAATACTTTCATGTTCATTTTAAACATTTCAGCCATCTCTTAAATGCAAGAAGGTATTTTACAATTTATAGATCTACCATAACAAAATTAATGTATATTTGTATAATGCACTGACATGCTATATATGTTTATTTATATTTTTTTCAGTAAATAAAATATTTTTATCTGAAATTCTTAATAAACTAAAAATATACCAACAAAGGTTATATTCAAATAGCCACCAAGAAGGCTTCACATTATCACAGTCACTCAAGGGAGCAATAAGCATAGTTTGATAAAAATAATGCCATTTAATTACACTCTTAGAAAAGCAGAAGGTGATTGAGATAGTCAACTTGCCTTCCTGAGAGCATCAACAAGTAGGGTTGTCCGGTACTGTTGCTCAACACCCACATCAGAAAATCATGAAATAAAGTAAGATAACAAAAGAGATTGCAAATTAAAAAAAAAAAAAAAATAGTGGATGAAAGACTGTCTTTGTCTTTAGGGGCCAAATATTTTCAATCTAAATGATTCACATTTTCAACCATTTCTTTGCAGTTTTGGGGGGTGAGGAAATTTATTCCTTTTCAAGAAAAGCTAAGTTTTCACTGGAGGTTTCAGCAAAACATTTTTGAAAACCGTCCCAGACTCTGAGATTCACCGAACAATATATGGCAAAAATTGGTTAGGGAGCAATTAGTACAAGGAGAAAGTGTATCATTGTTCTATTTTATAGGCTAAATCCTGACCATGCCATTTCAAAAATTTCTTAAGCCCTCAGATTTCCTTAATCATACTGAGAAGCACCCAACAGGAATCTAAAAGACCCTACAAAAACCTTAACTTGTTCTTTTCTTTTGTGTTTGTGTGTATGAATGTTAATAATATTTTGCTATATTAGTTCTAGCTTAACTCCCTTCCCTTCCTGCTCATTCTCTGCTATCTGAAATATCTAAATAATGTCAGCTCCTTCAAGATTTTGTTAAACAACTTCTTGTTCTTTCCTTTTAAAAATAACAGTGTTATCCCAGGCTGCTCTTTAAGGAAATAAAAAATTATTGTTTCCGCTTTTCTGATAAATCACAGATCTGAGTAAATTTATTTACTGAGTGAATTAGAAAAAATGTGTTATGAATTTGGTTTTTGCAAACAGAGAACAAGCTGAGGTTTGTGCAGGGTTTTTTGTCTGTACTAGAAGTAGTAGGATACATTTTTTCAAATGGATAAATTCTCCCCTCTTGCATAAAATCACAGTAAAATGCTTTGGGAAGAATTTCTCTGTAGAGGTAAAGATAGATGGATTCATCCATCCTGAAGCTGTGGAGTGCCAAAAGAACTGACCACAAAATGGCATGGAAGTCCTTGGGTTTTCATAGCCTGCGCAGCTGCTGCTCCATACTTTTTTCAGAGGGCTTGATTAGTGAGTTAATTCATAGATTTGCTTTCTATTTCACAATAGTCTTCCCCTCTTTATCTCAAATTAGAAATGAGTTCCTGTGTTCATGAATTGCAGAATGGGGAAAAGTCAAGGCAATGACTTTTGCATGGCACTGCATTCTTGAAATGGTAATTTTGTACTGTTTCTGAAGCAGAAAGAGTGCTGAAAGTCAATAAAGCAGAATGAGTAAAAACCAAAAACCCTCCACATTTCCTAAAGGTTTCCAGTTTCATTTACATGTGAAACTCTATTAGTCCTAATGAACTCCATACAGATGTGAGCATCAATATCAGTCAGAGAAACAAAATGATTATCAGGACAGTAAACATGGAGTCTCTGATCAACTGCACTGCCAGTGGCTTGCAACTGAACATAGCCAAAACACAACAAACAGGAATGATCATTAAGATGCATTCCTCTGAGCATACAGAGGGCAAGCACAGAGGTCAGAGAGCAGTGAAGTCTAACTTCTTATTGTCTGGATCAAAGAGAAGGGTGAGCAAATAGTTACAGAATGCAACTGCTCAAGCTCTTGGTCAGGGGTGATATTTGTTTGGAAGCTATCAGAGATCAACAAACCCTCCAAATTTTCGGAAACTTTAAAAAAAACTTTTGGTTTATGCTTAGCAAAAAATTATGTAGAGAATTGAGGACTCCAGATAGATCAGTTTGGAAAAATGCACTGTTTTGTTTTCTCTAAGGAAAATATAAAAAATAGTTAATGTATTATATTGCATGGGTGCAGGAAATAGTAACTAATACAAATAATCCTCACTCCTTTAGCTGTTTAATTTCAAAAATTATGGAGTAGAAAGTGTTATGCACTATCTTCAGTTTACTTGGTGTTTATTTTCACAGAATGAATATTGCTTTTGTCTTTCATTTATTCTATGCTTTGTTTGCTTGGATTTTTGAGGAGATAACTTTGGAGTAATTGTGCAAGGTAGAGACATAACTTTTCTTCCTCACTAATAACACAAAGCAGAAACAGAAATAGCACCACATTTGGTTTTATGTTGACAGAACTATTCCACATGGAGTTTTCAAAATGCTCTGTTTCCCACTTTGCTACCAGTTTGAACACAGAAGCCATACTGTAGGAATAGTTAAGCAGGAGTACAAGGAAATTCTCCAGAGGAATTTGAAGGTTTTGGAATATCTCTAACATACCTGCAAGCTAACCTGTGGCTCAGTATTTACAGTTATATTTACTGTTCTGAGAAACAATTTCTTCAATCAAATTAAAATTTGTTGAGTAAGAATAATTATTTCCTGTAAAATGTTTTTAGGACTATATCCAAAGACTACTGAACAGGGCATGCTTATATGGGGAGGCAAATATAAACCAAAGCAGAAATTTTGTTCTGTGGTGAATTCTAGTAATATAACACTCTCATGGGCATACTATGTGCATTTGGGAAGTAGCATTATACAGAAGTAAGGACAGTAATGTTGTAGTCCCAGGTTCCCAAACAGCAAAGAAATAGCTGAATTTGAATCTTTCTTGTACTGCCAGACATTGCCTAAGGCTCAAACAAAACTTTGACATTCAGGCTACCATTCTGTTTTCTGTAATATCTACCTATTTGTTTTCCTGTAACTTTATGTTTCTTTCTATGAATTTAGACTATTGGCATATTTCTAAACCCTTCCCCTTGCTTCCAAACCTAGACGGTCAAGGGACTGGTTTTCATTGACATGAAAACATATTTAATTACCTTCTTACATGACACAGAGACTTAGAGAAAGTGGTGTAGCCACATTACCAGGTGATCAGCATCATCTTCTGTTTCTCATAACAGACCTCAAAACCATTCCTAAGACTGTATATAAGCTTAACACTTTTCATTTTCTTCCTTCCAAAATTCTGTTTCACAGCGTGGATGTCCCTAATTTTGGAGGCACAAGACAAACTCTCCACCTGCATATCCAGAAATGGATGTAGTATTGCCCCAGCCTTCCTACTGGAAAGTATTCCGAAACAATGAGATTATCTGATTTCTGAGATCTGAGACAGTAAAGCTGTTTGCTGAATTGCATGTGCAATGGGAGTATTTTCTGCACTCTACCATACCTTCTATAAACAGAAACAATAACTTTTTTAAAACTGGGAAATACCTACATACTTTCAGGATGGACAAAATACAGCACTGCTCCAGAATGCAAGATACTCCAGAAAGCAGCAGGCTTTTGAGACAGACCTACACAAACATCTTCATCATCCTCCTCATCCTCCTCTTCATTAATATTGCCACATCCTCTTCCTACAGTAACTACCTGACCCCGAGCCAGGTTTCTCTTTTCAGTACCACATTCACATGATGGAAATTCAGAAGAACAAGCTTTCTTATTTTACTTCTCCAGCTTTTTTTTCATCAGAAAACAGCTAGCAAGCAGCCTTATACTGAGATGTCCCAGCCTCAGTATAGTTCTCAGAATGAAGCTTTAGAAAGGTATCATCACCTTAATGTTTTCATGAGTAATATCAAGAACAGGGTTTATCTTGTTTTCTGTTTTTTTTTTTTCTTTTTTTCTTTTTTTTTTTCCTTTTTTTCTTTTGGGACCTGGGGCAAGTGTTGTATCCCAGGATGAGTGGATAGAAAGGGAGATGGTTATTGCAAGGATGAAGCGAAACTGATGTATAATCGCTGCCTCATAAAAATATTACAGCCAGCCAGTGCAAGGACTTTGAGGGAGATAGCCTGACTGCCCAGCTGTGCTAGACAAGTTCTCCAAAGGCTGCTGCTTTCTGTGTGCTTTCACTGAAGATGAGTAATGTTCTGGTCAGGGACTGCGGACAACATCAAACAGATAAACAAAAGTTCAGTCACACAGAGAAGCCAACATGAACGATGACTTCAAAGGTGGCACTCATCTCACCTACTTGAGCCATCTGAAAGTTGAATGGCCAGACCAAGCTAGCTATCTGAACTCCTTCAAAAATTAGCAGAAAATAAGTGAACTGAATCAGTCATATACAATGATCTGCATGTGGGAGAAACTGAATTTTTCAACACCAGCCTAAAATTAGACAGTCAAGCTAAACCTGTAAGATACATGTGAAATAGGATGATTGCTTCAATTTCTGAGAAATTAATAAAACCCTGAAAAATATTTTTCAAAAATGTTTATGCAATTGGTAAAGATTAAAAAAAGTATTTCATATGAGCAAAATAACACATAATATTTTCTTTAGAGAAAAAAAATCTTAATTAATTTTAAATTATTTTTCACTATCTCTAAGTGTAATATCTAATGTTTTTAATTTACATCTTTAGTTTTGAAAAGTAAAAAAAAAGGATAATTTTATACGCCTCAGAAGCATTAGCTATGAACTGAAAATATCACATGAAAAAAATAAAGCAAAAATGACAACTATAACTTGTTTCTCTAAGTGTGAATTGTTGTATAAGTATTTTTTCATCTCAGATGTTTTTGGTTTTTAAGATAGAAAGCACAGCAGTTTATCCTAAATCAAGAGTCACATACTCCATGCTTTTTTAGAGCAAGTTTGTAAAATATGGAGGGTTTTAACAAAGAAAGAGTTCAATAACTATTACTGAGATAGCCAAAGCAAGAAATTGTGGCAACATTCAAGATAGAAATAAAGAAATTTCTTTCTCGTATTGAAGATAAAGATAAATTGAAATAGACCGTGAGGGAGAGGGGCAGAGCAATTGGGGATTTCTCATCTATCCAGAACAGTTTGGCAGACATGATCCTGCTTCAGGGCTTGGGGATGGAAAAAAATGACCGGTCAAGATGACATCTAAACTTATTTTTTGTTATTCTATTTTTACCAAGAGGTAAGTAAAAACTTTCCTGTCCTCTCCTTCACCCCTCCCCCTCCTCCCTGAAAATTCATGTTCTTGAAATGTGTTCTTCCAGTGCCTGGAGTCAGTGGTGGATATTTAAGCTCAAAAGATTAGACACACAATGGAAGAGTCAAGAGTTAAATAAGGATAAGAAACAATTAATAGACTCAAACAGAGGTTGAATGGACAAGTCATTTCAGAAACCATTTTCACTGAGCAAATATCCAGGCACTGTTTGGTGTACTGGATTGATTGGGATTAGAAGTCAGGGTGGCCTGACTGAGCTACAGGCTAATAGCTAATAGCAAACATTCATATTCACTGTGATGGTAAGAACAGATGAAACATCAGAATCCGAAAGAAGCTACTTGAAAGTATCTTGTGTATGTCTTTGACCTCTGTGTAGTAGTAAGTGGAGAATCCACAGTGGCGTATTTAGATATCAAATAATCATATTCGGTTACTGTTTACAATACAAGAGTCAGTTGTGAACATACACTGCTGCCTGCATGGAGTCTGACAGCTTTAGCACTTCATCTTATCTAGCCCTCTGTTCCTGACTTGCAATGTGAGGATTTAAAGATGGAAAAGATACTGCTTGGATCATCTAATTTGTCTGCACTCATTACAAATTTCCTTTTCTGTCTCTGAAAGCACTCAGTCCACTTTAAAAAGGGAATCTTTGAAGCACTGGGGCTTATCAAGGAGACTAAAAGAGACTAAAGCAACATCCCTCAGTAGCTGTAATCCCTCAGTTCTGCATCCTTCCCTTTAAACTAGCCAGTAGAGCTCACTCTTGCTCAGGTGAGGAATTAATGAATATACAATTCTGTTTTTCAACAGTGTAGCTGTGTCTGTTACCTTCTGTGTGTATTTATATACTTATTTTTATACAAATTATAGTTTATTTATATGTATGAACTGTAAATACATATTGAATATGTTTCTATATAAATGGAAGGTTAAATATAAATCTAAGGTCATATAGGTATGTTGGATCATTTTTTTCCATATAGCCTGACTAACATTAATAACTTTCCACTTCTTATACTTTAAACAGAGTATCTGATATTTTGCATGCAGATTTGCATATTCTGGAAGGTTATAGTCAGGACACAATGCTGAATAATGGTTCTTTTATTATTACTGACCAAGCTTTCAGCAATAACTCCTGTAAGGTGGTATATGCTTTCTCCTTTCTTGGTCTGATGTCTTCCAGAAATACAATAACAATCTGAGAAAGGAAGGAAGGAAGAAGGGAAGGAAAGAAGGAGGAAGGGAAGGGAAGGGAAGGGAAGGGAAGGGAAGGGAAGGGAAGGGAAGGGAAGGGAAGGGAAGGGAAGGGAAGGGAAGGGAAGGGAAGGGAAGGGAAGGGAAGGGAAGGGAAGGGAAGGGAAGGGAAGGGAAGGGAAGGGAAGGGAAGGGAAGGGAAGGGAAGGGAAGGGAAGGGAAGGGGAGGGGAGGGGAGGGGAGGGGAGGGGAGGGGAGGGAGGGAGGAAGCAAGCAGCACACAAACTTAAGTAATGCAGAATGCTTTGCATTAGATCTACATCGTAAAGGTGTAAATTTATTTTATTATCCTGGATTAAAAATTTTCCACACAAAAAATCTATTTAGTATTTTGATTTATGTTCTCTTATTTATTGTCACCATTAGTAGTTAGTGTAAAATACATCTTTCTAAACATTTTTTTCTGACAAAATATACATTTTTAAGGAAACTACTATCAGTAATAGTTTAATGCTTATTGCTTTAATCTTCTTAACATTATCTAAATGCTTCAGAGATGGAAATAACAAAAAAATTCCTAATTATTGGTGATTTTCTGCTCTTGATGGTTTCTACAAACTTTATTCCTTATTTTTTGGGGCTTGCTTTTTCTTCACTTATTTATACTTGCCACCACATATGAGTACTTTAGACAAAAAGAGCAAAGGAAGACTGATATGTTAGCTACAAGGTCAAATAAATGGGAGAAAATATGTATTTTCTGATAGCTGCACAAAACACTCTTACCTTAGAACTGTTCATATGGAACTAATGGGCAAGAGTTTCTAATAGGTAAGTTCAGCACAGTTCTGTTGACTTATGTGGCTGGACACACATTATTTTTTTTACCCCATCTTTGTGGTATACAAACAGTGACGCAATATAGAGGTGCAGACACTGATAACTCAGATCTGACTCTGCATATGCCAGCGTTATTCTTGGAAGTGCTGAGAGGCTTAGTGCTCAGGCCTTTTAACCATCTTCATGTTAACCAGCTCAATTACTGTCCCACAAAAATACCTATCAGGGCCTGTCTTACATAAAACTCTGCTTGTGAGAGCAAATTAAGCAGCTCAGAGTGCTTCAAAAGGTGCACTTTATCATGGAGACCTCACTGCCCACTTCAAGGCTTCTGGATGTATGGTTGCACAGCATATACAGGTCCATCAGCTCTAGGCTTCTTCTTGCCTTTTTTATCCATTCAGTTAATAGGGCAGATTGTGTGAATTAGCTTTTCTTGGCTATGTCGAAGCCTGTCTTGACTGAAGAGAACCTGGGAGAATCAGGAGTTGGAGAGCAGAAGGAAGAGTGATTTAAAGAGGACTCAGAGGATGAGGTTTATTTTAAAGTCTGCCTTAAAAAGAATAGGTGTTAGTAATTTTCAACAAAAAAAGCCTTTCATACTTTATACACACATTCCCAAATCTTGTACCTAGTAACTTTTAAACTTGCTACGCAAAATACTTTCTCTGTTAGTTATTGTAATTTTAATCATTTTTTGTATTTATGGATTTCTCTGATAATAAGATTTAAATGGTTAACTGAATGACAAGGATTTAAGTTTCCAGTGCACTTGAAAAAATCCTGTAATAACCTCACACAGACAGTTAAAGCTATAAAACAGACTTTTTGATAAAAACTAGCTTGAGAATCAATGCTTTTACAAAGTCCATAAAGTCACTTTGCTCCTCTTCCCCCCAAGAGAATGATGAATGAAAAGTCCCTTTGAATTCTGTTCTTTTGTACTCCCTATCACCAATCAGCAAATGGAGGCAATCTAAATTAGCTATTCATGAACAGCTATTCCAGAATAACTATTCCTGAACAAACACATGTGAAAACATTTCTTATTCTAGAGTAGCTGTACTTTATTTCTACTTGAAATAATCTACCTTTGATCTAAATGGGAACAAATCACTCATGCTGAAATAAAGTCTATGGCTTGGACTGTTTGAAAATTGTTACTGAGCTTTACAACTTAATGGGAAACATCTTTAAACATAAACATGTTAATATTGCAATAGCTGTAGGTGGTGTATTAACCCAATAGTAAACAGATCCAAAGCAGTGAAAAGGTTCAAAGCTGGAGAGCAGTTATAGCATACACAGTTTCTAATCAATGTAAATGAGTTGAAACTGTGGTCCAGAAATGGTAGTCAGAATGTAAAAGAAAGGAAAAAAGAACAAATTTCAGCCTCTAAAACAGGGCATTTGGTTTTACACACTTTACCAGACCCTAAATCCAGTGAAGCCAATGAACCTCTGCATAAGGAATGTCAAAGCCATATTGTTTGTTGTACAACATTAATTCAGAAAGTATTGGACCTACCGCAAGACACCTTTTTTGTCTGGCTTTTTTAATTGCAATTTCAAACAACCAAGTTGAACTAAAGCTGTTATTTTTCATGTTCACATCCAGTGCAAGCGGCTAACAAAAAGGGACAATACTTCTTAAGTCACCCATATACCTCCAGATCAGTTATCTCTTTTTCTCCAAAGTATGTGGATTAGTATTAGAATTACACTATTGATACTTTTAAGAGAAACCATTAAAAATATTTGAACAAGAGAAATATATGAACTTTACATATTCTAGGGTGATAAAAATCAGTCAGACAGATGCCTGATTAATTAGATTTCTAAATTTCCTTTCACATTAGCTGTCTTTGTGACTAATCTATGTCCAGTTAACAACAGGAAGTCTGTGAAGTTGAGATTATTTTCTTTAAAATAAAATAAAATAATAAAAAAGGCCTTACTTTCAGAAAACAAAATTGCTCTCATTTGCATAATCATCCCTCTAGGTAGTCAGCTATTACTTCTAACTGTGGAACCATATTATGTCTTGGTAATACAAATACTCATTTTCTTGATAGAGAAGTCCTCTGATTGCAACTACCAAAGCCTGCCTGTGTAGTTCAAGAGCTAGCATCACTTCATATCACCCTGCAATTTGACTTTCCTCTCAAGAAATAGCTTGGAACCTTCTAAATTACTTGAACTTTTTTATTAATATTTTAAATCATCAAAACTGTACCTGATTAAACATATCTGTTACAAAAGAGCTGTTACCTTTTGTGTTTGACCTCTCCCTGTTGTACCTTCACTTTAAAACATATCAATATATCGTAAGAGATAATAGCCCCAAGGTAGAACAACATTGGAAAGATCTATGCTTATCAAACTACAGTAAAACAAGGAAAATTAGCTACTGCTTACATAAAAGAAATTGGATTAAGAGATTTGATATGGTCCATTTTGTTTAGAGAAAGCAGTTACTGAAAAATAAACTAAGTTAAGTTTAAAACCAGTGAAAACAAAGGCAAAGAGAGTTCCAACATAATTTAAAACAGCAGAGATTAAAAAAAAAGAACAAATCCCATAAAATTTAATGAAGTTAAGTTTTGCATTTCAAGTTGATGAAGTATTTAAAGAACATTAGAAATCTAAAGGCTCAGGGTATTCATCAATAAATATAATTTTTGGCCTTTCTGAAATTTGATCTCTGACTATTTGGTTATTTTCTTCAGTAACCTCTGTGCTAGATAGAGCTTCCAAAGAAATAATCACAATTCCTTAATGGATGTGATGAAAGAATGGGGGAATTAAATTCATTATATCAAATAGCAGGTGTTGTAATTTTCAACGAGAATGAACTACCTTTCTCCCTCAGATCCCACCACTCAGTAGTATCTTTCAGAGAGTCCACAGACAGAGCACAGACAGTATGCAGTGTGATAGATATCTTTTTGCCCATAAGAGGGCCACTGCTATTAATTTAGAGCTTATTACCCCTGACAGCAATGCATGTGATTAAGCTCTTCGAGACGTTTTGAGAGTAGACATAAAACTTTTTTTTTGTTCCTCCAACTAGTTCTTTTACATTACTATTTTTATTAAAATTACAGTCTTTTTGCCCAAAACCTTTATGCAAGCATACTGGTTTCATTAAGGTTTTTTTAATACTTTTTTTTTTTTTTTTCTCATAATACATGCTTTCAACAAAGTCTGAATTCTGAATTACTAGATAAGCTTTTGTGCACAATTATGCTAGAATAATTTTCTCTTGTAAGGATGGCATCCCAGTTAGTAGGGAAAAATTAATCAACAGAGAATACAGAGCAAAAGTCCTTCATGAAGTTTAGTAGCAGAACAGAGTTATTACTAGAGAGGAGAAATTTGGTTGAATAGCTGATCTTCCATAATAGGAAAAAAAAAATAGTTCAATCACCTCAAAATTGCATAAATATGTAAAAAGTAGCCAGGAAAAAACTGTCCAAACAATAAGATCTAAAATGTTTTACAGGCAAAATGAAATAACCTATGTGTATGCACCTCCAGTCTTTACTTTATCCTAACAACTCAGAATTACAAAAGCCTATATAGTCCAGTGCATGACAGACATGATTGCAAAGATTACAAGGTGCCAGAGGAAAGCCTACTGGCTCCTCTTTAGGAAGACTGAGCAGGCTGCAAAAGAGAGAACAATCCGGAGAGCAGACTTCCATTCAGACCTACATCCAAGGATGTGAGGTACATGTTTCTGAGTGCTCTTCCACCACAGTAGGAGAGGGGTAGTAACTGGAGTCATCTCTCTGGCTTACTGATCTATGACATATTATAAACTCCATGGAAGTTCCTGAAGTGTTGCTGACTTGCAAGTCAAAAAAAATCATCCAGTAATTTCACTCTATTTGAATTAGTTCTCTTATCCAATTAAGTTTCATTTTTACAGTGCTTTTCTTGCCTTTAACGAAGAAAACAATTCACAACAGCAAAGAAAGAGTCTGAACTTACATCTGAGTCCTATTTCCTTCAGAATTTCTAGCTATCATGTCATTGCTGACATTTAATTTCTAGGAATAATTGGGATAAAATCTGAAAGATGTCCTGTTTTAGACCAGTTTCAGAAAAATCAGTTAATAGCAGTGCCATGGACCAATTGATATAGAGTTAGATCCATAATGAGCCTTTTTGAAAAGCTATGCTTTTCTTCTGCTGAATCTTTTTTTTTCTTTTCTTTTAAAGTAACACACAAACCCTCCCAAATTATCATACAGAACTTCCTATGCAAACCATTACTGAAAAAGTACATTTTTGTTATTCATAAAGTACCAATGCATGGTTACATGATAAGATTTTAAAAAATTATAAGAAATACATTCCCAATTTCTTTTTAGCTCCATGTGTATGCATTTTAACATTTACAAAGGTAAAGATGACAATAAATTTGGGCTTGATTTGCTGTGTTTTGATTAAAAAATCATAAAAAAGTTATTTCAGCTTGACAGAAATTAGCAACTTAAAACTCTCCAGTAGTTTATTTACTCACACATTATTCCAAAGCTAATCACATAAATGGTATAGTGTGTTTCTTGGCCAATAAAAATATCTCTTGATCTGTTTGGACTAACAAGGACATACCACAGGGTCCTTGCATAGGGACATACCCCAAACCTTTGAGAACCAAATCAGTCTGAGTGAAAGAAGGGTGGTGCATAGCTAGTCTTCTCCATTAAATTTTATTCTGGGTTTTTCTGTCAGCAGCTCACTTAAAATAGAACTCATCAGGTTACAACTCATCTTTATACACAAAGACACAGTCTGCATTTGTGCTCTTGGTCTCTGCGCGTAGGTAACAGGGTACTCATGAGATCTTGAAAATTTTGTGCAACAACAGGAAATCAAAAGAAAATAAAAAGTTGAAACCGAAGCTGATAGGGAATGCAGTTACCAGTGTTGCACAGTACAGTTACCAGAAGGAAAAAGATTTTGTGTCAACCTAATTAGACGATAGAGTAACTATAAATCTTTGCACTGATGTATGCTTGGAAGTATAGTTCTGACTAAAAATGGAAAGTAAAGTACTTAATTTTTCAACCTTTTCATATTTAAGTGCAAATTATTAATGAATGAGAAGAACATAGGTCCATGACTTCCTCATATTTTTAAGCAGTATAGATAGGATTTGGAAAAGAAAGTGTTCAAACAAGAGATTTAAAGAATTCTTTAGCAATTTTTTTTACTACTGTCTGTAACTATAAAGAAGGCATTTGACAGAGTGGATTGTGTTTAAGTTTATGAACAACATTAGACATAATCAAATGATTATGTATAAAACAACCTATGTATGACTACTATATTGAAATCTCTTTCAAAATTTTCTAATGTGTAGATTGGACTCCCCCCCAGCTTCCCCACCCCCCATCCCTCACGATAGGCTCTTTATTAATTTGGGATTCAGAAATAGATTTCGCTTTTAAGTGGAAAAATGAATGCAATTGATGAAGGACTTTAGGACAGGAATAAGAAAAAAGAATGATATGATAAAAAACTCTTTGTTTTTCCAGGAAAAAACAAAGAGCTTGCCATGTATTCCAGGAATGATACTGCAGTCTGTTCCAGACAGATGGATCCCTGTTGGCTAGATCAGAATTTTGATCCCTAAATATGTAAGGATGATACTGATTTTTGCGTACCACTGAATTAATTAGCAAAAATAATAAAGTATTGCTTTACTATTATCAGCAGTCATGAGGTCTTCTAAACTAAGTAAATTTCTGCAATTAATTGTATGAGATATGCAGGGAATCTCCTTAATAAACACTCAAAATTATTATGAAAGACAATATTTACCTGCTTGTATTACTGCTGTGAAACAGCATAATAAATTGGAACAGGTTGCAGTTCACTAGGTGAGGTAGACTGAAAATCCATTAGATTAATTACTTCTCATAAGTATAATTATGTTTACAGTATGCTACATTTTTAGATGTCTAATGGGCTTCAAAGAAGTGCAAGGTATAATTAAAAACTTTATCTGGGAAAGCAAATCACTAAGCTTGAAAAGAAAAATTCTTCCAGCTAAGAAAGGCAACAGCAGGCTTCATTTTCCCTAATTTGTAACTGTGTTATCTAAATAAAGAGCTCATATTCTGCAAATCATAACTAACAGTGAAATCACACTATGGTTTAACAGTGAAAAATATGTGTTTGAGAAAATCTATAATCCTTTAAAATGGACAGTTTCTTAGTGGGTCTAAGCTAAGGGTGCTATTGTTGTTTATACTGAGTAAATACCCAGTTCAGCAGTTTTAGCCAACTGAAAGTGCAATGATATATGTTACTGAGTTTATATACAGTGAGCAGTCATGAAGAGTAGATAGACTTGCATTGAAGGACAAAATATAAGTTTGATTAATCCTGAAAATTTATTTAAAATAGCTTAAAATTATAAAACAGAGCTAGAAGGGAGTTTGAGAGGTCATCTAGAGAAGGAGGCTTACTCTGCCTTAAGTTTGATGTCTAAAAGTTCATAATCTGAATTACACATGCTAAACTCCCTCTGTCATGAGCAGAATAAAATATACACTCACAATGCATTATATTCTAAGAAAAAAAAAAATCAGGTAGATAATATGTATGTATCTCTGTCTCATTAAACCTGTTTCTCCTCAGGCTGACTATCTGATGTATTTCAGATACCTAACATTAAACAAGATGGATTTCATCTCTAAAAATCATATCTTACTATACTGTTGACAAAATATGTCAAAATATTTTTTGTCATATATTTGTCTAAACTTTCCTTAAAAATGTCCATTTCTTTCTAACTTGTAATGATGGTATAATGGTTCCAGTAACCTGTTACTTTACACAAACCCATTTTGTTCCTTCAGCTCTGTCCACTGGGAAATACCATTTCAAGATTCCAGTGTACTCAGATGCAGTCACACATAAAGACTCCAAAATCTTTCTCAGAAATCCCTTTTATAATCTTTTTAGTCTCCCATTTACACTATTTTTTCATAGCATCTAATCTAACATGTCCTTAGAGTATGCAGTTCTCTACATGTTACATACCTGATAGATACACTTCACTGGATGAAGATGGAGTTCAGCTCCCTAGATCTGGATCAAGAGAGAGAGGAGCTTTGTGTACAGTGACACAGGATATTATCAGCTCTACTCCCACTTGAATTCCATCATACTTGAGGTGAAATCACCGTGGAGTCACTACCTTCATCCAGAAAAATGAGACAGGAAACAGAAAAGAAAGCCTGATTTCCAATGATGGCAGACTGTTCTAGAAGCCAATGCAGACTACTGTGTACAGATCTACATCTAAATTATGGGATCCAGAAGTACTTCCAATCTCCAGGAAAAAAGTGATTACAACAAAAGGATCCTTAGTATTTTTCAAAGGAAATTTGTTTCTCTCGGCACACTTTCTTTTCCATCCCCAGTCTCTTTACACTGGTTTCTACCAGAAGAAATGAGAAAGGCAAAAGCCCAGCTAGAACGCAACCTGGCTGCTGTCGTTAAAGACAAAAAAAACAGTTTTTACAAATATATTAATGACAAGAAGAGAGCCAAGGAGAATCTCCATCCTTTAATGGATGCGGGGGGGAACATTGTCACCAAGGATGAGGAAAAAGCTGAGGTACTTAATGCCTTCTTTGCCTCAGTCTTTAACAGGCAGACCAGTTAGGGTACTCGGCCCCCTGAGCTGGAAGACAGGGATGGCGAGCAGGATGAACCCCCCATAATCCAAGAGGAAGCAGTTAACGACCTGCTATGCCACCTGGACGCTCACAAGTCTATGGGGCCAGATGGGATCCACCCGAGAGTGCTGAGGGAGCTGGCGGAGGTGCTCGCCAAGCCACTCTCCATCATCATTTATCAGCAGTCCTGGTTAACGGGGGAGGTCCCGGATGACTGGAGGCTTGACAGTGTGACGCCCATCTACAAGAAGGGCCAGAAGGAGGATCCGGGGAACTACAGGCCTGTCAGCCTGACCTCGGTGCCGGGGAAGATTATGGAGTGGTTCATCTTGAGGGCGCTCACAAGGCATGAGCGGGACAACCAGGGGATCAGGCCCAGCCAGCACGGGTTCATGAGAGGCAGGTCCTGCTTGACCAACCTGATCTCCTTCTAGGACCAGGTGACCTGCCTAGTGGGTGAGGGAAAGGCTGTGGATGTGGTCTACCTGGGCTTCAGTGAGGCCTTTGACACCATCTCCCACAGCATTCTCCTAGAGAAGCTGGCGGCTCACGGCTTAGACAGGTGTACTCTGCACTGGGTCAAAAACTGGCTGGATGGAGTTCAATCCAGTTGGCAGCCGGTCACGAGCGATGTTCCCCAGGGCTCAGTTTTGGGGCCGGTCTTGTTCAATGTCTTTATCAATGATCTGGATGAGGGGATCGAGTGCACCCTCAGTAAGTTTGCAGACAACAGCAAGTTGGGCGGGAGTGTTGATCTGCTCGAGGGTAGGAAGGCTCTGCAGAGGGACCTGGACAGGCTGGATCGATGGGCCCAGGCCAACTGGATGAGGTTCAACAAGGCCAAGTGCCGGGTCCTGCACTTGGGCCACAACAACCCCATGCAGCACTACAGGCTTGGGGAAGAGGGGCTGGAAAGCAGCCCAGAGGAAAAGGACCTGGGGGTGTTGGTTGACAGCCGGCTGAACATGAGCCAGCAGTGTGCCCAGGCGGCCAAGAAGGCCAATGGCATCCTGGCCTGTATCAGAACTAGTGTGGCCAGCAGGAGTAGGGAAGTGATCGTGCCCCTGTACTCGGCACTGGTGAGGCTGCACCTCGACTACTGTGTTCAGTTTTGGGCCCCTCACTACAAGAAGGACGACGAGGTGCTGGAGCGTGTCCAGAGAAGGGCAACGAGGCTGGTGAGGGGTCTGGAGAACAAGTCTTATGAGGAGCGGCTGAGGGAACTGGGACTGTTTAGCCTGGAGAAAAGGAGGCTGAGGGGAGACCTCATCGCTCTCTCCAACTCCCTGAAAGGAGGTTGTAGCAAGGTGGGTGTCGGTCTCTTCTCCCAAGTAACTGGCAATAGGACGAGAGGAAATGGCCTCAAGTTGAACCAGGGGAGGTTTAGATTGGACATGAGGAAAAGTTTCTTTACTGAAAGAGAGGTTAAACATTGGAACAGGCTGCCCAGGGAGGTGGTTGAGTCCCCATCCCTGGAAGTATTTAAAAGAGGTGTAGATGAGGCACTTAGGGACATGGTTTAGTGGGCATGGTGGTGTTGGGTTGACGGTTGGACTCGATGATCTTAGAGGTCTTTTCCAACCTTAATGATTCTATGATTCTGATTCTACTGGAAGAGAAACCGAGAGAAAGGGCAAGAAAGTAGGTGTGATTTACTCCAGCTGGTGCATTGATGTAGAAGACTGGATGGAGAAGCTGGACTGTAGGACACATTATAGATCATATTGTTCCTGCAGTTAGATGCAGCCTTCTAAGTTTATTTTAAGATCTTTGCAACCGCAAATACAAAAAGGCACCCGCAAAGTGATCAAACACTTTCCTAGATGTGGCAAACAAGATCTTACTGCTTTGCAATTTTACGTCTTGGAACAAAAACTAGAATAATCCAGGGAGCAGGATCAGGAATCCTAGGTCTCATTATGCCAAACCAATCTTTAATCAAAATATTATTTTCCAATGATGGTCACAAGTACAGTGATATTTCTGAATGTAATCTACGTAATCTCATACTTTAGCTTGACCACAACTAAATCTTGGGTCTCATTTAGAGACTTTTGAAGTTGCGTAGTTAGTTGTCTTTTTATTCACATCTTTTCATTCAGATTCCTGGCTCCCCTTACAGAATACTGCTTTAAAAGGAGGTTGGAGATGAGGTATTTGTTGAGGAAAAAAAATAATCCAAAATAGAGGCAACTTCTTTTTTTTTTTTCCTTTTTTTTTCCCTATATAATTACTTAATAGATGACTGAAAAACAAGCAGACTGAAAAAAAAAGAAAAAAAAAAACCACAACAAAACAAAGAAAGAAAGACTAATTCAGGTGGCTTTTATTTCTAAACTTATCACTATTACTTCTCACCATTCTCCTTACTCTTTAATAGGAGTATGATAACATTCAGTGTGTTTATTGGTATTATAATCAGGCCATTCTCTTGTTTAGAGCTGCTGAATGTGTTTATATTCTGAAAATAAATTTATCAATTTAATTTAACTAGAGACAAAGCAGGCCATTGATGCTGCTCCTTCTCATAAAACTGTCTGTTAGTAGCAGTCTAAATTGACAAGCAATTGACCTTCCTGTGTTCCTCTCAGGAAAAATGTGAAAACTGACTTAACCAGGTTAAGATATGCAATCCTATTGATGTGGGGGTATGTTTTATCATTTGATTGCACATGAATGTCAGATGCATTTAGAATGAGCATCAAAAAATAAAAGATACAGAAAAGGAACATCCTTCTTATAGAAAATATTTGTTACTCAGAGTCTCACAGTCAGAAAAAGAATGCTGCAGACAAGTATCAGGTTATATGTCTGTGCAAAGTACTGCTGTAGCCTCAGTTCATTAAAATACAGTGAGTTTACCACTGAATATTAAAACAAACATTCAAATCATGCTAAATTCTACTAAGATCTCTCCCTAGTATATTTTCATAAGAAACAATAGTGTCTTAGATTCTTCTGGTGCCTTGTCTCCATAAATATGTTTAAAGCATAATCTTCTCCAAGCAAAATTAAGGGATACATACTAAAACTGAATTAGGTTTATTATATCAGATTGTGTGGCCTGTTGCTATTCAGAACACCTTCTTTTCAATAATAAGGAACCTTTAATAAGGAACTAATGCTGGCATATTATTTTCATATTTAGGTATTGGTATTCTAATTTATAATTCTTAACTTTGAAAACAGGCATTTGAAGAAGTCTATGATTAACTTCAGTATAAGACATGGACCACAGAATAAAAGCCATTGATATGAATTGAGAAAAGGTCTTAATCTGATACATTGATACAATGTGTGAAAAATATGAATTTTAGATCTAGTCAAATTGTCCATAGAAATATTCTTGATTAAAAAATTGCTTCAAATAGCTCTTTTCTAGAATAGAATAGAATAGAATAGAATAGAATAGAATAGAATAGAATAGACTTTTTCAGTTGGAAGGGACCTACAACCATCATCTAGTCCAACTGCCTGACCAATTCAGGGCTGACCGAGTTAAAGCATGTTATTAAGGGCATTGTCCAAATACCTCTTAAACACTGACAGGCTTGGGGCATCGACCACCTCTCCAGGAAGCCTGTTCCAGGGTTTGACCACCCTCTCAGTAAAGAAATGCTTCCTAATGTCTAGTCTAAATCTCCCCTGGTGCAGCTTCGAACCATTCCCACGTGTCCTGTCACTGGACACCAGGGAGAAGACATCAGCACCTCCCTCTCCACTTCCCCTCCTCAGGAAGCTGGAGAGAGCAATGAGGTCACCACCTCCCTCAGCCTCCTTTTCGCCAAACTAGACAAGCCCAAAGTCCTTAGCTGTTCCTCATAGGACATTCCTTCCAGGCCTTTCACCAGCTTTGTTGCCCTCATCTGGATGCATTCAAGGACCTTCACATCCTTCTTAAATTGTGGGGCCCAGAACTGCACACAGTACTCCAGATGAGGTCGCACCAACGCTGAATACAGCAGGATAATCACCTCTTTTGACCGGCTGGTTATGCTGTGTTTGATGCACCCCAGGATGCAGTTTGTCCTCTTGGCTGCCAGACCACACTGCTGACTCATATTGAGCCTGCTGTAAACCAGCACCCCCAGATCCCTTTCTACAGGGCTGCTCTCCAGCCACTCCTCTCCTAATTTATACTTGTGCACGGCATTATTCTGTCCAAAGTGCAGAATCCGGCATTTTGACTTGTTAAATTTCATGCCATTAATCATAGCCCAATGCTCCAATCTATCTAGATCCCTCTGCAAGGCCTCCTGTCCCTCAAGAGAGTCAACAGCACCTCCCAGTTTGGTATCATCAGCAAACTTGCTAATGGGGCATTCAACTCCTGCATCCTGACCATTGATACATATATGGAACAGAACTGGCCCTAGAATTGAACCCTGAGGAACACCGCTGGTGACCAGTCACCAGCCAGATGTAGCCCCATTCACTACAACGTTTTGAGCTCTGCCCTTCAGCCAGTTCTTCACCCAGCGCACTGTGAACCAACCCATCCCACAGTTGGGCAACTTGTCCAGAAGGATGCTGTGAGGGACAGTATCAAAAGCCTTACTAAAATCCAGAACAACTACATCCATCACCTTCCCTTCATCCACTAGGCTGATGACCTTATCATAGAAGGATATCGAATTGGTTAAACAGGACTTTCCCTTTGTGAACCCATGTTAACCATGCCTGATGACTGCATTATTCTTTAAATGCCTTTCAGTAGTACCCAGTATAATCTTCTCCATAATTTTGCCAGGAACTGAGGTTAGACTAACAGGTCTGTAGTTCCCTGGGTCTTCCCTCACGCCCTTTTTGTAGACTAGAATAACATTGGCTAGCTTCCAGTCAGCAGGGACCTTCCCAGACTCCCAAGACCTTTAGTAGATGATTGAGAGGGGTCCTGCCATAACATCCTCTATCACCTTCAGTACTCTGGGATGAATCCCATCAGGCCTCATGGACTTGTGAATGTTCAGCTGACACAGCTGGTCCCTTACAATTTCAGTGTTCACAAATGGAAAGTCGCTGTTCCCACACCCGTAGTCCTCCGTTTCAGGGGACCAGGTAGCCCAAGGTCTTTCAATATTATTAAAGACTGAGGCAAAAACTACATCAAATGCCTCCGCTTTTTCTTCATCCCTATTAATCAGATGACCATCTTCAACAAGTATCGGTCCAATGTTTTCTTTAGACCTCCTCTTGTTATTAACATACTTTAAAAATCCTTTCTTGTTATCTGAAACAGCACTGGCCAGTTTTGACTTTAATCGAGCTTTGGGCTTTCGTGACTTCTCCCTGCATACACAAACCATGGCTCTGTAATCTTCCTGTGAAGACTGACCTCACTTCCAAAGATCATACAATTTCTTTTTCCTCTGGAGCTCCATGAGGATTTCCCTGTTCATCCAAGCTGGTCTTCTGCCCTACTTGCTTGACTTACGACTCAGTGGAATTGCCTGCTCACACAGTGGAATTGTCTGATAGACGAAAGTAGAACTTGGTGAATAAAAGACCACTTTTCGTTATCTCTTCCACATGCTGGCTAGGGTTCATATTGTTTAGGTATCCTTGGTTCATATGGCCACAAAATAATTTTCCCAAAATAAAGGACACTGCTAAAAATTAATATACATTATGGTCAAACAGTAAGTGCTGTGACCAGCAACTGTCAAGATATCTTAAGTGCTTTATAAATGTGCTGACCACTACTTGCATGAGTAAGGTCAATAGAACTGTTTTGTTGTCAAGGTGGAAGAAAGACCCTGGAAGGGAATGTGAATGTTACAGTTAAGCCTGTCAAATATAGGCAAAAAAGGTTAAAGCCAATTTAGATATGATTTTTTTCCTTTTAGTTGAAAACCTCCCATCTTAAGTAATGTATCTAGAATTATAGTATTGCTGAGAAAGCTGTAGAATACAAACCATTTAAGATCTGGGTTTTTTTTTAACCACACACATTTGCAAAAGACTTCACTGTAGTCCTCATCAAATGGCATCAGAATTTCCTTCAGACTGTTTAAAAAGACTGTCTTGGTCTTGTTTGTTTTGTACTGTATCTTGCAGCATAAAACAAAAGATTGTGATTTTCTAATTACAAAACTAATTAACTCTCACAAAGTAAAGGACCTGGACTGTAGCTCTTGAGCTATTTCTGTAGGTGTAGAGCACAAAACAATTCATTATCTAATCTCAAGCCCAGATTGTGTATTTAGAGAACAGGGACCTCCCCTTACCGGCCTAATTACAAAGTTTTACAAAATGTAAAAATAACTGTATTTGTTCATATAGATATAGATTTCCTGCATGGTTTTCAGTTTTTTGTTCATTATTTTTGATAAAGAAAATAAATAAAGTGTGTCTTGCTCATATACAAAAGTTTTATTATTGCAACCACAGATTTGAATGTTTTGTCCTCAAAATGATAATAGTAAAACAGTAGTGAGAGTTGTTGTGTTTTGGGTTTGTTGTGCTTCCTGATAACTTTGTCACTTTTTCTGTCTCCTCTTTTTTTTTTTTTTTTTTTAAGTTACAAGGGCTTGGTCATACTTTAAAAAGTACAAAGCCCTATTAATGTCACATTGGCTGTCTATAAATGTACAGTTTGATACTCTTTTTCATAACTTCCCTGTCCTTGCTTTCTTCTCCTTCACTGACTAGTCACTTTATAACTTTCCTTTTACACTGTTTTAGGTTTTATAATTGAATCTGTGAAAGATGTTGGATTAATAAATGCCTTGGAGACAGAAGTCTATTTTTTTTCCAGAAGAGCAGTATATCCTCAGTGTACAGTTTTTATGGGATTATTATAATCTTTCTTCTCCCTTTATTTCCTTGTTCTATTCTCTGAAAATCACTTTAAGGAGTCTTTTAGAGATTGCCTTTTCACACAAATATCAGGAATATTTCTTAATGCTTGACACCACCTGTTCTAAATGAAGCACACTGAAATCTACATATAGAAACCTAGACATCTCTGAGTAGTGCTCAACAAGAAAAAAAATAGGGCGGGAAGAAACCTGAGAACATGTGTTGATAGTAACTTGGTTAATTAATTATTTTTAATTTAAAAGAAATCTGTCATTTTAAGAAGAAATGCATGAAATATAAAAAAATGCACTTTTTAAAAAAACAATGGAATGGAAGGGGAAGGGCTGCATTGCTAAAAGAATGACATGTAAAGGAAGCCACAAAAATATATGGTTCTATATAAATAGTAAGTTTTGGTCTCCTTTTTAGCTTTTCTAAACAATGTAAAAATAGTTGGAATGAGCAGTCTTGAGCATTGAAACTGTACAGAAGATCAAACATTAGGATAGTTTAAAAAATACGAACATGGAGTAAATTGGAATAAATTTCTGAGAAAAGAATGAGAAAAGTTGAAAAAGACTACTAATAAATGGTGCAAAGAAATAGTAAAACCTGCCTCATCTATAAAATATACCTCTTATGACCTACAAATTTTCCTATTCTAAATGTCATTTATAGAAAACTCCCACACTACCAACTTTTTATAAAGCCTGGTAAAACACAAACATAAAAACTTAATTTTTTTTTGGTTATGTTTTCAGTGAAATACGGGGGGGTGGAAGGAAGGAAAAAAAAATAAAAGGCTTAAGGTTTAATTATTTTGGTTTTCCTAGTAAACATTTTATTTGTTTGGTCATTTTCTGTATTTCTACTTCAAAACCATATATATTTAGATTGCAGAATCTGCTGAAATGTCAAACTCTCTTGATTTATTAAGTAATCTGAAAAAGATGTGCTGCAGTCATGACATTTGCATTTGATTAGCAAAGACAACATAATCCAGTATGACATTCTGTTAAGACGGATTAAATATTATTACATAGAGAGGGTGGTCAAACAATTTACAAGAATTTCTGTTTACTTCTGTGCAGGTGAAAAGTGTCATTTTGAAACTAAATATTTAAAATAAGATAATAGAGAACCTCTCTCCAGTTTCTCAGTAGCAACTATTTCCATTCCTTTGCCTCTACTCTGTCTAAGAAATGATTATAGCCATTTACAGCTTCAGTTTTAGACACCCAAGTCATTAAGTCACTTCTAAGTGTAAGTCATTTCTCTGTATAGACTTACTCAAAGCTTAATCTATAGACAAGCAAAAGCGAACAGCTGGGCCATTACTTTTAGATCAGTTAGGAGAAAGGTAAAGTAAAACTAGTTAAAGCAAAACCACTGTTGAAAAAGAAGCCTTCAGGTTTAACAAGAGCCAAAGTATGGCTTCCCATAGCCATACAAGAAACAAGTAGAAATCAGAAATTATCACAGTGAAAAGCATTTCTTCCAGGACTCCATGTGAGATAAGCATATATCATATAGTAAAACATGTAATTGAACTGGAATCACAAAGGAGGAACAAACAAAAGTGAGACGGAAAATATATATATATGTAGTGAAGAAGGTAAGATTAGTAGTATAGGCCATAATTTTATATCAAAAAAAGGTTGATTTGAGAGTGGTACATCCCAGCTTGATCACATCACAGTACTTGAGATGGTCAGTAAGACCTGTTACTTGGGTGACCTAAACATTATTTTTTGTCATCTGAAAAATTCTGGTCCTTATTTCAATTTTGTTTAGAAAATAGAAGGCAAAAGTATGTAGCAGTGGCAGCACATTGTTAGAGAAGAAAACTTCTGACCAAAGACTAAAACATATTCTTTTCAATAGTGATCCTGAGATACACTTATCTTTTGCATCCAGCTACAACTTTGATGAATATCCTTTGTTTAAATAATGTAAAAAAAAAAAAAAAAAAAAAAGGAGAGGCAGGGGAAGTAGGAGCTGTCATCCCATGTCGCAATATTTACAGTGAAGAGGTAAAACCTAGACTCAGAAAATAACGTGTTAGCCTCTTCAAAGTAATCAGATGGCAGAAAAGAGATGTAATTTGGAGTGAGTTGGAATATTTTGTAACTTTCTCTCAATCACCCAGCCACTGCCTGGTGCCTACTTTCAAGGTACTGGAGTGGCTGAGATGGGGGCCTGAAATAGGCAGCCTGAACTGAACTTAGATTTCAAGATGGAGATTTCTGTTCCCATGGAATTGCACAGCTTCTAATATCACCAAATGAGAAATTAAAGCTAAGCCCTTTTTTCACTTGAAACTAGCAAGGAAATCATAGAAGAAGAAAGATAAAACATACAAAACATAAAACAATAGAAAAAAGTGCCAAAATAAATTAGTATGTTAAGGTCAAATGTCCATTCAGAAGTTGATTTTTAAACCAAAATTTTGATGTGGATAAATACCATGGATGTCAGTGCACACACCAACATCTCTACAGTCAGTTTAAACAAGACATTTTCTAGTAATTCCCCTGTCTTAATGTATTGTTTCCAATATGAACAGTTTCAACAGTATTATACTACTAAAATACCAATACGTATTAAAAAAAGAGAAAATGTTCCTTTCGTGTACTTCAAGGTATCACTTTAAAAAAAAGCCACACAAAAAAACCCCAAGAACCCTTCACAGTCTCTAATCCACTCCATGGAAAGAAAGTAATGGGATTAGATCACTATCAGAGTTTCTTTCATTGAGTTAAATGAGCTGAGTGTTACTGAAAAGGACTATGCTCTTCAATACAGCAGAACATGGAAACACTTTTGTTGGTGTTACAGTTAGATGTCCTCATTGTGCTCATTGTGTTTAGTCATGTCATTATCAAAACCTTTCCTTCACCTAGACTCAAAAATCCTAGTATTAACAGCTGCTTAAGACTATATAAAGAACCAGCAGTCTGAACTAATTTTATGTCTGGAATTTTAAATCGTTGGCTTCATTATTAAATGGCAGCCTCTAATGTTGATCTGCATTTCACAGCAGTGTTTCTACCATATCTGAGAAAGTTCTTTTATGTCTTCATTTTATAGTTCAGTCATTTCATAACTATGCAGTTCTTCTGGTTTAGATGACCACTGCTGTACGGTGACAATATATAATTCACAAAAATGTGTTAAATCTAGTAGGATTATTTCAAATATATGAAAGGATTTATTAATTCATTTCTACAAGAATAATTTATCTTTAATCTGATTAAAACAGAACATTTTAAACCAATCAGTTATATTAGCTTTAGGCACATCTATCTGGTTTAGTTTTAGCTTATAGTTTTATCACACATATAGGATCATTGAAAATGTAATATGGCAGGAATTTTTAATGAAAAAGAAGATTCTTCAACATGGAAAAAAGCTACCATTGAAAAGCTGATGATCTCAAGTCTGAACTTTCACTTTCTATGACATTTACATATATATCCAGATATGAGAAGTCATAAACATACTCTTTCATATTATTTTATGATAAAAGTGAAAATTTTAATCACAAGCTAAAAAAAAGACAGATTCTTAAATAACATTTTTGTAGATTATTTTACAATAAACTTCAGTTTCCATGTAAACTTCCTCCTAGTGTTTCTGCAAGATTCTTTCTTCTTTTTTTTTTTTTACAAAGACTTTTAAGAGGGGATTTAGATTTGACTGAGCCTCTCTCAATGCTCTTAATGTGTGTGAAAATATCAAAATTAAATATTTGAATCTTTATATAATATCTTCCTTATTTATCTACACTTACTTTGTGTTTCCTACATATTGCATTTCCTACAGTGTCATGGCTCTCCTCCTTTGCCTAGTTCCTGAAAGGTGACAGTTTAAAATAAATTTTATTAGCTATTAATATAGCTAGATAACAGAATCTCTATGGTTCAATCTACTGGTTTACAGTTTTCTGTCTTAGGTACCAGGAAATTTTAAATATCGTGTTACCAAGAAAATAACAACAAATTGGCAGAAGTCAGGCAAAAGAAGAAAAAGTGATATTGGGAGCTGGAGGGAATGACTTCAGAGTAATGATGAATACAGATAAATATAAAAGGGTTTAGCTAAACCAGTACCTGGAGTACTGGTGGATGAAAAGCTGGACATGAGCCAGCAATGTGCACTCGCAGCCCAGAAGGCCAATCGTATCCTGGGCTGCATCCAAAGAAGCGTGGCCAGCAGGTCGAGGGAGGTGATTCTGCCCCTCTCCTCTGCTCTGGTGAGACCCCACCTGGAGTACTGTGTCCAGCTCTGGAGCCCTCAGCAGAAGAAAGACGCGGACCTGTTGGAGCGGGTCCAGAGGAGGGTCACAAAAATGATCAGGGGGATGGAACACCTCTCCTGTGAAGAAAGGCTGAGAGAGTTGGGGTTGTTCAGCCTGGAGAAGAGAAGGCTTTGGGGAGACCTTAATGCAGCCTATCAGTACTGAAAGGGGGCTTATAAAAATATGACGGCAATCTTTTTAGCAGAGTCTATTGCGACAGGACAAGGGGGAATGGCTTTAAACTAAAGGGGGGTACATTTGGACTAGGTATAAGGAAGAAATTTTTTATGCTGAGGGTGGTGAAACACTGGCACAGGTTTCCCAGAGAGGTGGTAGATGCCCCCTCCCTGGAAACATTCAATGTCAGGTTGGACGGGGCTCAGAGCAACCTGATGTAGTTGAAGATGTCCCTGCTCGTTGCAGGGGGGTTGGACTAGGTGACCTTTAGTGGTCCCTTCCAACCCAAACTATTCTATAATTCTATGATCCTATAAACAGTAGCTAAGGGGGATGAGAGAGACAGCAAGACAGAGAAGGAGAGAAAAGAAGAGAAATTTTATTATATGGAAAATGTGCAAAAGCTGCGCACGCAAGAAAAGCAAAACAAGGAATTCATTCACATCAGCAGGCAGGTGTTCAGCCATCTCCAGGAAAGCACAGCTCCATCATGCATAACGGTGACTTGGGAAGACAAACACCATCACTCCGAACGTTCCCCCCTTCCTTCTTCTTCCACCAGCTTTATATACCGAGCATGATGTCATATCATATGGAATATCCCTTTCGTCAGTTGGGTTCAGCTGTCCCAGCTGTGTTCCCTCCCAACTTCTTGTGCACCCCCAGCCTACTCTCTGGTGGGGTGGTGTGAGAAGCAGAAAAGGCCTTGACCCTATGTAAGCACTGCTCAGCAATAACGAAAACATGTCTGTATTACCAACACTCTTTTCAGCACAAATCCAAAACACAGCCCCATACTAACTGCTGTGAAGAAAATTAACTCTACCCCAGCCAAAACCAGCACATTAACAAATGAAAAGTTTAGACTGAATACTGGTAGATATCCTGACAGGGAGATATGTTACGATTTGGAATAGTCTCCTAAGGGTAGTGGCAGAAGATTCATCATTTAGCATTTTCAACACTAGACAGGACAAAGTACAGGAAAAAATATAGTTGGAGAAAATCCTGCCTTGACAGAGAGATGAAATGAATAATCTAATAGGCCTTTTCCATCTCTAACTTGTTTGTATGAAACTGCCATAAAAAACTAAATTTAATCTTCTCAGTGTCTTTTATTCTTTTATACATAAATTATCTTAATCTTTTCTGAGCATTTTCAGCCTCTTCTGCTTCCTTTAACACAGATTTAGAAAGGGTATTTAAAATGTTTTCATTCTATTTCCTCTTCTTCAACAGTTGCAGGTTAATTTTAGTTATGAACAAAACAAGAAAATTAATAGTGGTTAACTAAGTATTAGAGATGAGCAGAAATTTTTCATTTAATTTTTTTCTCTTGGAATTGTCAGGATTTTCACTAAGCTTTTGTAAAATTTTAGACTGCAGTTCCAATTCAGACAAAATTAAAAATAATCTCTAATCACCTGCCATGTTTTGAACATTTTATTTAGAAATTACAGTAAAAAAAATGTTCAGGCAAGCATTTTAAAAAATCCAAGAGTGATACTGCTGAAGGAACTATAAATGTCACTGAAATCTTTCAGGCAGTACATTTTACTGTTCTCTTGCTGTTCTTGATTTTGTTTGCATTTATATGTGCTGTTTTCTTTCCGCAAAGGGGAATGGCAATGGATGCTTTATTCTCAATGGATCACATAGACACGTGTCACAGTGAAGTTACCAAGCAAGTGTACCATCTCTTCTTCGTCCTCAGAAAGCCAAGTGCCACAGGAGACTTGGAAGTGACACGCCACAAGAGACAGACCACAACTTTCAGAGAAGGTGCTGTGAGAATCATAGGTTTGTGACCCATGTCAAAATGGAAAACCACAAGGAGAGCAAAAAATGTACCACCAGGTACACAAGTGGTGTTAACAGTGTGATTCATGAAAAAAAAAAAAACCCTACTGTGTGGTTTCATTAATTGCTATTAATTACTTAATTTTCTGAAAAACTCTAGTTGCATTTGGAGGCCAGAAAGACAGGTGGGCTTGGCAGGTTTTGCTGCTGACTTACTGAGCCTGAGATAAGTGAAGGTCATAATCCATGGAGGGATTAATTATTGCTAAATTGATGATACTCTGATTTATTGCCAGACTGACAGTACTCTTTTATTTACATAAATTTTGAAAGACTGACTTTAGTTGAAAAATGGAAATTTTCCTTTTGTCTTTCTTTAAACAACAATAATAAGAATAGTTGAAAGCTGTTTTTCTATTAACTTACAGAAGACTTGTGGTTTACCATTTCAGCTCATGCCATTGTTTAATAGCTAGGAGAGCCAAACAAAATCTGAATTTACTTAGGAGTTGTATCTTCACTTTTTCACCATATATTGAATAGTTAACAACTTGCTCAAAATATTGTGTCTAACATGCTGTGTAAATTGTTTAGCTCTGGCAAGAGATACTTCTTTCTACATACAAAAAAAATACCTCAAAGCTGTGGGTTTGATGAGATGTTTTATAACTTATTTTACTATTGTAATTGCATAACAGAATTCCAAATCTCTTTAAGAACTTAGATAATATCAGCATGACGTATCCTAAAATACACTCCAGGCATGAGGAAGGGTGAATAGACTAAATAAATACTGTTTATAGTTTTAAGAATTTGCAGCTGTTCGTAATGGTTACATTCATAGTAGAAAATAAAATACAGTAGAACCTTTTTTTTTGCTCCTGAAGACAAGTGGCAGAGCATTTCTCTCTCATTGCTACCTACAGTTAAACCCTCTTCTCCCCTTAAATAGAGTTACTACTATACTGACACTTGGGGACAATATGGCTCATCCATGGCTATCCCCCAGTCTGTTCCTAAGCAGTGTCTGGAGAGCATTAGCTGTCATGAAACAAAACTTACAAAGTTGCAAGGGAATGTGCTTGACTACTTTCCACTATGCAGATATTCAAGGTGTCCTACATTTTTGGGTAACCAGCTTGAAATATCTTTGCTGTTACTAGGATTTTGAAAATGCTAAGCAGTGGAGCACCCACCTCCTTAGGATTATGCTCAGGATATTTCAGACTGGACACTTAAAATCACTTCAGTTCCCTGAAAGATATTTTGTGCCTTTTCTTTCAAATCAAAACCCAGAATAGAACAGAGAAAAAGGAGGTTTTAAAATAAATAAAAAGCAAAGCATGAACATCAGAGAAAAATCTCAAAAGAATGCCTCCTGTAATAATACTTGACACTCGACTACACTGTAATTCTAGGAGATCCACTACTGCATTGCTATCTACACATATGCGTAAGTAGCTACCCTGATTAATGTTAGCACATGAATACGAAAAGAAATAACGATGTTACAAAACTTGTTATAAAGGCTTGACATAGAAATTTGCAAAAAATATATGAAAATTGCTGGTTGTTTAAGTGAGGATAGCACTTTAAAATGATAGCCTAATCATTACTAATTCTTTTGATATTTACTGTATTATCATTAATCCATAAGAGTTCTTTTGGAATTAGTGAAGATGTCATGCAAATTCCTAACGTTAATTCAACATTAATTACTTGGAGCATTTCTAACAAATAAATTTAAAAAAGCAGTATTGTGTTTCAAATTTCAGTGTATGTTATGATTATAAGTAAAGGGAAATATTTTGTTTCTTTTGGAAGTAATAGGAAAATGAGTAGGAAGGTGGACGGGAATAGTACTATAGCTCTAGGCTACAGAAAGTCTGAGTCATGTTCTCTTTATTGGCAAAACGTTCAGAACGGTGTTGTGAGAACCATCTCCAAGCGTGCTGTTGGTAACTGTATGTCTCTTGTCCAAATACTCCATTCCTGCTTTAACTAGGTACACTCATGCAGGGAGGCTGTAAAATTTCTGGCAGCTTTTCTTGAATAACAATAGATACAAAGATTGCTTCAGGAATACAGATGTGAATTCCCGGTTGTGGTTATCTTGCTATAACATGTGTGTGACTGGTCTGAAGTTCTTTTTAAGGAAGATAGGCACAGACCTCATAATCATCTCTCCTGGGATGCTGGGAGAAGTCGTATCAGCCTTTTACCCTGGGGTGACTTTCATTCAGAGACACTTTATCAAACGGCCAAATTCCTGATATTTTCACACAGAAAAGGCTGGACATTGAAAGGGATGCAACTTTGCCTTTGGGTACTCACCTCATTCACAAAAGGATTCACACTCATAATTTGCATGTTATCTTACGTGGAAAGAAAAGCAGCTAAGATAGCTGAGAATTTTCTGTCAGTTTGGAAATATACCTTGAAATTCATATGATTGTATAATGGCACTAATAACAATAAAGCCCTATTTAAAAATTACTAGATATCAATAAGTTACAGAATTTTTTGGGATATATAACAAAGATGAACAAGAAAATCATGAGTCCTGTTGCACTCAGCACTTATTATTTCATTCAAAAAGCAAGATGTTTTGCTGAATCCAATCTTAACCATACTGCAAGGAATAGAATGTTCATTACATTATTAAAAACTAGGAGTGATAAATACTGTGTTGAATCACTAGCTTCCTAATAGTAAACAGGAAATTAATAGCTTTTCAATTAAAAAAAAAAATGATGGATGGTGCAAAAGAGTGACCACAGTGGTCAAAGCTAGGAAAAAAAAAAAAAAAAAGCTCCATGGAACAAAGCGGAATTATGAAGTAAATACCATGACTACTATACATGGCTAGCACACACCAGTGAGAAAGATTAGGTGTTAGTAAGCATTTTGTTTGGGGATAAAATGTTACTGGAATCTTCATTAAGTCAAATACCTAGTAATATTAAATTTATGAGATATGACAGGGTACAAAGTAAAACTCTTGCCTTTAATATGTTCTCTGTGTTTTGTATAACTTATCAAAGGGAGGGAAGATTTCAGATGCAAAAATCTGACTAAACAATGTTGATATTCCAGTTTTTGATCTGTGGTCTAATTCTATCAAGTAACTGATAGCAAAATATCGCAGCTGCTGATACTTTTCTAACAACACGTCGCTTCATTTATCTTGTCCTGCACTTGGGGGATTGGTCAGAGGTTTTAATATTTATTCTCTCAAATTATTTTTGTTTTGTGTGTTTGAATCTCATTCTTTCTTTTAGATTTGGTTTTACTTGCATCTAGTATAATTTTAAATAGTATTGCCCTGATGAATCTATGGAAGGCAGTCATATTGGAAAGTGTACAAAACATTACTTAATATAACAGTAAATGTGTTGCAAGTCTATACAGTATTATGTATATTGTTCAAAGCAGTTTGGTCATTAAAGCTGAAGATTACTAGTGTAAAATTCTGAAGGTCTTGTTTCCTCTGCAGGTATTGAATGCTTAGTGTGACAATGTCCACAGTTATGGTTTATTTTCACTTCTAACTGAAAACAGCAGAAAATAGCTAATAAGTTGCAAAATATCTACTGCCAAATAAAACTGTACTTATAAAGAAGAAAAATAAAATAGTTGGATTGACCCTGAAATTAAGGTAACTAAACATAGATGTCTAAATGTAAGTGTGAACATTTGAACTAAGGATCTAATGTCCTGTTCAAGTCATTTGACTGCAATCTTAGGATACAGTTGTCTAAATATAGATGCCCACGTTCTTTGAGATCATTTAGAACATTCAAGACACTTTTAGGGACCTGGCATTTATAAAACAGGACTTAATTTTTGATGGGGCAGCTGAAGACTAGTAGGTACCCCACAACACCTAAAAATACCGCTAAAAATGTATGTTTATTCAATTAATCCTGGTCATAGTGAATACTACCAATGTAACTCGGAGAGAAATTCAGCTCACCGTAAAGTAGACACTGAGGACCCAAGTCCATACAAGCATCTAGAGTCATCTGAAACACCCTAAGGTATATCAGACATTTTGAGGGAGTTGACAGAGATGACATACAACCTATGAGATACTCAGGCTCTTCTGGAGTGGCAAATGGAAGACAGGCAGAACACTCTAGGACTTCTCAAATGGCACTAGACTCATGTATGTCTGTTGGCAAAAGAATCTACTTCCTGCTGTCTGGTTAGCTGAATCATATTCTAAGTTTTTTGGACTGTTTTGGCAAGTCACTCAGTGAAGTTGGCTAAATATAGAGATTTACTGCCATCTCATATACTGTAACTTCTGCCACCTAACCTCCAGTAATGAGAGATCTATCAATTTATCAACTGCTTTAGCCTCAGGCATAAACCTTCATTAAACTTTTTCAAATCTTCTTTTTTTTTTTTTTTTTTTTACTTACAAGAAACAAAAGAGATTATGGAAGTAGCTGGAATTTATATATTTATTTTTAACTTTCATTTCCTTTTCACATTACCTTTATGTTCACTGTCTCCTGTATAGAGCTTAATTGTCTTTTCAGATGCACCTACAGAAGGTGTAAAACGTTCATTTGGAAAGAAATAGAAATAGTCAGTGTAAATGACCCTGTCTGATCTAACATGTAAAAAACAGATCTTAATTTTTTAAGAACAGCACAGGCAAACTCTCTCAAGGATAGAAAGGGCAAGGAAGACAGAAAACATGGCCTTTGACATCAACCTTGTTTATAGCCCAAGAGACAAAAACAGTGACTTAACACACTTAACACAATTTGTGCTCGCAAACTCTTAGGACCTTTTTGAGCCATTATCTGCCACCGTTAGGAAACTCAACTGTATTTATATGTAAATGATGTGGGTTTGGTTTGTTTGTTTGTTTGTTTGTTTGTCCCTTATAAAACAAAGAATAGAATCTGAAATTATTTCTGGAACTACAACCATACAACATTTTATCTGAAAATATAGATGGTGTTTCTTCGATAACACAGGCTCATTGGAATTCCTGACCCACTTGCCATAGTACACAGACACCTATTTGAGGAGCGCTAGTAACTGGTGACAGGAGTTGGTGTGACTTTTGAGAATTTTATGGCTGCTTACCTCTAATGGCTGATTTAATAGAATCTATTTTTCCTCAGTTCTCACAATAGAAGCGGCTGTGGGTCTCAGAATACCTGGAAATCTAGTTTACTGAAGCTTGTCTAGGGAACTGAGCTATTCCCAGAGGATGTATAAATCACAGACATTGTAAAACAGAGCTGAGAAACTGGAACTTGGAAACTGGATATCCTATTATTTACTTTTTCACAGAGTACAAGTCAGAGAGCTTTAAGACTGTCTTTTTAATTAGGAGTTCAGAAGCTGACTGAGCAAAGAGCCAGAAAACAGGGGAGCCTGTTGGCTGTAGGAGTCTAGAAGCTTTGAAGTTCCTAATCTAAAGACATTTAGATAATGGGGAACTGCACCAACATACATCACGGCAGTTGAACAGTTAGGCAACTTATAAGAGAGCAATTTTGGCAGCTACTTCAGAAATCCTTGAAAATGAAAAAAAATCCTACTAAATAAAAAATTACTTGAATGAAAAGCCTCAAAACATGGTAAGTATTTTCTATTAATATTATTCTACTAAAATACATTTGGCAATTTCATCCATAAATATTTCCAGGTTTACATTTGTTTTATGTCATGCTAACCTGTGATTTTACTAGGAAGGAGAGTGTGCCTTGTTACAAAGCTTTTAACTTAAATATACTAATGTGTACTACCTTTTCCTCCTACGAAGATGATCAGGGGCTGGAGCACCTCCCCTATAAGGACAGGCTGAGAGAGTTGGGGTTGTTTAGCCTAGAGAAGAGAAGGCTCCGGGGAGACCTTATAGCGGCATTCCAGTACTTAAAGGGGGCCTACAAGAAAGATGGGGAGGGACTCCTTATCAGGGAGTGTAGCGATAGGATGAGGGGTAACAGTTTTACTGAAACTGAAAGAGGCTAGATTTAGTTTAGATATTAGGAAGAAATTTTTTATTGTGAGGATGGTGAGACACTGGAATAGGTTGCCCAGAGAAGTTGTGGATGCCGCATCCTTGGAAGTGTTCAAGGCCAGGTTGGACGGAGCTTTGAGCAACCTGATCTAGTGGAAGGTGTCCCTGCCCATGGCAGGGGGGGTGGAACTAGGTGATCTTTAAGGTCGCTTCCAACCGAAACCATTCTATGATTCTATGATTCTGATTTATTCTCTTGATTCAGCAGGCAACCATTAAAATGTAATTTTAACCTATTGTTTAATATACAGTATGGAGATAATTTGGATCCTAGATTCCATTGTCAGTGAAATGAAAATAATGATTGACAGTACATTACCCAGTGAGAGTACTCATGTATGAAATCTCTGGTCTAGTGTACTTAAATGAATGAAGTGATTGTGATGAAAGTGATAAAAGTGTTGAAAAGAGTAGGTCTGCATAAAAAGATTCACAATACAGCCTGTTTCCCTTTAATATGGTTGCTGCAACCATTCTACCTCCTGTCCCCAGCTACATGCTCTCAGCGCCTTTGCTATGCAGATTTGAGTATTTGGATGGCCTTGAGAGGAGCAAGAGGGAATTGATTTGCTTGATAAATAACTATGGTTTTTGCATTATGTGTCTTGGGACAGATTCCTTGATTGATCACCATTTGACCTCATGATTGCTGAGAAAGCAGAGGGAGTGTGCAATGAGGGAAGAGAAGGAAAGAAGCCACCCCTTTTCCTGGTAGTCTACACTCATACCAGGTTAATTGATGATGCAACTATATCTAAAGTTAATATTTCAGATCCAGTTCCATGCATATCTTCATCTTACGTGATACTTTTAGAACACAAATGTCTCAAGGATTAAAGTATTAAGTGCTGAGTAGTCTCAGTAGGATGGAGAAAAAGGCTAAAAAGAAGGAAAAAAGTAAGTTAGGATCCTGGAAACAGACAGTAGTTGACTGGGAGAGATTAATGGGAAAAGTTGCAATATGTCCATTAGCTGAGCCTTTCAAAGTGAGGCCTTTTGCACTGTCATAGTGATGATTAATTTAGGCAGATGTGACAAGGATGGAAAGGAAGAAAGGGGAAAATGGCAGCAGCATAAATGACTGAAGGGACTTACTGTTTTTAACAAGGGCTAACAAAGAAGTGAGAAGCACCTAGCAGATAGCTGATAACAAACCCAAATTACCCAGCAGCTGGGAATGTGGGTTGACAGGGGAAGCAGGTCCAGAAGATACTGGAGCAAGTGCTACTGCACAGTAACAGGAACGGGTTTGGGGGTTACTTGAGGACCAGCTAATAATAAACGAAGGCTTCCTGAGCCTTTGGAGGATTTTCATGGGAGCTGCATGAAACTTGGAGGAAGGCTCTCAGTAGCTTTGAGTTTTGAAGGGGTTTGTACATCAATCTTGTACTAAAAGAGTGGCCTAAATCACAGGATTGCACACTGTTAGCTGTAGTCCTTAAGAGTTTCACAAAGAAACATCTTTGAGTACTAAACTTCAGAAGTGTCTCTGTGCTCTGTTACTGTTTAGCTCAACAATTTGTATGTCCATCCTGTTGAAATGTTCATATGAACAAAAAAAAGACCTTCTCAGATTTCCTGTCTCAAGTTGGTAAGTAAAGAGTTGCTTAATCTGTCATGTTATTGGTATATATGAAGTTTGCACAGTTGTAGTTTGTGGATTTTAACCAAATCCTAATAAGCTGAGGGAAAAGGTATAGTGCTTTTAATGTCAGCAGGACAGATTTTATTTTTCTAATGGAAAACAATTAAAAGTAGTAAGTCGTCAAAAATTCTCAGTGACTAGATAACGTATTGTCCACCCAGATAATTAGTGTCAAGCAGTGTCACACAGATTTGAAAGGCTAAAGCAAGCCATGGTGAATCAATCAGATTTCCTGCCACTTAGGAAAGTACGATGTATGAAACATTGAAGGCAAGATGACACACTTCAACCAAAGATAAACACTTTTTTCTTCAGATGTGCCAGAACAGGAAAATGTTTTTTTTTTAAATAAATTCTTACCAATTTTAAGTTACTTATATAGAGACAGTTATAAAATTACAGAATAAGCTCCCAAAGACCAATTGTGATTGCAGTTTTTGTGGCTGAGGCAGTCAACTGTTTTCCTCATGATAGGAAGAGGAATATATAAACCAGTTGGAGCACAGACTTCAGTAAGACTGAAGTAGAGGATAGGTAAGATTATTTCAGAGCAGTTTTGGAAATACGCTGCTGGAATTCACTGACCAGTTTGAAGAATAGCTAGTGCTATGAATAACATCAGTTTATTCTTGAAATTTGGAAAAGGCCCTTTTCATGCTAGAGATGAGTTCCACATAAAGAAATAATTTCTTTTATAGTTAATGGACCTGAAATTTTCCTCCTATCATCAGACCTTAAAAACAAGGAAGACAGAGTTCACCCTAACTGCTGTGATGAAGAGGCATTTTCTAGCACATTTTCTGCAGTGGAAGATACAGGCGAGTTAACTATCCAGTCTTTTGCTAACACAGGATTTTTTTCTTTCTGCTCCTGATACTGTTGTGACTCTGTGTGTGCTGACTTTTTATTCACAGCAAATTTCAGTTGCAGGTTGTGGCAGTATACCCTACTCCCCATTAGTACATTTTTTTTTAGACAATTTTGGAGTAGGAATTAATACTTTTTTTTTTTTTTTTTTTTTTTTTTTAAATCTACCATGACATCTGAAACATTTGTTTATAGTCTTAGTGACTTGCCATGCCCTGCTTTTCAGGAGAATGAAATTACTTAAGCATTTTATTTTCCATTATTTCAGTAGGAAAAAAAAAGTTAAATTCTTCAAGCCTTAAATAATCTCTCACTGCAGAATTTTCATTATCCTTACAATCTTTCCCTCTTATAAAACATATTGCATCACAAGAATTACTAATTATTTGACAGGAAAAAGTGTGCTAATTTATTTACTACAATTTTAAAAGCTTATTTGTTTATTCGATTGTTGAAATTAAGGGATGCTATGCTATGTTAAGAAATTCAGACATGATACTTTTCTCTTTGATTTTAATAAGTACCTGTGTATATCTATTAGGCATAGCCCATCCTTAGTGGTGAAGACCCTAAACTTTTTCCTTTCACTACAAGTCAGTCCTTTTTTTTTTTCTTTCCCCATTAATAATCCTGATTTAGACTTCTCTGAAGACAAGGCATTCACTTTTACTACTCCATTAGCCTAATTTGTAAAATCATCTCCTACCAAATATCTAGTTATGAATATCACATTCCGAATTTAAGTTTCTTTTAAATATGTAGCTATTCAGTCATCCATTTAATGATGCACAATTGCCTACATTATTGAGTTAGAATCTGAAAACTCTGTTTAAAGAGTTTTTTAGATTTTTATTTTGAATATATTTACTTTGTATGGCATGCTGTGATAACTTAATTGAATAGGCTAAATAATTTGTGCAGTAATATACTGTGTGAAACAAAAGTGTCACAGCAAAATATTTTCTTTAAATGATGGGCAGTTAACTCTATCAAAATAATTTATGCCTAGAAGCATAAAGGGAAAGATTACCAAAGGCAAATCACATTACCTTTCTCTGCGTATAACGAAGTAGTTTGCATGCAGCTAGGAAGATACTCCCTAAAGTACCAAAGACACTGAAACTACACAGAGAAACATCAAAGACATTAGAAGTAATTTTTATTGCCATATAGAAGCTGAAGGAAAGAGTAATAGTCAAGTCTTCCAATACCACCTTCATCTTTCAAATAATAAATAACCCATTCTTCTTTTTTGAGAAGCACACTCAGGAGAGATGAAAGCTTAAATAAAACATCTTTTCTGCTGACAGAAGTATTTTTTTTTTTTGTATAAAAATCAACCTAAAAAATGAATGTGCACGCATTTTGTTTCTAATGCATTATGTAGATTTGAATATTAGAGATTGTTACTGAGCTATAAAGTAGAATTAAGAGCAGTGTTATCAATAATAAGAGGAAATAATTGGATGGATTGACCATGGAGCCTAAGCTAAACACTTAAAAGAAAAGATAACAGCAAAAATAACAAGTATTAATATTAATTGTGGTAAGGTTTTTCTTAAATGGGATCTAAACATCCTAAAAATTTTCATATTAATCTGATAAATATGGACTAATTTTAACTTCATGTAGTGACTCTCATAGTAGCAGGAATGAGTGCTCTGTTATTTGCTTGACGATCCACTGGATAGGATTGTCTTTTTCATCTTTTTCATGATTATTACAAAGTGTGGATAATGTGCTGGGAAGTAGATTTAATCTAAAAATCTGTTTAGTCATTTAAAGTCTCTTCGTTGACCTAAACCTGACCTTTTAAAGGACAAAACAAATACAGTCCTTGTTCAAAAGATTTTACCATCCAAAATGCAAGCATAGGCAGGAGAGAGTGCTGATTGCTAAACTAATTTGGCTAATTAGCTTGAATTTCAGGGCAGGGTGGGGATCCAGCCAGAGGATCATGGGACACAGTGTGGTCTCATATACTCATATAATTGGTCTCATAGTATGGTCTTTCCGGGTATGTTTTTCAGAACAGGTGTATCATAAGCCTGACCTAAATGGTGAAAGTTCCCCCGGTATGTTTAAATTATGTAAATGTCAGCCCACAGACGTCATTCAAATACTGTAAGCATGTAAATTCAGTCTTGAAGCATGGCCAGAGTGCAACCTCTACAGCATGCAGGGTCTCATGTTCATACACAGCTGATTGGGCACTGAAGTAGAGTCAAGACTTTTCATAGATGATAATTTTATAATTGACAGAAACAACCCTGTAGGGTTTAACAGGTTGTTGGTTTTTTTTTTCCTATAGTTTTACCTTATTCCATCTACTCTTTTCACTGACAATGACTGATATAGGCACTGTTTTCAGCCAGTACTATGGCTATTTGTTTGTAGAGGAAGAAATATTTATCCTAAACTCTTCTGGACTGAACCTTTTTATGCCATTTAGTCTTATAGCTGGAGAACATGGCCTCTTTTAATTTACAAGTACAGATCTAGGCTTAGATAACCAAATGCTATTCAATATTACAGTGAGATGGAAAGCATTTGAATATATGGAAATTATTCTGTTCCTATGACTTCATAATAAGATTGATAAGAAATGTGCTGAGAATAATTCAAGTGAATTTTAGAAATAACTGGAAGCTGTAAAGTTCAAATTATTATAGTAATTCAAACTATAGTAATTCTCAAGGAAATCTCATTTTAGACTGAACTTTTAATTTTTAACACTTATCACATTTTAGTGCTGACATTTTTAAGTGCTAACTATTGGCTTAAACTTGTCTCTGGAATTCAATGTAAATTTTACATTTTTACATCATGAGAAAGTCAGGAACAATCTGGAACACTCTTGACAAGTCCACTCTAAATGCACCCTTAAACCTGTTTACATCATGAGTATTTTCTTGCTGAAACAATAACATCCTTAATGTGGTAAATAACCTGGCTTCATAACATTTCTTTCTAGAGCCACGGACCAGAAGCAAGTTTGATCAAATTTCTGAACATATAATTCATAATTTGGGCAAACCCATTCCATCTGTGAGAATGGATTAGTAATAATGAGAAAGACTTAACATACATTAATCTTAATTTTCTGTCAGTTCTTTCTTCATGTTAAATATACCACCAATTTCTTTAAGACAGCACTCTGACTTTCTTTGCCCAGTTGGAAATAGAAAAGAATTATGCTTGTTTTACCAATATATATGTTTGTGTATGTACAGATAAGGAAATAATCCAAAAACACATCTGCAGTGGAAATCATCTCTTAGATGCAAATGTCCACATCTAAACTAGCCATCTTAAGTTTCCTAGTCTGCAGACAAAAACAGGAATTCTTACAGCAAGGGTCTTTTAATCCTGAAGTAGTTGTCTGAACTAAGTCTTACAAATAGTTGCCCCAAATTTACTTATTTCTCTCCATCTGTCTGGTAGGAAGGTTTGGGTTGCCCATCACATACATGTCTACAATGTAGCCATGTAAATCTTGAATCCTACCGCTCTCGTAATACAAATATGTTTCAGTATACTCTTAAATTGACTAAGGTTTCTGAAAACTCAGAAATAATAAATATTACATTCTTTAATGCTAGTATTGTTCCCCTGTTGCTTAAAATGATTTGCAACACATCCATACCTGTTTAGAGCTAGGTTAGATACGTCTGTGCTAATTTGTACTAGGCGATGTGAGCCTGCTCTGAGTGCAGAGGTATTTTTTTAAAAATACTATGGACTTCGATAAAGCCAAAGGTGAAACTCAGATGTTAGCATTGTCAAAATAGCGTAGTTCTTTGAGCAGATGAAAGTAGAAAGTGGCCTATGCTCAGTTTGTTAGTCCAAGCCCTGAAAACCTAGTACGACTGCTGTCGTGAGACGTTATAACACATGAGCTACAGCTATCCCTATGGGCAGGAGCAGTCACTGCTCCCAGCTCTGCTGATCTTCTAGGTGGCACAAAGGTAAATTATCATGTCTGAATCCTCAGAAGTTTTATCTCGGATCTTACTGCCCCAGCTCCATCATCTTTCTCCCTCCTTAGACAGGTATGGCCAGCTACCTTAGCCAGGAGCGCAGAAACATTCGGCTTTGGCTACATAGCTGTCAGGACCTGCCTGGGGTTACCCTGCCTGCTGGTGCAGAGAGACCTGACCCTGGGTTCACTGGACTCCATAACACACACCGATACAGAAGAGTTTACCTTTAAATTTCTCCACTTTGTTACAGTATGTGCAGCATGGGAAGTTCTCAGAGAGAGAAAGTCCATTTTGGGCAAAAATTAAGTTATTTTTATATCACAGAGACATAAAAAGGCATTGAACACCGCAACTTCAAGCAGCCAATACATGCTGTTAATTTCTATTTTTCACCTGGACAGCCAACAGATTATGGTTTTCTATTCTCTCAGACTGATTTTTATGTTTCCAGGCTGTTTTCCTGTTCTTACAGTTACCAGCAGTTACAGACTTCTACTTTTTCAAGATGTTTTCCCCTTTTTCCAGAATATTTTTCCCCTTTTCAGAGTGTAAGTTGCCCTTATAGTTCCTTCTTTTTATGCTTAACAGTGTTATCCCAGGATGTCTTCAGTTTCTAGGTACCCTGTAGCTGTACTTCAAAGATGCCAGCTGCACTTTTCAAGGATGGTTCTGGTTCACAGGCCTAGTTCCCAAGCTGGCAGGCATTTTCTCTGTTTGTATTTCAGCAGACATTTTCTTCTGTTCAGTAACTTTCCCCTCCTAACCAGGTCACCTTTCTGGCTGCTCACATCCACAGCTTAAAAGTCTTGGTCGAGTTATACTGAAACAGAGGTTTCACCTGTCGTTTCTTACCACCTGTACAGAAGTACTGAGGACTTGTGCACAGCTGACAAGTAAATTGTAGGAGGATATATGACTTTTTATCATTTCTGTTCCAAATAGGACGCTGACTTGCAAAGCCTTAAGCTCTTCCGGCCGCTCAGCAAAGAAGTAAAAATGTGCTGGCTTGGGAAAGAATGTGAAGAGCGGTGCATAAATTTATGCCATTCTCATTTAAGTAGTTTTGAGGAAGAATTGTGCCTCAGAAAGACATAATGGAGTTCTACTCCAGAGAGGAGCCTTTATCAGGAGGCAAGAATTTGCTTGACTCATCACAAATTATGTTCCTTTCCCGCTGTGCTTCAGTCAGCCCAGGCTGTGCCCACACTCCACTCTTTTCCTGCCCACGGGTATAGGTAAGGAAGAAAGGAAGAGCTATTACTTCACCTGGGCCACTGCTCTCCAAGGGAAAAACTGTTCTGTAAGGTGAATAGTCCTCAGTCCTCGCTTTCAAATACTAAAGCCAACACATTTCAACACCCAGAAGGTTCAAAGTTTTCCATCAGTGTTAACAAGAAATTATCAGCATTTGATAGAAGCTTGAGCTGTTCCATGAATCTGACAGAAAAAAAAAAAAACAAGAAAAATGAACTTCAGCACTTCCTACAGAACCTACCACATATAGGTACCACACATGTGGTAGGTTCCTACAGAACCTACCACATATGGTAACAATACCAATGCAACAAATACATAAAAAATAGTAAGTATATTCATTGGTTAATTCCAGAAACCATGCATATATAACACTTCATAAAAAGCAGGCAAAATGGTCCAATGATATTTTGTTATGCTCCATGACAAAAGAGTTTTAAGTGTGTCCTTTAGGTACAGGTTACTTTTAGTTGATAATGATAATGGTAATGATAATAAAGCACAACAATCTCCGCCATCAGAGTAAAACACAATAGGAAAAATAAAGACAAAAAAAAAAGACTTCACATGTTTTCAGTGGTGAACTTTTTGCAAACTTTTCCTTTTAGTATGTAAATTCAATATGGTATTTCAGTACCCTGTGGTATCCTTTCAACTGTTAAAATATTAAAACTTAGTTGGTTTAAAATAGTTGTTATTCATAATAGCTTTTATGATCAAGACACTTGATCATTAGAAAATGATCACCCCTAAACCAAGCTGAAAACGGCTCAGGCCAAAACAAGCCATGAAAAAATCCTGAAGTTGCCAGATCAACATGAAACCTGTGCCCTTTTATAAGTAATGGCAAACATATTTAGAGGGCTACGAAAGAAAAGTTACTATTGCCACCTGAGAAGTCTATGGCAGGGTTGGCAGAAATGACACAGGCTCCTTTCTGGAGTACGTCAGAATCCATACAAGACACCTTAGCATGCCTAATATGGTTAAATATCTCTGTTGAAACAAACGAATGTCACCTTTACATTTGTTCAGCTGAGTATGTCTTTGTACTCTATGCTCCATGATAGCATGGGAGCATACTCTGAAGGTGAAATGATAGCAGAAATTTTTGTGCTTTATTATCATTATCAACTAAAGTCCAGTGACTTGGACTTTGCTTATAACTGGAGCTTTTGAATACCAAACTTACATCTAGACCTCTGTAATAGGTGCCTAAATGTAGGTATCCTCTTTTCAAACTGAATTACATTACTGAACTTAGAGTAACTACCAATACTCCAAAGTCTGCAGCTGTCTCACAAGTGCTGTGTCATATTTCCTAGCTTTGTGGAGAAGTCTTGTAAATTCTAGGCAGTTCTATCGCTGCAGTCTAAAACAGGCAAACTAAATCCTACACATTATGTTTAGCAAAGTTTTCAACCTATCTTTGACAAGTAGATTACTGTCAAATTGAAAGAGGTCAAACATGTCAAACTAAGAACCTTTAAAAGTTGTATATGCATAAAAAGGTATCAAAAGAGGGCTTTTATTTGTATTTGTAAGTAATGAATTCTTCATAAACAGTCTCATGCCTAAATTCTTACATAGAATTTGGCAAATGTATACATTTATGCACCTGTGCCCAAGTATAAAAAATATTTGGTGTTGGCTTAAATCTAAAACTTTAAGTGCTCTGAAGTTTTCAAGTCTAAAAAAATTCAAGTCATCTTAACTCCAGGTTGCCCCGATTGAGAGCATTGATACAACTTTCCAAGGTAGGCAGTAATCCTGGGTGGCTTCTTGGACCAGCTTACATATAGCTGGTTTCTAGATGATGCTTTCTGAAAAGGCACTTTCCAAGGCACTTTCTGAAAAGGTGCTCCTTTTGATACATCCCATGATGTAGCCCCTGGAATCCTTTTTTTCAAGTTGGAAAATCAGAATCCTTTCTGACTGTTGAGTCTTTTCCCTTACCAAACAGAGTTGTTGACATTTAGCATCTTCTGCCTGTGTCTGTCTATTCCATTTGAAGCAGTAGTGCATGTCTTTAGGATAGACAAGAGTTGTGTGTCAGTGATTCTGCTTTTGCAAAGGAGGCAGGAGTAGGTGGAAAAAGTATTTCTAATCTTCATCTGTAAAATTACTACATCTCTTAAAAAAATAGTTAGGATGTGTGTTTCCTAATACATACACCATTCTGTCTGGAAACAATGAAATTTGATAACAGATACACTAATGAAAGGCCCTATCTAATTTTTTTGTCCAGGTGACATTGTTGATTCACGTGCAGAACAAGTTTCTCACTAGTATTTAGGATGAGGAGCAGTTTCAACATTTAGAGGTTGAAAAATACACAGCAAAAGCCATTGAAGAACCATTTTTCTCCCTTGTTCTCCTTTTATCTGCACTACCCCCAAAGAAAGCAGAGGTATAAGGAGTGCAGATTCTGCAAAAGCAGAATCACTGACACATAACTCGTGTCTATCCTAAAGACATGCGCTACTACTTCAAATGGAATAGACAGACACAGGCAGAAGATGCTAAACATCAACAGCTCTGTTTGGTAAAGAAAAAGACCCAACAGTCAGAAAGGATTCTGTTTTTCCAACATGAAAAAAAGGATTCCAGGGGCTGGAATTTGTATTGCTGACTGTTGACAAAATACTGTATTTTGTAAATAACCCCAGGCCGTCACTTGCTGGTCTGTGGAAACTCTGTCTCTAGACTCTGTCGCCAAGATTCATCCTCTTTCTCATTGTCCCATAACAAGAGAGAGCCTTTCCTCTTGGACCACTGCTTTGGCTGGAGAAAATATGCCCTTCTAAACCTCACAGCAGTGTCACAGGGAGACCTGCAGAAAGAGGGTGGGACCGACTGTGGATGGCACCGGCACGGCCATGAAGCATCCAGGGAAACATCCACACATACTTGTGACTAAAACCAGCTTGGTAAAGCTGCTGGAAAGCCACTTGACAGAAAGGGCCCTGGATGTCTTGGTGGACACCAAGCTGAACAGGAGCCAGCAAGGTGCTCTTGCCAGGAACGTGGTGAGTAGTACCCTGGGCTGCACTAGGCAAAGCACTGCCAGCAGCTGGAGGGAGGTGACCCTTCCCGTCTGCTCAGCACTGTGCCCAGGTCTGGGCTCCCCAGTAAGAAACTGCCATGGACATACTGGGGAGAGCCCCCCAGTGCCCCTCCCCATGCCCCCCATGCCCACAGCATGACTGTTGGGGTCAGAATGGGATGCTGTGTTGACCTGGCACTGGCCCTACAAGAGCCCCCAGTGCCTGCAGGGATGGCACTGTGCTGGCATGGATTGGTGCTGGGGAGAGTCAGGCTTTTGTCGAGCAGCACTGCCCGGCACTGGGACCCCCCTTCGCAGCCTTGCTCAGGCCGACTGGACAGTATCCTGAGCCCTGCCAGCATGTCCCACATGACACTGCTTGTGGCCTCGGTGGGATGAGCCAGGTGAACTGCTGCCACGGCTCCAGGTGGGCTCCCCCCACAGCCTGGGGACACGCCAGCACAGCCGGGCCCCGCAGCAGCTGCCTTTCTCATGCCCGACGCTGCCTGCTCTGCAGGGATGACCCTGGCCCCATGCAGCAGTGCGTGCCCATCCCGGCATCACCCGAGCTGCTGCTCCACAAGGGCGTGCAGGTGACTCAGGGCCACACGAAGAGGAAGAGGGATGTCCTTCTCTTCAGGGATGCCTTGGCCATTGCCAAGCCCAAGTAAGACCCGCAGACCCCAGCTGCCTTTTCTCCCAAGCCCTGGCCCTGGTGCCAGGGCCAGGACACCCAAGGAGCAGCCTGAGGCCTCTGAGACCCTGTTGCTGGATGCACCAATGTCTGTGCCCATGGCAGGTGTACAGTAGAGGAGAGCCACCAGGGTCATAGCAGCCAGCGTGTGCCCCCGGGGCAGTGCCCATGGCTGGTGGCTGCCACTGCAGCCTGGGGGCCTCCCTTCCTGGGGCTCTGTGTGGGGGACACATCTCTGCTGAGCAGGATGCCCTGGGAGCCCCCAAGGAGTCCACCTCAAGGTTACTGCCTGCCACTCCTCTCTGCAGATGTGGCAGCACCTGCTGGCCCCAGTTCTGCCTGGCCCTGGACCAGCTGCAGGTGCTGAGCAGCAGGAAGGGGGAGACCGAGGATGCAGAGGAGGAGGAGAAAGGCAGCAAGTACACGAAATCACTTGTCCTTGTCTGGCCCTGAGGTTCCTGCATTGTCACTTTCCGGTGAGTTTCGATGCCAAATCCCACAGCAGGGATGGGCAGCACCTCTGTCCCACTCTATGGGGCTTCATCCTGCCTCTGTGGCCGTCCCCACAGGGCAGGGCTGTGCAGGCACCTGCCTCTGCCCGCCGGCTGGGGAGCAGCTGGCACTCAGGCTGTTTCTCCTCTCTTTCTGCAGCTCCTGGGCAGTGAAGGAGTTGTGGGTCAGCACACTCCGTGGGTAAGCCCTGCCTGCCAGTTCAGTCGGGGGGGGGTCAATGTTCACATCAGGGGGATGTTCGAGAAGTAGTCACATGCAGCAACACTGCTCCCAAGCTGGGGAGGGGTACCCTCATGGCTGTGGGCAGCTCTTGGGCAGAGCTAGCAGAGCTGCTTCGCACAGCTGTGTCCAGCCAACACCTGCCCGGCCCCGTCCTCACCACTGCTGCTGCTCTCTGCTTGACTGACGGGCAGCACCCAGGTGTTTTAGGGTCACTTGGAAGTACTCCCTGGGCTGGCAGGAGAGAGAAAAGGCAGCTTGGGTCTCACAGAGCTCTTTCTCTCCCCCTTCCCCATGCACAGACCACCAAAAGGACTGGAGGGAGCCCAAGTGTCCCAGCTGCCCTCTATCAAGCTCCTTGTGAAGCTGAGCCACCGCAATGATATGTGTCCCTCCTGTCTCCGCTCTGCCACCAGATGCTTCCTCAGCCTAGCATCAGGTGCATCACTTCTTGCCTTCTGCTTTTTTTCCTTTGCCCAGGCTAGGGAAACCAGCAGCCTGGACAGGCTGTTCAAGGGCCAGGCAAAGGTGAGGATCGCTCGGGCTGCTTTTGTGGGATGTCCCCATGTCCCAGCCTCCTTCAGCACTGGCGTCCTGCCCCACTGGGCACATCCTGGGCCACTGGTTACAGCAAAGCCTTTCGGCCATCCCCACCTCTCACAAATCACCAGGGGCCAATGCAGCTTGCCAGGGATCCTTTCTGCTGTGGGGCTGCTTGGCGAGTGCTACACCTTTCATTCAGGCTGGTGTAGAGCAGCACCACCACCAGCCCTGTCTGGCAGCAAAGGTGGACTCGGCCACTCGGTAGGTGGGTCTGGAGATGGGCAGGACGTCCCTTCTCTCCTCTTCTTGCAGGTGGGCACCTGTGCTGCACGGGCTGCTGCTGCCCTTTCTTCAGGGCACGTCCATCCCCATCGCTCAGTGGCAGGAGAGAGCTGAGACCCCGGGGGCCCCTGGTTCCCAAACAGCACCTCTCCCTTGTGCTCAGCGGTGGGGGGACAGCACTGAGAGGGTCCAGGCAGTTGCCTGGAAGTTCTCATCAAGGGGTTTTGCTCTGTATTCCTTGGCAGCAGGCGGGACCCAGAGGAGGAGGAGGAGGGGGCTGTCCTGGCCCTTTGCACGGCGAGGGACCTCGGCTGCTGCAGAGGCACCTGGGCAGTCAGGCTCTGGTGGCAGGGGGGCTCTCTTTGATTGGCCCTTGGCAGATCTCTGCAGCCAGGATGGCACGCTGCCTCAGCCCATCCAGATAAGCAAACCTGACCACAGGGTCCCCATCCCGCTGGCTCCTCCTGAGAGCTGCTGTCCCCAGCAGAGGGACCCCGAGTGGGGCTTGGGGACAAAGCCGGCTTCTCCTCATGTCACCTACCTGCAGTCACTCCTCCTCCTGCCCCAGTGAAAGCATAATCATCCACACTTGCTCCTGTCCTTGAGGCAGGTTCACCTGCCCCAGGGCCTGCCTTCAGCCAAGCAACTGTCCTCCCGTGTCCCCTGCAGGACCTGCTGGCTCTCCTGAAAGAGCAAGAACCCTCCACGGAGGGGATATTCCATCTTGCAGCCAGTGAGCGTGTCTCAAGGGAGCTGAGGAAAGCCTTTGACAGTGGTGTGGAAGTAAACCTGCAAAGCCAGCCTGCATACCTGCTGGCCATCATCTTGAAGGTGAATTCTCCTGACCTGGAGCCCACCAGCTCCCAGCTCTCTCAGTGCTAATGTGTACCTGCGAGAGCAGGGAGCTGAAACCCACCCTCCTGCTCGTGAGCCAGAGTATCGGGGATGCTGTCTGTGCTCCCAGCAGGAGTGTCAAAGCCTTACCCGGAGCCCTTGGCATTGCAGGACTTCCTCTGAAACATCCCTGCCAAGTTCTTCAATGTAGACCTGTATGAGGAGTGGATGAGCACCCTGCAGAAGACCAGCAGGCAGGAAAAGCTGACAGGACTGAGAGTAAGAGTGGCAAGCCGCCTGCCTGCTCTGCAGGGACTGGCAGAGGCTGGGCACTTGTAGAGGCAAAGCAATGGCCTCCTTGAAAAAGCTGTGTTACCTGCCAGCCACCTCTTGCTGCTGTGGGGTTGGATTTTGGGGGAATGTGGCACAGAAAAACATTTCTCTCCTTGGAGCACTTCCTGAAGGCATTGGACATTGCTCCACCAAGCAACTCTTGTCAGAAGGGCAGGGAGGGAGGTGGCAGTATTTCAGCAAAGGCAGTCCCTCTGCTGCAGACCCAACGTGGCCAGGGAGCCTTCCCTCAGGTGGGCTTGGGTGAGATCAGCCTGGGCGATGAGTATTGACAACATCTATTAATATTGTGTTCCTGTTCCCTCAGGATGGCCAACAAGTCGCCCCACACCAACCTCCTCCTCCTGAAGCACTTGCTTGGCCTGCTGCTTAATATCAGCAAAAACTCTACAACCAGCAGGATGACTGCCAGCAACCTGGCCATCTGTGTGGGGCTAAACCTACACAGCCCTGCTGAGGAGAACATGTTCCCCCTGGAAGTGCTGGTGCAGGTGACGGGGAAGGTACGCTGTATTTACCAGCCAGCTACAGCCTTCCAGACCCACCCGAGCTTTGCTCTTCAGAGGTACCTGGCTGCCTCCTCTCTTTAACAAACGCTCGTGGGGTAGCTGCCAGGAAAAGCAGCCCCACAACTGCAGCTTTCTGCACAAAAGTGAGGGTCAGGAGCGGGAAAGGCTGTTTGGTCTGTTTTCAGCTACCTAGGTTGAACCCAATGGTTTGATGTGTGCAGGTGACGGGCCTGGTGCAGTTCCTCATTGAGAACAGCAAGGAACTCTTTGGAAAGGAGATGTCTGGACTTTCCAACGCACCAGGTGAGGAGTCGCCAGCACCAGTAGTTGAAGCAGAAACAGCAGAGGTATGTCAGGTCCACCAATGCTGTGGCAACATGCCTCGTGCATGAGGCTATAGTTCCTGATGTAAAGCTGAGGCTGAAACGTACAGGGTCTTCTCCTCACCTGGAGTAGAGATCCTATGTGTTTATATCTTTCAAGAAAGGACATCCTTCTTTCTGTGGACTCAGACCCTGTGAAGGGGAAAGCAAGGTCATCCATCAGCCTGCAGCTCAGCAAAAGTTGAGAGAAAGGCTGATGCAGGCTGGCCTTTACACTTTGTGCGATGATCCCATTAGCATTCGCTCAGCTGAGCTGTCCTGTCAGTAGCTGTCACCTTCAGAAAAGTTGAGCTGAGATCCTCCTTCATCAGAGCTTCATGAAGTCTATTTTGGGGTGGGGAACTGTGCGAAATGTGGACAATGCAAACCAATCCAAGCGATCTGCTTTTAAGTGCCAAAGTAGCAATTTGGCAAACAGTAACTTCCTCCTCCAGGTAGGTCCTTGCCACCTGTTCACTTCTACATGTCCATTGTAGGTGCTTGTGCAGAATTTTTGCATGATAAATGTCTTGCTAGATAGAAAAAAAAAAAGTTTTGTGCTTATGTTATGTACCCTAAAGATTGAGGACTCCAAGTAATATACAGCATGACTACTTTAACCTGCGGCAGTTAGCCAGTTGTATTCCAGGCTTGCTGTTGTACTTCTGTGGAATGCAAGAGAAACAAAAAAAGCTACTAATTTCTTGTATTGTGACATAACTACTGTGGGTTAAATATGAGCTATACAGAACACTAAAATGCCTATTGATTGCAAAATGGAGCTTGCAAGAGCAGTAACATCCAGTGCTAATTATTCAATAGTCCATACAAAAATTGTCACATAAGCAGTCTCTACCAACAGACTACTCTCTTTAAAGATTTAATCTTTTTTTAAAAGTAAAAACCAAACAGGCAAAAAGTAAGCTGATGCTATTCAATGTTCTCCTGGAAATCTTTCCTCTTGAAAAGTAGAGGCAGGAGCGTTGGCCACAGAATAGACTTTGACACTCAAACATCAATGTACATAAATCCTCTGTGACAACACCAACATATTACATTCCTTATTGTATCTCCAAGGACTTCATCCTGAAATTGTTAGCATACTGCATAAGTTAGTCCATATTTCCAGTAACCAGTGCCCTGTTCACCTGTGAAAATTGGATTGGCTTTTTTTCCCCCAATATGATTGGAAAGATATTCTGGGCCAAAAAATATTGACATATATTGATTGTTTCAGAGTTCACAAAGAAATCTATTAGGATGCTTTCAGTATTCTTAGCTTCCAAAATAATCTTCCACTTTCTTTACAGCAAGGCTGCCAGTTTTGTCATTGAACTGCATCTGTACTACAATGCTCATTGTAATTGCAAGATCCTGAGAAATAAATGACAGCTGTATCAGGAGATCAGCAAACTGCTCCTCCAACAGCTTCTGCGGCATTTCCATTGATGTACCAAATTTAGACAGAGAAATCTCACATATAGTCCTGGCTAGACAGTCAAGCTGCTGATGACAGTTTAGTTACAGAACAGGAGTGTGAGGGGCATTAACTTCCTTTTGACCTTGGCACCTCAAGATCAAAGTACAGACTTTTCTTTCTGGAAGCCTTGACAGAATATTATTCACATCCTAATATTGATCCTGTAGCTCTAGGTCTGTTTATTTAAAGGAAGACTTCATTTTTAAATAAACATAAAACTAATAACTTATTTGTCTTTCTCTTTTCCTTTTTTCCCAATTCTCTGGAGAAAAAAAAAAATATTTTTTTTTTCTGCATGTGTTTTACTTGAGATTGAATAAGAATGATACATGAAACCCATGAGGATTGATATTTCATTGGGTTTTTTTAAAATGGAAAAGTAAAGCCATTTTTGTTACGAGAAGTGTCTAGTCTTGACTCAGCTACTCTGTAAATATTTTTTCTCAGTTATAAGCAGTCATCAGGATCGGTCTCGCAGACTTATCTTAGTATTGTAAAGGTAAACAGACTGTCTGTGCCATGTGCCCTTGTATCACGGTATTTATTCATCCAGACTGAGGAACTGAGCAAAGTGGAAAAAAAAAACCTGTCTTCCAGCTCATACTCACTGTTTTCTTATTTCAGAAATCATGATATGCAGTGAAGTGAAGGGATAGTGCTGCTGCAGCCCTGGACTTGCCCTGGGATTGAGCTGAGACAAAGTTAAGAGTTCAGAAGTGCTTCATATCCGCCTGTAAAGGCCTGCCCAAAGATAACTTTGAACCTCAGACTAGTGACCTTGAAATGGAAACTCTGCTTAAAGGATAGTAGACATGTATAACTTTATGTGCTGCACAGTGTCTTCTACCCCTTACCGCTTGCTTCAGAGGGAACGGGTTTGTGTCAGTGATGCGGTATAAATCTGAAGCTGCCACTACAGAGGCAACAAAGGATTGATAATATGATTCACAGACTGGGTCTATCAACTGCAAACTAAACTGGGGATTGACCTTCAGTACTGTTGAATATAGAAATGTTTTATTTGGCCCCTAGCTAAAACGGGGAAAAAAAAAACCAAAAAGAAAAACAAAAAATAAAGAAAGAAAATCAAAGAGAGAGAGAGAGAGGGAAAACTAGCTTCATTTCTGAAAGATTCAAAACAAAAGTACTGGTGGCAACAATGACAGATTTGTGAGATTATGGAAGAAGTAGTATGATCTGGGCTTCTACAAAAACATCTCCCTTTGGGCATTACATTTATATGCATGAGCACTATTTTATTTTCAGTAGCAGACAGGTGTCTAATAGAACATTTTAATAATTTCTAAGAATGTGAATCCTGCAACTGATTGAAAATAGAACCTTTTACATTAGTAGTATTGTGACATGCCAGTAAAATCAATAGAAAATGTGAGTTTTATAAATACAGGAGTGATTATGAATGTATTTGAACAAGATCCCGATACTAAGCAAACTATGCAAAATAAATCTGTTGCAAATACACATGAAACAGAAAACTGTCACCAGTTCAACCATCCTCTCCACATGCTTTACTTTTCATACAGATCAATTTATAACACACATAACATATGAATTTGGACTACCAATTGTTCATTTGCAGACCTGTCAATTCTATAGGTCTTGAAAGCGGATATCTCACAAAAACTATATATGAGGAAAAGCAGTAGTGTTCTTACATCTTCTGTCCAAAAAATTAGTTCCTTTTATATGACTCATCAAAATGGCAGACAACTTATCTACTAGTTTTCTACATTATTTTTTGCTGTTATGAGGAAACCAAACAGTTCTCAGAAGTGACTGATGAGCAACAGAAACTTGCACAAGTGGGAAAATTAATGATCATAAAATTAGGCACTGGGAGGAGGTATGATGGAATGTAGGACCAGGATCTTCCCCTTTTCAGTTGAGTTAAATTTTTGTTAGCATTATGTGAATACACCCCATCTCATGTGACTACTCTAAAGGTAAATTTTGTAGACATCAGTGAAAAAGCACTCTTTCATACAAACAGACCAAACAGATAAACACTGACTTTGCAGTAAAATGGTTACTGCTAGGCATCTGATTTAACACTCGAGTGTTGTAAGGATTATTACTTTTAGTTTTCTGATACATTTGCATCCTTTCATGTCACTAATAACAGACATATTAAAAGTAGTATATGAAAAAAAAAAGGTAAGAAAAGGAGTTTTGATCACTAAGGAGCCTTTTGATGATACAGGGACATCTGCAGCAATACTAGTTCATCCTTCCCTCACATCAAAGTGGAGATGCCCTAAACGGTTGTTAATTCTTGGCTGCTCCCAATTAGGTGCCTCCCACATAAAGTTGTTTTGAAACTGCAGGTTTCTTTTTTTCAAGAAGATTTTTCCTCCAGAATTTTGCGCTGTCGTTTTTTTCTGATATGTATGCTAACAATATATAGTCTTAAGTCCAACTTTTCAACACTGAGGTCAAGAAAATGCAGCTGTTGTGTCTCACAGGTGATTATGTATTTAACAGGACTTACATCTCAAATCTACACTGGTGTTGGCTGTGGGCAATATGTTGACAAACCAGAATATTTGATCTTCTTTTCCCTTCTCCAGATCACAGTGTTTAATGTTACTCTGACTTAAGCTTTATAGAATCATAGAATTGTTTAGGTTGGAAAAGACCTTTAAGATCAAGTCCAACCATTAACCTAGCACTGCCAAGTCCACCACTAAACCATGTCCCCAAGCACCACATCTACACATCTTTTAAATACCTTCAGGGATGGTGATTCAACCACTTCCCTGGGCAGCCCATTGCAATGCTTGACAACCCTTTTGGTGAAGAAATTTTTCCTCATGTCCAATCTAAACCTCCCCTGGAGCAACTTGAGGCCATTTCCTCTCGTCCTATTGCTAGTTACTTGGGAGAAGAGACTGACACCCACCTCGCTACAACCTCCTTTCAGGTAGTTGTAGAGAGCGATGAGGTCTCCCCTCAGCCTCCTTTTCTCCAGGCTAAACAACCCCAGTTCCCTTCAGCCCCTCCTCATAAGACTTGTTCTCCAGACCCCTCACCAGCTTTGTTGCTCTTCTATGGACAAAGATGTATGTTTGCCCAGTTAAAAACAAGCTAACAAATGAACAAACAAACATGAAGCTATTGCTATTTTCAAGTCTACAGAACAATAACTGTTGTGGGTATATGGTAAATTATTAACCTTTTGGCTAACAAGCTGCATTTTCCTTTTAAAAAGGAACACCTTTATTGTAAAATGTGTAAATAATTTAAGAAATTACTCCAAACAGCATTCTAATTTTGAAGATACTTTAAATGTCAGTAGCTTCAGAACAGCTTTGACTACTGACATCTCCTTTCAACCTTTTAGAAAAACATAAAAATCCTGTTGTCACCAAGCACTATGATTTTTCATTGGTGTTGCTAATTGTTTCACTTGTGTCCAAAGGCATTTATTTTGTTTCATCTACATCATGACACCAAGCAAGTTTATAGTACAGTACTTTGAATTTTATACAATACTGAAAAAAAAGAGACAATATAGTCTTCTCTGAAGAAAATACATTTCCAAGTCAGAAGTGAAACTACTGTTTAATTTATTAAGCACTTAAAATCACATGGAAAAATAAATGATAGTAACCTTGAGATTTTCAGAAGTACTCTTCTAACAGAAGTGTCTATCCAAGACAGAAAAAGAGTGAAAATTCAGCTACTTTAATAGGAAATTGGAAATTCACAATTACCAGGGTAAAGCAGGAAGCCTTCAAATCATTAGCTGCCAGTAAGTTTCGAGTCCTTAATGATCTGTTTTACATTCCCATGAGGTCAATGTCATACAAAGTTTAAGAAGCATAAGAGTGGCAGTTTATATAAATTCTGTTACCGTAGATTTTAATTTTCTGTTTGATCCACACAAATTTAATCTTCCCTTTCAGTTCAGCATTTTAGTACTCCAGTAAAAGCATATTAACTGAACATTATAATCCTAGATTCAATATGAATAGCGATACTTCTGTAATTAGAAATTGAAATAAATCAGTAGTCTATCTCTTGAACAGCTTCTGACCAGAAGAACTATAAATTAACTGTATTCATGTTTGTCTTGTCAGTTCTTGAACTTGGATGTCTAAACCTAGGTAAACATGATCTCCTTCTAGACACCTCTCAAGGAATCAACCTGTCTCTGCAGACTGTGGGGACTTAAATAGTTATCTCAGGATAGCCAGATCTCAACCTTAATTCAATATTTATATTCAGTTTCAGGTAGGTCTTAAAAAAAGTTTATTTGAATCCAGAAATTAGGAAATCACCTTCAGTTTCTAAAAATGTACATTTGTATACCCTCTGGCCTTTTGCAGGCTCTAGCACTACTGTTCTAAGTGTTCTTATTAAAGCCCAATAGGCTAAGAACATCTCCTCTCAAGACTGTATGTCACTAACCACTGCTTTTTATTAAAACAAACAAACAAACAAATGTCCTGGTTTCGGCAGGGATAGAGTTAATTTCCTTCCTAGGAGCTGGTGCAGTGCTGTGGTTTGGATTTAGGATGAGAACAAAGTTGATAACACACCGATGTTTTAGTTGTTGCTAGGTAATGCTTACACTAGCCAAGGACTTTTTAGTTTCCCATGCTCTACGGAATGGGAAGGCTGGAGGTGCACAAGAAGCTGGGAGGGGGCACAGCCAAACTGGCCAAAGGGGCATTCCATACCATGTGAGGTCATGCTCAGTACATAAACTGGGGAAAGCTGGCCGGGGGGGCCGCTGCTCAGGGACTGGCTGGGCATCACTCAGCGGGTGGTGAGCAATTGTACTGTGCATCACTTGCTTTGTGTATTATTATTATTATTATTATCATATTATTATTATTATTATTTTATTTCAATTATTAAACTGTTTTTATCTCAACCCACGAGTTTTTCTCACTTGTGCTCTTCCAATTCTCTCCCCCATCCCACTGGGGGGCGGGGGAGTGGGGAGTGAGCGAGCGGCTGTGTGGTGCTCAGTTGCCGACTGAGGTTAAACCACGACAATAAAGAAACAAAAAACAAACCAAAACAAAAACATATTGTTTGGGGTTCATTTGGGGGAGGTAATTGGAGGGTGTAGGCATTTGTTTTTTTGAGGAAATATTTCAATTACTCATTAATAAAAGTATCCACAAAGAAATAAAAGTTCACCTGAAAAACAAGTTTCTGGGTTTTTTTTCTAATATCAGTGGATTTTTTGAGAATCAGCCTTAAAATTAATTGTAAACATATTTTAAGCATGCAAAGGATCAGTCATACAGTATGGAGAGAATTTAAAGGTGAAACTAAATTTTGCTGCCCAACATTTTTGTTTGTGTGCTAAACAGGACAGGAAACAAGACTTGGTTGAATGATCATTACCCAAAACTTTGAAATCAATTTGAAGACCTTTTTATTTTCTTCCCCTAAATGGTACCTTCCCATTCAAAGAAGGAACTAACTAGATAAAATTTTATAATCAGTGCTCTACAGGCAGAAATAAACTATTTTATAGCTTTATAACCTGTCCATCTCCCTTCTGAGGTTCTAAAGTGAAGATCACCATCTTATTTCTACCTGAAGGAAATATAGCCTTGGACACCTTTCATGAAAATAAGAATAGAGCCTACATGTTCTGTGCCCAAAACTTAAAATTATATCTTGCCTTCTTGAATATAAAATTAAATTCTATTTTTTCTCTAACTGAGGAGGTTAAAATATTTGGTAAATGAGTGTAGAAGAGAGGTCTATAGACCGGCATGATGGCGAGATGTTCGGTCTTTTGATTTGACATTATACACAAGTTAAATAAAGTCATTGACAAAAGTGGTCTTTAAAAAGACACCATATTGCTAAAGTATTGCTGCATTTAACATTGCCATACTGAAGTGACTGATATGTGATAGATAAAATTCATTATATTTTAAGAATATTTAAAAGACTTGATAACACATAAAAGACAAAGAATTACTTTGTTCTCTTATGACATCCTAGGACTCTTAACTCATTTTTGCAGGGCGCATCCTACATAGGATATAAACAATAGAGGAAGTCTGCTTCATCATTTCTGGGCTGCTGTCAGTAACTGATCATAGTGCATACATTAAAAAGTCCTACTTCCAAAATTAAATATTTGTAATATCATTAAGGGTTTAATTTTTGTCAGAATTAATTTTCTGTGGATATTTGCAGTATGGAGCCTCTGGTGGCTTTCTGTAATTCTGCTTCAATGGAGCTTAATCCTGATACTACTTAATACATTGCTTTACATTAAATACTCAGTAGTCAGGTCCAGAAAACTAAAACTAAAAAAGGACTATGTTAAACATGGGAACCTAAAACATATTTTTTGCTTTAACTAAACTTTTGCTTGATAAAAAACAAAGACCATGGAAGAATGTCTTTTGTCTGGAAAAAAAAGTAATTATAATAGAAATGGAAAAAAAGAACCAATTCAAGGCATAATGTGTATTTTCTCCTCCTTGCATAATTGGCAACCTTCACAAAGCATTACTGAAAGAGTAAAAGACACAAAATATTGTAATATGCTTTTGATGCATTGTCCCAAGCTACAAATGCAGAAAATGTTTTTGGATCACTTCATAGATCTTCAAAATATTTAAATGTCAAGAAATCCTATATCAATGTATTGTAAAAGTCCAGTCCCATTCTTCTGCTCTGACTGACCTCTCTTAAGCATATTGATGCCTTTTGAACCACCTTGTACGCTCATGTAAGTATTTTATAGAAACAGATTGAAAATAATCTAAGTATAAGGTGATAAATAGTGTGTAGATAAGGTGCTTCTGGTGACTCATGGCCATTATACCTGTTTGTTTGGCTCTTGGCTTTCAGATACCTGTCATTATCTATATTTACTCTTCCTAGTTGTTAGAAGACTAGCAACTGTATTTCTTCTTTTTATATCTTGCTTTTGGCTTCTTGAGAGGAATTTATGTTTCCTGTGTCTTTCCTGCCCAGAATGAAACCTCGTTACTTTATATCAAAAGTCAGTTGCTTACCTTTTGGAAGCCCACTTTTATGATTCATTGCCATTTCATTTTAGTTGCTTATAGACCAAACTTCCACCCTGCGTAGTCTAAGAATATCACTTGTGGGAAGACAGATGAAAAATGAGCTTTCATTCTCTTTTGGCCACAATGGATATTTAGGTGGGAGATCACGGTGCATTTTCTAGGGCAGCTTCAACACATATTATTGCCTGTTTATAAAGAAGACACCATTTCCCTGAACCACATTTTAAATGTTGTCACCATAATCACAGAAGATCTCCAAGTTTCAGGCCCCTCTGTGCTATAATGCAATATGCCGAAGACACACTGTCTAACATATGTTTATGGGCAGGTGCCACAACCTTTACCATCTTCCTAATATCCTTCACAGCCTCATGAAAGAAAATGTGGGATAGCTTTTTGCTGGCATGCAGGACACAAGAAAGTATTCTGCATACAAGCTTCATGCCAGATCAGTGCCTCATTTTGCATTTCCTCTCCACATGAAATGAAAGGCCTGTGATTTGCCTAAAAAAAAAAATTAAAAAAATCTTTCTTAGCTTTAAAGAAACCTAAACATTAAAAAAACAAACAAACAAACAAACCTCAAAAACTTTATTATAGTAAAATTTGCAACTTATTAAATCTGATACTAGATTTTGAAGTGGACGTAGGGAAATGATAGCATAACACAGATCATTCTGGCTGTGATTATAGTTTACAGATATGCTTTTTTCCATTTATTTCCTCCAGTTAGCAAACTTTTAGGTCACATAGTTTGATAAAGTTGGGATTCAGCTTGGTTCTGAACACAAGTAAGTTTCATTGTGTAGTTGTTTGTGACTTACCAACAAATAATTTTGGAATTATTTATTCCAAACATAGATACATAGAAATTGGCACAATGTATATAGTTCATTAGCAGTTCTTAACAAAGTTTATGACAGACAGATACTTTTCTGATTGACAATGTGTTAGAAATGACCCCAAAATACAAGTGGCTGGAATGAGAAAGGCAAACCTGATTCCTTTTTTATATCCATATATGCCTCATTCTGCTTGGTTTTCTTTGTGCATCAGACCAGCCTGTTAATAATTGGTTTTCTTTTCCTCTCACACAATGCAAGGGTGTTAGTTAAGCCATTGGACTTACCACAAAGATGCCTGATTGAAACCTCTTGAAGTCAAAATGCCTCCCTCTCACAATATAACCAAGTACAAAAAAGAAAAATGACAAAATAGAATGCAACGCATTTCTTCTTTGTAAGGATTTTCATTCATTTCTATTTCCAAGATTTCTCTCCTCACTTTAAAGAGTTTGGCTGCTGCAAAACTAAGTGCTCCATCTTAAGTCATCACACAGTTGTGATTCCATATTCCCTGGAAAAAAATTTATCATGTTCTCACCAGTCAGAAAAGAAAGAGATCTTCCTCTGTCCATATTTCACTAGAGAGTCACTATTGCTTGTGATGTAACATTTCTACTATTGCTCATGATGTAACATTTTTACTATTGCTCATGATGTAACATTTGTTCCAAAATACTTTTTCAAGTTCAGAGACAGACTTATGAATGCAATGGTTTGGTATGATTATACATCTACCAAGTGTCAACAGTACTTCACATTGTTTGTGCCAAATATTTTCCCATACAAAAAGCTACATATATGCATATTTATACAAATATACACACATACAAACACAAATACAATCATAGTATACATATTAATAAACATAGTATACATATTAATTGGAAACACTCAGAATAATTGGAAGGAAAAAAAAGAAAGAAAACATCATAGACTAGTGCAGCTTCAGTTAGTTTCATAAAATGTGAAAAGTGCAGCTCCATCATGTAGTTAAAGATCCCAAGGGTCAGGTTTGTTCACAGGGTGGTTTCTAAGGTTTAGATTGTATTTGGCAGTTCAGCAATCAGAAAATGATGCCTAACACTCCTTCCAGCATGTTTTGGACCGGAAGAGTCAAGTTGCTGCAAGTAATAGAGATATATTGGCAGACATACTTGGGAAAACCTGTATAAACTCTTTCTTCTGTGTACCTGGCCCAGCTAAGGCTATTATTGCCTACTGATTCCCTTCATAAGCAGCACATTTCATCAGAATCACCCCCCCCCCTGAAATCAGTACAACACATAAGGAACATTTATTGTACAGTCTATTATTGTTCCAGCTCAGTGAACCATTAAGAATGAAGTGAATCACTGAAGCAAAGCGAGTTGAACTACAAAATTCTGAAATTAGTAAAAAAATGAAAAGATGTTTAAGCTGAGGAATTTTTATTTGATTTTTCTAAAAGTCCTCTCTTTTGTGATGCTTCTGACCAATAGCAAGTCATTTTTCTGCACTTTCTTCACTTTCACCTTATCTTCACAGTTTTAACTTTTGGATGGCTCCGGTATTTAGGACTCTCTCCAAAGCCTATTACAGGGTGTCTGCTCTGCTTTGATGCACGTAGTGTTGCAAAACAGATTATCCTGATTATCAATAACAGATGAGATAGGCCAGGACATGGCTATGCTCACTTTAGGGAGCTGACTGCCATGACAGTGCGCAGGCCAGAGGCTGCCTAAGGGAGGGGAGGCCGGGAAGCGGCCGGTCTCCATGAGGTCTGACAGGGGCAGGGCCTGGCAGCCAGGGCTGTACCACTGCCCCAGCCAGGAGCAGGGCAGCTGGGGGGTTCTGCGGCAGCTCCAGCCCTGGGCATCAGGCACCTCCCTGGGGATGAGGACAGGATGAGGACAGGCCACACATGGGCCTACGGGTGGGGGATCAGGCCCATGGCTGGGCAAAGCAATGGTTGCGATATGGTGGGGGTGGGAGCTCAGGTGGGCACCGAGCACAGGAGCCTCAGCTTAAAAACATCTCCCAAGGAAGGAGGGGGGAGCCCCTCTGAGACTTCCTAGCAGAGAAATTTGGGGAAGCCCCGAGCGAAGCACCTTCTAGCTTGCTCTTTCATGGCTACCAGCAACACTGTCTCTAGTTTGGTGCTGAGACAGCTGTACCCTGGGGAGGAGGGGAGTCAGAGGTATGACACTGACCCTTATTTCTAGAAAAATGAAACCATCTTGCTTTTACGAGTAGGCTGACCACAGAGCAGCTGAAATAAGAAATTCTGGATGATCAAATGAGTTTAAGAGGACTGCAGCCTCTAATGGCTCCATTAAAAAAGAAAACCTTCCAAAGCAGTAAAAGCTTAAATAAAATATGAACTCCACAGCATCAAATACGTAAATATATAAAACTCTGTTTAGCACTCACCACAAGCTAATTTAGTACAATTTACCATAAAGCTGATAAACGAGTTCAGAAATAATTTACGAAGGACTTGAGTATGAACTGCAAGCCATGTGTATGGCCAGAAAGGTGAAGCAAACTGCCTGAGGTATTATATGTAGCTAGGGGATCAGAAAAAGATCCCATGTTAAATGAGATAAAGGGAGATAATCTCTGGCATGGTGAAAGGTCTTTTAAGAGAATGCAGTAGGTATGCTTTCCATACCTTGAACAAGGATGAGAAATGCTGAAGGATTTTTCTAATCAGACACTCACTCTCTTGCTTCCAATGCTCAAAATAATGTGTGAATATCAGGAATTTCTTATGTATTGTAAAGGGAAAAAAAAGTGCAAAAAAAAAGCAAAAATCTCAGAGGCAGAGTTTAAGTCTAGTGTCCCAAAGGCTGCAAGTGTAGAAGAGTAGTATAGAAACTGCAAGTGTCCCAAAGAGAAGAATGTTGGAAAGAAACCTGAATTTAGGATATTTTGTGTAACATGGGACAAATAGTATCATATATGTGATCTGGGGATGCCATAGATGAACTCACAAAACTGAAGCTGAACACAAGGCAAAAAAGGCCAGGCAGAACATTGTAAAAAAACCCCATCAGTTGTATCAGGAAAGAAAAAGAGAAAAATAATCCTCTGTGTGGCAATCTGAATCAGAAGTAATCAGGAAATGCAAGTACTTGCCAATCAGTAAAGTGCAGTCGAACAGTGAAAAAGAACTTCTGGCAGGTAAATGCTTCAGCCTCCTCTACAAAGATTTAGTAACCTCGCATCAGCTCTTCCACCCTTCCTCAATGCTGAGCATCATTCTCCACTACAAATACAGCATGATTCTTTGTAGGTCAGAATGGCAAAATGGGAATCTGACTGATTTGTGATGCTGAAACAAAGAACACTTTACCCTAGACATCAGTGGAAATACCATTCAAGTAATCATGGTTTGTTAAGAGAAAAATCAGTTGAGATGGAATTGATCAGATTTAAATGTAAGCTTTTCAAAGTTAGATGTCTATTGTTAGCGACTTACTGGAGGTGTCTTTACAGATGATATAGAAAAGCAGGCACCTCCAGAGGGTGATTCTTTCACCTATTTTAGACACCGAAGTTAGAGCAGATTAATCACTCTGTGATGATGCCAATTCCTCTCCATTGACTCTAGAAAGAAACTATGTGATGACTGTAGACTGAAATGAATGACTTTTAGGTGCTCTAAAGTTAGTGAGATGAATCATACATTAGATTAGCAAATTAAAAGAATAGGAATTTTGCACTCCCCCTCTGCACATAAAGTGAGTTAATGGATTAGCCAGATAATCACTAAGTGAAAACAACTAAATCTTCAGGAAAGATCTTTGAAAAGAAATGTGTTGCTTTTGTTAAAAAGTAATTAAAAAATAACATTTTTCTTTTTCTACCATGTCCTCTCAAAGCTTTCTTCTTACATTTATTTTGGAATCACCTCTGTCCCATGAACTTATGATGCTTTGCATGTGACAGCAATATTGATACTAACAATATAGCTCATTCAGGAATCAGCTTTTGCCCTGGTTGCATAATTTAATGGTGGTACATGAAGATTGTCTAGATGTTTGAGTGCATATATTTCTGTATTTGTCTGTTAGTTGTCTGTAGTAATGTTTTTAACTGGATTATCAATTTAGGTCAAATCTGACAATGGTGATCTCTCTTATTTATATAGCTAATTAAAAGAAAGAGCTATAATTCAATCCCTTGCTGTATGACCAAGTAGCCCTGACTCATGTATACAGTGTTTATGACTAACCTCATGTCCTGGTTTCGGCAAGGATAGAGTTAATTTCCTTCCTAGGAGCTGGTACAGTGCTGTGGTTTGGATTTAGGATGAGAACAAAGTTGATAACACACCGATGTTTTAGTTGTTGCTAGGTAATGCTTACACTAGCCAAGGACTTTTTAGTTTCCCATGCTCTACCGACTGAGAAGGCTGGGGGTGCACAAGAAGCTGGGAGGGGGCACAGCCAAACTGGCCAAAGGGACATTCCATACCATGTGACGTCATGCTCAGTACATAAACTGGGGAAAGCTGGCCGGGGGGGCCGCTGCTCGGGGACTGGCTGGGCATCGGTCGGCAGGTGGTGAGCAATTGTACTGTGCATCACTTGCTTTGTGTATTATTATTATTATTATTATTATTATTATCATCATCATTTTATTTCAATTATTAAAATGTTTTTATCTCAACCCACGAGTTTTTTTCTAACTTGTGCTCTTCCAATTCTCTCCCCCATCCCACCGGGTGGGGGGGAGTGAGCGAGCGTCTGCGTGGTGCTCAGTTGCTGACTGAGGTTAAACCACGACAGTCCTTTTTGGCGCCCAACGTGGGGCTCGAAGGGTTTGAGATAATAACAGATTAACCGGAGTGTATTAAGGAACTTATATCTGTTAGTAGTTGTGGATCACAATGTTGGTTTCTCTGTTCTCGATATTGATTTGTATAATCTGCATCGTGCTCTTTTTTCTGCTGTACATGTTAGATTGGTGTTGTTTTTTGCAGTTTGCTGTGGTCTGCAGTGAGTAGTGATGTTTCGCTTGTGAGGTTTGTTTTTAGAACATTGACCTTGACGTTAGCGTGGTATGTAGGTTTCACAATGAAGCCGTTACTGTACCACGGAGATCATTTCGTGGAGACAACTAGCAATTACAGTAACTTTTCTGAGAGATTTTTACGGAGGAAATACAGAATGGCAGTGTCACTACCTTCTTCTATGATGTTTCCTCCTTCATTACAGTAACTTTTCAGTCTTTTGAACATCCTTGGGCAGTTAAGATACTTCTATTGGTACTTCTTGGGAATATTGTTTCGGTTTTGTCTAAAGTTGGTAAGCAATTTAAGAATATCATCCAGAGATCTGCCCCAAAGCCGAATAGTTATGAGTGGCAGGGTGTGTGGGACAAGATGGGCAAGTACCTAGGCCAATGGGCACCCCCAGTGTTTTGGAACTTCACCCCTGAGCAACTGCGGAATCCTGAAGAGTTAGTAGAATATTTGGACAAAGTATGCTGTCACCCTGGCAACTCCACAGAGATGCAGATCATTGCAACGTGCTGGGGCCTGGCCCATGCCTACCGAGCCCTGTTCAACACCATTCAGTGCCCTCAAAGGGAAGGGAAGGTCTCTGGCTCTGACAGTAAAACGACACGCACTGCGGCCACTCAGACCCGGGCAACGCGCCCTGCGGCCACTCCGACCCCAGCGACAGGCCGTGCAGCCACTCAGACCCCGGCAACAGGCCCTGCGGCCACTCAAACCCGGGCAACACGCACTACGGCCACTCCAACCCCAGCGACATGCACTACGGCCACTCAGACCCCGGCGACATGCACTGCGGCCACTCAGACCCTGGCGACATGCACTGCGGCCACTCCAACTATCCAAAGATCCAGACGAAGTCAAGTGCACACGACCCATGTGGCGGAAGTTTATAAGGAGCTCACCATCGTCATACGCCAATTCATTGGCAGTGATGACCTGGAAAGATGGAGAGGAACAAACAGTGGATGAATTGGCTAGTCAACTCCGGCAATACGAGGAAAGTCTTTCTTCCTCCATCGTCTCGGCTGTGGAGAAACTGTCCCGGGAGATCCAGCAACTCAGAGAGGATAGGTCCTACTCCTCACCTGTACGGACCAGTATCTCGGCTATTAGAAGTAAGCGTTCTTTTGCTCAAGAGAGAGAATGTAAAGGGTACACACCACGGGGCACCCTATGGTTTTACCTGCGTGACCACGGAGAGGACATGAGGAAGTGGGATGGAAAACCTACCTCAGCCCTAGAGGCACAGGTACGTCAATTGCAAGGAAAAACAATCACAGAAGGGGGTTCTTCCAGGAAAATTGCTGCTCCAGTTTCCAGTGGGAAGTTCCCCAGACAGAGTAGAAGGGATGATCTTACTCTTGATCTTAATGAAGAAACTTCTGACCCGTACGTACAAGAAATGAGAAATGAGTACTGTGATGAGGATTAGAGGGGCCCTGCCTCCAGCCAGGGGGAGGAAAGGGACAACCGGGTTTACTGGACTGTGTGGATTCGGTGGCCTGGCACGTCAGACCCACAGAAGTATAAGGCTCTGGTAGACACCGGTGCACAGTGTACCCTAATGCCATCAAGATATATAGGGACAGAACCCATCTGTATTTCTGGGGTGACGGGGGGATCCCAACAGCTAACTGTATTGGAAGCTGAAGTGAGCCTAACTGGGAACGGGTGGCAGAAGCACCCCATTGTGACTGGCCCAGATGCTCCGTGCATCCTTGGCATAGACTACCTCAGGAGAGGGTATTTCAAGGACCCAAAAGGGTACTGGTGGGCTTTTGGTATAGCTGCCTTGGAGATGGAGGAAATTAAACAGCTGTCCACCTTGCCTGGTCTCTTGGAGGACCCCTCTGTTGTGGGGTTGCTGAAGGTCGAAGACCAACAGGTGCCAATCACTACCACCACAGTGCACCGGCGGCAATATCGTACCGAGACTCCTTGATTCCCATTCATGAGCTGATTCGTCAACTGGAGAGCCAAGGAGTGATCAGCAAGACCCGCTCACCCTTTAACAGTCCCATATGGCCAGTGCGGAAGTCTAATGGAGAGTGGAGACTAACAGTAGACTATCGTGGCCTAAATGAAGTCACGCCACCGCTGAGTGCTGCTGTGCCAGACATGCTAGAACTTCAATATGAACTGGAGTCAAAGGCAGCCGAGTGGTATGCCACAGTTGATATCGCTAATGCATTTTTCTCAATCCTTTTGGCAGCAGAGTGCAGGTCACAGTTTGCTTTCACTTGGAGGGGTGTCCAGTACACATGGAATCGACTGCCCCAGGGGCGGAAACATAGCCCTACCATTTGCCATGGACTGATCCAGACTGCATTAGAACAGGGTGAGGCTCCAGAACACCTGCAATATATTGATGACATTGTTGTACGGGGCATCACAGCAGGAGAAGTTTTTGAGAAAGGGAAGAAAATAGTCCAAACCCTTCTGAAAGCCGGATTTGCCATAAAACAAAGGAAGGTCAAGGGACCTGCACAGGAGATCCAATTTTTAGGAATAAAATGGCAAGATGGACGTCGTCAGATCCCAATGGATGTGATCAACAAAATAACAGCCATGTCTCCACCAACTAGCAAAAAGGAAACACAAGCTTTCTTAGGCGTCATGGGTTTTTGGAGAATGCACATTCCAAATTACAGTCTGATTGTAAACCCTCTCTATCAAGTGACCCGAAAGAAGAACGATTTCAAATGGGGCCCTGAGCAACGACAAGCTTTTGAACACATTAAAGAGGAGATAGTTCATGCAGTAGCCCTGGGGCCAGTCCGGGCAGGACAAGATGTAAAAAATGTGCTCTACACCGCAGCCGGGGAGAATGGCCCTACCTGGAACCTCCAGCAGAAAGCACCAGGGGAGACTCGAGGTCGACCCCTAGGGTTTTGGAGTCGGGGATACAGAGGATCCGAGGCCCGCTAGACTCCAACTGAAAAAGAGATATTGGCAGCATATGAAGCGGTTCGAGCTGCTTCAGAAGTGATCGGCACTGAAGCACAGCTCCTCCTGGCACCCCGACTGCCGGTGCTAGGCTGGATGTTCAGAGGGAGGGTCCCCTATACACATCATGCAACTGATGGTACATGGAGTAAGTGGGTCGCATTGATCACACAACGGGCTCGAATAGGAAACCCCAGTCGCCCAGCAATTTTGGAGGTGATCATGGATTGGCCAGAGGGCAAAGATTTTGGAATATTGCCAGAGGAGGAGGTAACGCGTGCTGTGGAGGCCCCAATGTATAATGAACTACCAGAAAATGAAAAGCAATATGCCCTGTTCACTGATGGGTCCTGTCGTCTTGTGAGAAAACATCGGAGGTGGAAAGCTGCTGTATGGAGTCCTATGCGACAAGTTGTAGAAACTGCTGAAGGAGAAGGTGAATCGAGCCAATTTGCAGAAGTAAAGGCCATCCAGCTGGCTTTAGACATTGCTGACCGAGAAAAGTGGCCAGTGCTCTATCTCTATACTGACTCATGGATGGTGGCAAATGCCCTGTGGGAGTGGTTGCAGCAATGGAAGCGGAGCAACTGGCAGCACAGAGGCAAACCCATCTGGGCTGCCGCATTGTGGCAAGATATTGCTGCCCGGGTGGAGAACCTGGTTGTAAAAGTCCATCACGTAGATGCTCACATACCCAAGAGTCGGGCCACTGAAGAACATCAAAACAACCAGCAGGTGGATCAGGCTGCTAAGATTGGTGTCTCAGGTGGATCTGGACTGGTAACATCAGGGTGAATTATTTCTAGCTCAGTGGGCCCATGACACCTCAGGTCACCAAGGAAGAGATGCAACATACAGATGGGCTCGTGATTGAGGGGTGGACTTGACCATGGACACTATTGCGCAGGTTATCCATGAATGCGAAACATGCGCTGCAATCAAGCAAGCCAAGCGGTTAAAGCCTCTTTGGTATGGAGGATGATGGTTGAAATATAAATATGGGGAGGCCTGGCAGATCAATTATATCACACTCCCACAAACCCGCCAAGGCAAGTGCCACGTGCTTACAATGGTGGAGGCAACAACCGGATGGCTGGAAATATTACCCATGCCCCATGCCACAGCCCAGAACACTATACTTGAAAAGCAAGTCCTATGGTGACATGGCTCCCCAGAAAGAATTGAGTCAGACAACGGGACTCATTTCCGAAACAACCTCATAGACACCTGGGCCAAAGAGCACGGCATTGAGTGGGTGTATCACATCCCCTATCATGCACCAGCCTCTGGGAAAATTGAACAATACAATGGACTGTTAAAGACTGCACTGAGAGCACTGGGTGCTGGGACATTCAAACATTGGGATACACATTTAGCAAAGGCCACCTGGTTAGTCAACATGAGGGGATCTGACAATCGAGCAGGCCCTGCCCAGTCAGAACTTTTATGTACTGTAGATGGGAATAAAGTCCCTGTAGTGCACATAAAAAATATGTTGGGGAAAACAGTTTGGGTTATTCTTGCCTCAGGCAAAGGGAAACCCATCCTTGGGATTGCTTTTGCTCAAGGACCTGGGTGCACTTGGTGGATAACGCGGGAGGATGGGGAAGTCTGATGTGTACCTCAAGGGGATTTGATTTTGGGTGAGAATAGCCAATGATCTGAATTATGTGATGTTAAGTACTAATTATAGTTATAATAGTTATACTAATAATACACAATCCAACACCACATACCATCTCCATTTTTCCTGCCCTGAAAGTTTATTATGACAGATGGAGCCCGAAGTCATGGACTAAATGAACTCACCGAACATTTTAGAGGGATGGCCCACAGACGAAGGGAATGATATCTCTGTGTGTGTATATATATATATATATATATATATATATATATAAAGGGGTGGTGATTAATGAAAATGTACTGGAAAATATGAGACTTGAGCATGACGCAGATGGTATAGAATAAGGGGTGGATATTGTCCTGGTTTCGGCAGGGATAGAGTTAATTTCTTTTCTAGTAGCTGGTACAGTGTTTTGGATTTAGGATGAGAACAAAGTTGATAACACACCGATGTTTTAGTTGTTGCTAGGTAATGCTTACACTAGCCAAGGACTTTTCAGCTTCCCATGTTCTACCGACTGAGAAGGCTGAAGGTGCACAAGAAGCTGGGAGGGGGCACAGCCAAACTGGCCAAAGGGACATTCCATACCATGTGACGTCATGCTCAGTACATAAACTGGGGAAAGCTGGCCGGGGGGGGGCCGCTGCTCGGGGACTGGCTGGGCATCGGTTGGTGGGTGGTGAGCAATTGTACTGTGCATCACTTGCTTTGTGTATTATTATATTATTATTATTATTATTATTATTATTATTATTATTATTATTATTATTATTATTTTATTTCAATTATTAAACTGTTTTTATCTCAACCCACGAGTTTTTCTAACTTGTGCTCTTCCAATTCTCTCCCCCATCCCACCGGGTGGGGGGGAGTGAGCGAGCGGCTGTGTGGTGCTCAGTTGCTGACTGAGGTTAAACCACGACACCTCATCAGGAGAAGATCTGCATAGCAGGAAGTTCTGGTTGGAGCAATGCAAACCAGAGCATTTGGGAGAGCTAATATTTAACTAATCAGGGATCCAGTATTTGAAGTTATTCTCAGTAGCTTCTTTTAATTACAACTATAGACCTGAAGTTCCTACAGGTTTTATCAAAGGAACATATCTGTTGGAGGAGAGACCTAAATCAGTGTTTTTAATGACAGAAAACTTTTAATACAAACTTTAAGAGCTGGAAAGTCACAGGATATAAGCCTGCACATATCCTGTTTCTCATAGTAATACTTGGTTTATTTGATAACTGATCATGTTTTCTGCACACATCTTAGGCTTATTGGGTTTATTAGCCTTTCTCACATTCAGTGAAAGACTAATAAAAAATAAATATGCTCTGGTAATAATGTGGTGTAACTTTATTCACATCTCACATTTTTGTTCATGCTGAGGTTGTATTTTATCTGAACAGTCCCTGAGATTTCAGATGGGACAAATTGCTTTACAATACCATCATTTTTATCCATAGATCTCAAAATAGTTTTCAAGGGGTAAAATCATTGTCAGTTTGGCTAAACCTATCATACTGAGAGTTTATGTGATTTGTTGAGAGTCAGTAATACCAACAACATCAATGCCCTCTCAGTAACAGTAAATACACTGGGAGAAACACATTGGAGTCTGGATGATCTATTCAGTGAGTGTCTTCTCTACATCAGAAATGCCAGGAGTGGCCTGCTATGTATGTGTCTATGAAAACATCTATGCATGTGCATGAATGCTGTATAGTGTAGTAATAAATAAATATTATGATGTACAATGTACAATTATGCATTTATGCCAAGCCGTGCCCCATCATTTATCAGCAGTCCTGGTTAACGGGGGAGGTCCCGGGCGACTGGAGGCTTGCCAATGTGACGCCCATCCACAAGAAGGACCAGAAGGAGGATCTGGGGAACTACAGGCCTGTCAGCCTGACCTCGGTGCCAGGGAAGATTATGGAGCGGTTCATCTTGAGGGCGTTCACAAGGCATGAGCGGGACAACCAGGGGATCAGGCCCAGCCAGCACGGGTTCATGAGAGGCAGGTCCTGCTTGACCAACCTGATCTCCTTCTATGAGCAGGTGACCTGCCTAGTGGATGAGGGAAAGGCTGTGGATGTGGTCTACCTGGACTTCAGTAAGGCCTTTGACACCGTCTCCCACAGCATTCTCTTAGAGAAGCTGGCGGCTCATGGCTTAGACAGGTGTACTCTGCACTGGGTCAAAAACTGGCTGGACTGTGGGGCCCAGAGAGTTGTGGTGAATGGAGTTCAATCCAGTTGGTGGCCAGTCACGAGCGGTGTTCCCCAGGGCTCAGTTTTGGGGCCGGTCTTGTTCAATATCTTTATCGATGATCTGGATGAGGGGATCGAGTGCACCCTCAGTAAGTTTGCAGACGACACCAAGTTGGGCGGGAGTGTTGATCTGCTCGAGGGTAGGAAGGCTCTGCAGAGGGACCTGGACAGGCTGGATCGATGGGCCCAGGCCAACTGGATGAGGTTCAACAAGGCCAAGTGCCGGGTCCTGCACTTGGGCCACAACAACCCCATGCAGCGCTACAGGCTTGGGGAAGAGTGGCTGGAAAGCTGCCCAGAGGAAAAGGACCTGGGGGTGTTGGTTGACAGCCGGCTGAACATGAGCCGGCAGTGTGCCCAGGCGGCCAAGAAGGCCAATGGCATCCTGGCCTGTATCAGAAATAGATTGTCCAGCAGGAGTAGGGAAGTGATCGTGCCCCTATACTCGGCACTGGTGAGGCCGCACCTTGAATACTGTGTTCAGTTTTGGGCCCCTCACTACAAGAAGGACATGGAGGTGCTGGAGCGTGTGCAGAGAAGGGCAACGAGGCTGGTGCGGGGTCTGGAGAAGAAGTCTTATGAGGAGCGGCTGAGGGAAGTGGGATTGTTTAGCCTGGAGAAAAGGAGGCTGAGGGGAGACCTCATCGCTCTCTCCAACTCCCTGAAAGGAGGTTGTAGCGAGGTGGGTGTCGGTCTCTTCTCCCAAGGAACAAGCGATAGGGTGACAGGAAATGGCCTCAAGTTGCTCCAGGGGAGGTTTAGATTGGACATGAGGAAAAATGTCTTTACTGAAAGAGTGGTGAAACATTGGAAGAGGCTGCGCAGGGAAGTGGTTGAGTCACCATCTCTGGAGGTATTTAAAAGACGTGTAGATGAGGCGCTTAGGGACATGGTTTAGTGGGCATGGTGGTGTTGGGTTGACGGTTGGACTCGATGATCTTAGAGGTCTTTTCCAACCTTAATGATTCTATGATTCTACAACATTAATTTACAACATTATAAGTAATTTCAGGTAGACATACAGTGAAGCTTTGCTGTGGATCTGAGTCTGCTTGCTTTTGTGGGTTTTATTCAAACCCTTAGTGTATGCTGAACACAGGGTATTTTTGTAGCTTAATGTGCTGGAGTTACTGCTAGAGCTTCTTACAAAACAAAGAATCAAACCAGAAATGCCTAGGGAGAGGAACAACAGCCAGAAAGTGAGGCAAAGACAGAACATGAGAAGTAATCTCAGTTGGCAGGTCCAGCCAGCCACAACAGAGTGATAGCGTGGAAACTTGTTGAGAGATATTTTCAGGACACCGCTGTCCACACAGAATACAGGTTACGCGTTATGCAGTTCAAAGCACAGCCCTCTACGTTACTGCTGCTCTCAAATGCCTATGCGTGGCAGCAGTAGTTTGCCCTCATGTCAGTTATACTTCTATCTAAACAGTGGCCAGCCATCTTTAAACACTTAAAATCTGCTGGAAGGGGAGGACTGTGCTTTTAAACATAGTTGCTTTAGTTGCTTGCAGTATTTTCCAAAGGGTAGATAAATCTAACATTCTAGCTAGTGACATAAGTTACCACTTAGGAGCTTTCAAGAGTGAGGGGCGAGATGTTTTCACAGAAATATTTTCATTTGTGCAAGTGAATGCTGTATAAAAAGCAAACCAAAATGAGCAAGGTGTAACAGACAGCTGATTTACAGCAGGGGATGTTGTGTACGTGCAATTGTTCAGAATTCCGGGAAGCTGCTTCCACACAAAACAGGACTTGGATCTACAGCAATTTGAAGAGGTGTATGTGCTGACTCTGTGCACCGTGGCCCACTTCCTAAAGGCAATTTTGGGGCCTAATTTCATTGAAAGAAATGGAAGCTAAATGCATAAATACCTTTGAGGACCTACACTCTTCAGCCTTGTCTAATTATATCCTATGAAAAGTCTGAAGTTATAACCATACTAGAAAATTAAACAATGCCAGGCAATGTTCCCAGGTACTGAAACATAATCGTTTATACTGTTAAATTTTTAACTTAGCCTCTAGGACAATTTTGTCCTGTGCCAAAGGATTCTTGGCTGTGGCTCATGAGTTTGCATGGAAGTAGGATGATTCCCAGGATGTAGTTTGGATACAGGCACCTTGTTCTGGAGTGTAAAAGAGTTTATTAGTGGGGACATAGGCTCTTTCAAGCTAACTGGCCACAGTGCCAGAAAGAGTAGTCCTGCACATGTTTCATAGATGTAGCAGGAATGGCTCTGGGAGAGGTTAAAAAGCAGAGCTGAAGGCTCAGGACTGCCTTCAAAATAGAAGAGGAATTCCCTAAGGAACAGAAAATTCACAACATTTCTAAACAACAATGAGAGAAAGACAGAATGGGAAAAATCATGTGCACCCCATAGTAAATCTTTTGTGGCAAAGTACAAATCCACTCAAATTCATGATTTAATTTGAAATGACCATCCGTTAGCTTACAGATATTTGGGCGATAACAATGAAAGTGTATGTGCTTTTCAGGAGGGCACTGAAACATGATGAAATATTTTGGCAATGATGGGGCAGGGGGCTATACCACACAGTACTGTGCATGTCAAAATCCTATTGGACCAGAATTAAATGCACTGCTGAATCTGGCCTCTTATTGACTATTCTGTGTATATATATTATGATACACTATAGAAAACATATCTAATAAGTCATCCATAATAAAAAAATACAGGCCATCCTGGTTTGATTTTTGTGCTCCTCATTTTTCAGTCCTAACACAGTCCCTAAAAAAAGCTGTTCTTTAGCCTTGACGTGCCCTGAAGAATATGCACCTTCTATGATTTTTTGAGGGCTTTTATGAAATGTTCTTTTGTATTGTTTTGACCATTTACTGTATGCTGAACTGAAAATTGTTTTGTGGTGTATATAATTGTTTTTACTGAGATTGTTTAACTGGTTCATCTTTATCTCTTTTATAACATTACACATAAAATAAACATATGGAATGTTTTTTTCCCAGATTTACTTATGCTCTTTTTGTGGGTTGTTTTTTTATTTAAATAATATTTTTGGAGTGTATTAAAGAAATAGAGGATAAAAGCTTGTGTTTTATGGGTTAGAATATTTTCAGTTTTCAGATACATCCTTAGTACAGGTAGAAATTTCTAGACCAATGAAGTTGCAAATAGTGACTTCTGTTACAGCATTCCCCCAATATTTTTTTTTTTCCATTTTTCAGTACAGAAATTAAAGGCATGATCCCACTGAAATTAACAACAGAACTTTCATTTATGTTAGACCCTTGTATAGGGAAAGTTTATTCTGTAATAGTCCGTCAGTAAGCATAATTTCCCAACAAAACATTTAACCATGGCAATGTACATTGATCTCCACATTAGTTCTTTCTGAATATAATTATCTAAGGTAAAATTGATCATACAAAAATGATCACCTCTGACCTTTCATCAATTAATGTTGAAACATTTTGACTTCCATTTAGACTATGGAAAATTAGGTTATAATCCAATTTACATGGACATTGTACTTTAGAAACAGATTTTAAAGCTCTTTGTGTATATATATATATCTAGGGTGAAAAAATATCACTTTCTGCTTTTTCATTCAGGAAAGGGTTTGTAAGTCTGAGATCTCTGCCAGAGAAATTCCAGGAATCTATAAAGGCTGTTTCAAGGTAATACTTTTACCTGTAATGATTTCAAGAGTTCCACGTATTATTCAAAAGTTTCAAAATATCTGTATGTTTTATTATTAATTTCTTGAGAACGTGGTGCATTAAAAGATTGTTTTAACATGTGTTTTTAACTGAAAAACAACCTTTTCAATTCAAATAGATGTACCTACTCCTACTAGTAATATTAATTCAGTAGTTAGCCTGACGAGTCCCCAAGACCAATATATTTTTGGAAGGCTTACTAAATTCTTTTTCGCTAAGGGTGTTTAAACATGAGAGGTATCATGGTGTTTCCTTTTCCTTTAATATGTTTTTCCTTTCAAAGAAATTCACAGAACATATATTTTTCTGCACAATGACTGCTTGTATTATGATTTCTAAGAAAAGGTCTCTCTTTCCCTAACTCTTCACAATCTTGTAATGTTTTAAGACCATTTTGACAGGGTGCATGTGTCACAGAGGGTCACGGAATCAAATTAGGCAGATGATAGATTCAAAAATAAAGTTTATTTTAACCAAATTTATTTAGCAGAAAGCTAACTAAAAATGAGGCGTCAACACTGACAACATCAGTAAACCACAGGTTCAGGATGGTGTACGAGGGTTTAATACTGCACAGCCGGCTTTAGAAATGAGCATCCAAAATGTGCACAGTCACTCACCTATAAGACGAGGGCTCTCAACCTCGAGGAGTTTCCTTGGGCGGCGTCCCGACCCAAGGGGAGAGTTCCCAACTGAAGACCCGCTGCTCCGAGGAGGACCGATTCCACTTGCCGTCCATCGGGGCTCCATTTATACACTAGTCGAATCTGATCTGTGGTCAGTCCTAATTGCCTGAGGGCCTTGACTTTCTTACTCCTTGCCCGAGGTGTATACGTGACCATAATTACTGGCCCAAACTGTGTGCGTGACAGTCAGTACTCACCACCTTAAGGGCGCAAAAAATAAGGACGCAGCAGTCTTAATGCCCCCAGTCGTTGTCAGGGTGGGTGCACCTGCCACAGCATAGAAAACTACAACAGGTCAAAGATTTCCATGGTACAGCCCTATTCCTTGTTCAGGTGGTTAATAAAACCTCATTGCATGGTAAATGGCCAGCTAAAATTACCTTGCACTGTAAACTAAAGTGATGACAGCTCTGCGTGCTGTTCTGCACCCTGTGATTTCTGTTCTTATTTGTCTTCAGTCAGTTTATCTTTTGTACTTATACAAAATATATTTATGAGGAATGAGTTTATCCCTTTGTGATAACTGGCTTTCCAAACTGTTTTCTCCACGTGATGTTGTAGGAATCTATTAGCTGCTCCACCACTTATGTGCCGCTGTCTGCTTAACAGATTTTCCATTGTCTTCTATCTTTTGTCAAGAATAAGAAACAATAAAGGATACCAATGTTTCTAAAAAAAAAAAAAAAAAGTTTATTTTATATCCAATTGTTGTTCTCCAGGTTTCAGGAAATATAATTTAACTTTCTGTGTTTAATGTAGTCACTACCCAGGAGCTTGGAGAGCCTGGCAGCCTCGGCAAGCATTCTTGACAGCTTCTCAAGCCTGAGGCTATGGCATGTTGTCTTTCCTCTCAATAATTAATAATTAATTAGAAACCATGATTTTTTAATTATAGACTGATTTAAATGTACTGGTTTGGGGGGGATTTGTATTTTTTAAAAACATTCATTTTTTGAAGGCAAGAAAGACAAGTAAGAGGAACAATGTACATGCTTTCAAACAAGTCAGACAGAATCACTAGAGGAATAAAGGCCTACCATACACATACATTCATCTGCGTACATAAGGATGCATTTACACACAATCTAGTCCCTGCTGGCCAAACACAAGTGACTAAACACCTTTTTGCAAGCCCAGAAAATCAAACACAGCCTGAAGCACTCAATTAAGGATTTCCCATGCATACAAAGCACAAATCCCAAAGCAGTATTTTTTTTTTTCTTAATCAGTTGTTGTGTTCTGAGGAAATATAGGAAAATTATGGCCCTAATTTTCAAAGACACTACAAGAAGCCACAGAACAGAGAAGGGAAAAGAAAAGGATGCCATTCTTAATTGATGTGAATCCAGCATTCTCCTGGTATACTTAATTTCCATGTATATTATATATTGCATATTAAATATTACACATTACACATTATGTATTACCCATTACATGTTATGCATATTGTATGCTGTATACTAAGTATCATCTCTATTTCTATTTTATATAGTTGCCCCTTCATTTCATTTAGCCTTTTGTTCCCGTGTTGCAGAGGCACAAGTTTAGTGAAGACTCTGGATGTTGTTGAACTAGTAGCAAAAGTCCACAGTTGCCCCTTGGAGCACAATCTCCAGCCTTAAATTAAAGATCTGTGCTCCATACCCAGTGCCTAAGGAACACTTTTCAGAACAACAAGAGGCCAGCCCAAACATACCCAACAGGGAAATGTTGGGAACACCTTTGGTTGAAGTCCCTTCCTCCGTAGACATTAGATGCTTTGTTACCAAAACCTGTCTCCCCATATTCAGGATTTAGAAACTGATCCTACAAAGGGATAACTGCATGTTTCACCAAGACACAATATCAGCTTGGTTTCCAGGAACAGTTCATCCACAGAGAAACAGAGCTTCTCCTCTGTAATATCAATAGAAGAGAAGTGATTTCACACTATGCACAACAGCAGCATGACAACTCCATACCCAGCTGCAGTCCTTGTTATACTAAGCCTCCCTGCATGAAACTATATTTAGTCTAGTAAAAGCAATTTTGTCTCTATATTTCTTGGGGGGGGGGGGGGGGGATCAGTATTAACTGATATATTTATTAACTTTCAGACTTCAGTACCTTTTTGTAACTATTTAACATTTGTGAAAGCTTCTCTGTTTAACTGATTTTAATAAATAGCACTACATATATAAACATCCTTTCCCACACCTTCAGACTTGCCAGCACTGTCAGTAATAACCACCTAAAGGGTGATCCAACCACAAACAGAGGCATTTCCAGAAACCTATAGTTTGTAACTTGAGACTAACTGTGTTAATCAGCAGGGAATGTTCTAACAGAAAAGTTCAACATGGGAGTAGAAGTGTTGTCTTTTAGGTTATTTTAGTTCTTCTCTTACTATTCTTAGGTGGCAAATATCACCAGACAATGGTGGTGTAGAAATTGTCATCTCTTAGTTCTTTGGAGAGGCATCCTACAAAGAGAAGAAAATGTATCTGCACAAAAGGAGCACCCAGTTTATCTCAGTCTCTAAATTCAGTTGCTGAAGCTGAATTCCTTTTGGGGACAAAGACTCAGTTGATGGATTGAAAATTCTGTGGCAAATTAATTCCTTGTTGGACCAGTCTAGCATGTTTGCCATTTCATGTGGAAATAAATCTCAAGATCTATCCAAACTCCAGTGTCATTTCCCTTTATAAGAATTTAAGGAGTCTGTTTCCAATATCTTGTTACAGTCACCGTTTGGTGAAATGATGGTACAACTGTGAGGATCATAGAAATACCATTTTCTGACAGAGAGAATAGGAATAGGTCTTGACAGGTTGACTAGCTTATTTCTGCCCAAAGTCAGTAGCAACTTTGCCAATGTTGTTCTGGACGGTTGCTTTTATCAGTCCGTTCTCAAAAACCTCCAGTGATGGGGATCGGACACCGACTCTAGATGATCTGTTCGAGTGCTTCACTGTTCTTACTGCTAGAAGAGATTTCTGGTTTTGTGTGTGTAACCTAAATCTGCCTTTCATATCATTCCTTAAGCTGATGTCACAGTGGTGTCAAAAAATAGATCAAAATGTCTCAGAGAAAATGCTTTCCTACACCTCTAGCCAACATTATCTAGAACTTCCTGAAAAATGGTGGCATGTTATTTCAAAAATTGTAGCCTGTGTTTTTGTACAATGGTTTGAGTCTGTAATACATGGAATATGTAACAATGTATACATGATGATCTTGTACAGATGCTATGCATTATACTATGTGTGTGATCAATTTCAATGCAAAATAATAATAAAAAATACACAGATTTTATAGCCCAAGGGGTAAGTAGTATCTGTCACATTAATTAATTGAACAGTAATCCAGGAGGAAATGTATTCCAGTGGAGACAGTGGAACACTCTCCCTTTCCAATTGATCATATTTAGTTAAGAGGATTTGCAGTAGTCTGCAATTCACTCAGGTGCTGCTTTGGGCAGGGCCTGTGTTACTTAATCTAATAGTTCTTTTTCTGCTTTGATGTTGATAGAGGCCCCTGAAACTCATCTTCCTTAATTGTATTATAATAGAAAGAGTGCCCTAGGGACAATAAAAAAGGAACGAACCCCAAAAGACCAAATCCATTTGCTACAATTGGATTGTGTTAGGTTATGTGATAAAAGCTCATCTGCACACACACAAATGATCAGAGAGAGACAATGGCATGTGGGGACTCAAATACTACCCTGCCAGACTACCCCCAGGCCCATCGCAGGAGACATCAGCCCATCAAAAAGCCCATCTTTACAGAGGATTATGGGAGTACAATGGGAGATGTGGGGAAGCCAAATTAAAGACTCAGAGGAACAGATAGTCTGTCTGGGCTCCTCTCAGGGCTGTCCCAGGAGACCCTCAGACCCAGTATCCAGGGGTGAGACCCATCAAGACAGGTGAACACCAGAGCACCCATTGGACTGAGGGGGTTCACTGTTTAGCAGTATGTCACATTATGGGGTACAGGGGAAGAGCATTTTGGGATCTCACAGGACTTTTTATGGGATGTTTAGAGGAGGGGCCAAAGGCAGGGAAAAGGGTGGATCTAGCTGATCTGGGGAGGAACAAGCATGGGAAAATAGAGGCATGAGGGGACAGAAATGGTTTGTCACATGTAAACAGTTTGTTGCTCGGTAAACTTGTCTGCATGGAATCAATGCAGTCTGTCCTATCTTTGTATTAAACTTCACTTCTAACTCTTACCCTGCATGAGGGACAATCTATTTGATGTCCATGTGTGTATGGGGGTCTGAGTATCAGCAGCTGGAGTGGGACCTCAGGTCATAGGGGCTCATGAGTGCAGCAACTGGAGTGAGTATGGATGTGCAAAGGGGTTTGTGAGTGCTAGTGTGGTGGGTTGAACCAGGCTGGCAGCCAAACATCCACCTGCCTCTCTCCCACTCTCCTCTCCCACAGGATGGGGAGAAAATGGAAGGAAGGTGAGAAGACTTGTGGACTGAGATAATGAGAGTCTAACAGGGAAAGCAAAAGCTGAGTGTATAAGCAAAACAAGAGGAATTAATTTACTACTTCCTATCAGGAGGCAGATGTCCAGTCACTTCCTGGAAAGCAGGGCCTCAGCACACCTAATGGTTACTTGGGAAGTCCAACGTCTCCCCTTCCTCCTTCTTTCCTTGAGCTCTTTATTGCTGAACATGGTGTCATATGGTATGGAGTATCCCTCTGGTCCATTTGGGTCAGCTGTCCTAGTTGTGTCCCCACCCAACCTCTTGCTCATCCCCAGCCTATTAGCTTTTGTTGGGGAAGGGGACAGAAAGCCTTGACATTGTCCTGCACCTGGGTCGGGGCAACCCCTGGTATCAACACAGGCTGGGGGATGAAGGGATTGAGAGCAGCCCTAAGGAGAAGGACTTCGGGGTGCTGGTGGATGAAAAGCTGGACATGAGCCAGCAATGTGCGCTCGCAGCCCAGAAGGCCAATCATATCCTGGGCTGCATCAAAAGAAGCGTGGCCAGCAGGTCGAGGGAGGTGATTCTGCCCCTCTCCTCTGCTCTGGTGAGACCCCACCTGGAGTCCTGCGTCCAGCTCTGGAGCCCTCAGCACAGGAAAGACATAGACCTGTTGGAGTGGGTCCAGAGGAGGGCCATGAAAATGATCAGGGGGATGGAACACCTCTCCTGTGAGGAAAGGCTGAGAGAGCTGGGGTTTAGCCTGGAGAAGAGAAAGCTCTGGGGACACCTTATTGCAGTCTTTCAGTACTTAAAGGAGGCTTATAAGAAAGACGGGGACAGACTTTTTAATAGGGCTTGTAGCAATAGGACAAGAGGGAAT